>NC_028638.1:14394380-14449110 GCF_001406875.1 Solanum pennellii | reverse complement strand
ATATATATATATATATATATATTATAATCTGATTTGACCATTTTAATTGTGTTGAATAAGCTAACAACAATTCCCACAAAAGGCGCGCATGACTCCCACTAGGAGTGTGCTTCATGCCCATTCTTAATTCTTTAATTTACTCCTAAAAACTTTTGCAGTCTTATACCACACTTCAAAAAAAGAATATAAACATAAAACTCACTGTTCTAAAAGTTTTCTTGGATGCATCCATCAAAAAACAAACGGAATAGTTCGTATGCCGAAGTGTTTTAAGTAAAGAACTTCACTTGCAAACAAGAATCAAAGCTCGAAAGAAAGGTTTGTGTATGGGATGGGGCATGTGGTTGTGTCTGGTTATCAACAAAGAGTCTCTTAAAGTTCAGTTAAAATCCAATCGTAAAACTAAGGTGGTCCCTGTTGCATGCCCCTGTCATTAGATCCTATGAACGAATTGATGCATGCATTGGTATAACTTCAGGTAGATGATTTATGGAATGATTGTGATTCTGTGCAATGTTTGTGTTTCATATTGCTTATGAATTGTTAAGAACGTACGAATATTGAATGTCACATGTGCACCGACATGCTGAATTTCCGTAATTTGTATTGTGACGGTTCACTTGAAGAAAATGGTAAATCATGTGATATAAAATATTGTGTGTTTAACATGCAAAAAGAAATTGTGATGTTCATGAATAAGAAAGTGAATGTAAGATCCTTAATGAATTATTTAAAAGTATATGTAAAACTATGAGTTAAACGCCTGAACTAAGTGTAAGAAAGTAAATTAAAATTATATACTAATGGAACATGGGTTCGGCTAGTCACGAGTATGGATGAAGGGAAATAGTTTCTGCCATTTGGGGGTGAATCTTGATGACCTTAAGGTCCTATAACTAAAAGAAGTAGCCTTAAATTAAAAGAAAATAAAATAGGGAGAGAGAGGGGATTCGAACACGACTCATTGAAAGAAGTCTTGAAATAAAAGAAAAAGAAAATAGTGAGAAGGAGGGGGCTCGAACTTGGCTCCTTGGCCAAGGGTGTGAGATAAATAAATCTCACACTTAAATAAAATAAATTAAAAAATAAGGTGCTGCCCAAGGGGTTGAACATGGGTACTCTTGGCTGAAATTTTTAGACACATTAAATAAGAAAAAGGTGAGGCCCCTGGGATTCGATTCCAGATCCTCTTGGCCGAATCTATGGATACACTTAGCACTTTAAATAATTAAAAATAATGTGCTGCCCAAGGGTTTCATACATGGTTCCTCTTGTCTGCAATTGTGAGACTATAATTAAATAAAATGAAACCCCTAGGGATTAGGCTTGGGTTTCTTGGATGAATGTGTAAAATGCATAAGTCTAACACAACCACATATACTTAGATTATCATGAAACACTTAGCCGAATATGATTATTCCGAAATGGGTATTACCATGAGTAAATGGTAAAATTAAGAAATGAACATTGACGTAATAGGGTGAGTAATTATATTATACTATGATTCTAATGAAAATGGAGACAACATGATAAGAGGCTAAGATGAATTGAGAGAAATGTCTCAACCAAGCCTAAGTAAATGTTACCAAACGTACTCACCTATGGGAGTGTAGAATGATGTAGAGGCAAGTCTCAATCATACTCCAAAAGAAAGTGTTAAGAATGAATTCATAGTTAATATGTAAAGAAAAGTGTGACTACATGGTGATAGGCTATTGCAAGTGAGACAAGTTGTATCTACGCCTAAAATCAATGTCCCTCCATATAAATTCCAAAAGAGCATATATATTTTATCTGATGAACAAATAATGAAAGGTGAGTGAAGATGAAATAAAAAGATGTTAAGAAAGAATAGGGTGGCACCTCAATATGAGGCTAGGACAAGTGAGACACGTTGTACCTACGCCAATATAAGGTCCAAAAGTACTCACCTAAGAGAGTGTTAAATATTAAGAGACAAGTCTCAGTTACACTCTATATGTAAGTGTAAGGACAATTCACACTTAATACGTAAAAAATAGAAGCCAAATCATATAATGACCTATGAGTACCTCATGCAAGAAGCAAGCTTCGATGATGTATGAGTTGAATGTAAATAGGATTTTCAAAAGGAGCACCGATAGGCTAGCTATGAGTGGTGATGCCTTCATTTGGGAAGGGAGGAGGTTCAGGTAATTCTCATGGGATGAGACTGTCCACCAAGGTGGGTATGGGTCTCTCTAAATCTCCTAGTCTTTGAACTATGCTGTCAACATAGGGAACTAGCCAGTGGTTTTCCATCTAAGCGAGCTATGGATATTTTGGTTTCACTTTGGCCAGTGACTCCAACTCTTTTTTGTGTGGGGAAGATACCGGATTTCATGATGCTCACATGATCAATGTTTGTTAAAGTTGAAGTTCCTCAAAGTATGAAATATAATGAAATGAACGATACCTAAGGTGTATGTGCAATACAATCAGGAGGTGAGACAAGATTCAGGTAATGACATTAGGTCATTCTTGGTCATTGCACTTCATGATCCTGATGAGACTCTTAAACTTCATCCTAGGTATAGCTGATGTTTACATCAGCGTACGAATGAATGAAATGAATAATGTGACGTATGTATGAATGAAAGAAGCAAACTCTGTGTTTGCTAAAGAAGGCTCCCAAGTTGAAGTCTCATTTGTTGAGCCCTCATTTGGGATTTCATAATGTCAAATCCGTGATTCCAAGGTCTCACGGTATATACACGAATGATATGTGGTATATGTATGTGGTATATGAAATATGTTATGTGTTGGGTGCAATATGAAAATAATGATAATGCATGTTACTCTCATAGTATGACTTTCCTAATCTGATTTTGCAAGTCCAACTGACTTGGCTTTCTATAATTCATATCGTTAGAAGAGAGCTCTTCTTAATCATGCATGTTCTTGGTGTGTATTTGCATACACCCATACTTAGTACAAGTGTGTACTCATCCCATACATTATACTATTTTAGGGGCAAGTTCAGCACGGTGATAAAGACATTCTCTGTGACTGTTCGGACATCAGAGCTTTTCATCCAAACCTTATAGGCCCTCATGCATTTGATGATGCCTGCCATTATGTTTCTAGATTATTAATATGTTTAGGCTTGTGGAGCATGTTCCACTCGTATTTCTTTCCTATTTTGTTCAGACTTATGTAATGGTGTCATTTTGGCTATTACTTATGTTATAAGACTATTCATTTAATGATGAATGATCTTTTATTAGATGGCTAATACACACAATTAATTAACTTCGTTACGCGTATGCATGTTATAACTATGAAGTCTTCTATACTTCAATCGAAACAAAAAGTTTAAAATTTTCCTCTAAAATTTACCGAACGAATGTAATGACGACGTTAGTAGATTTTTCTGCGAACTCTGAGAGGTCAACAACACTGATTTCGGCTAGGGTCAAGACCCCGGTCGTGAAAAACTTGGTATCAGAGCATTAGGGTTTAATATCTAAGGCATCAGGCTTATGTCAACCACATTAAGTAGTTTCTAAGTTATGGTAGTAAAGTGCACCAATATCATGAATTAGAGACTGCATAACACTTAGGAAATTTTCCCTTCTTTTAATCTTATCATGCCTTGTGAAATTTTGATTACTTGATGTTAAGAGTGTATCTAATATCAACTCTGGTTTTTCAGAAAGATGAATACGAGGAGAAACGAAGGCAGAGGGATTGCAGAAGCAGCTACTATGGGAAATCAAGTTCCTCCCCAGGTTCTAGCTGCTGGAATGGAGATGCCTGTCAATCCAGCTGAGTTGATTAATGGACAAGTAAGGAATTGCTTGCTACAGATTGCACAAGCCATCAGTACTCAGGCTCAATCCATCACGGCTCAAGCTGCGAGAGAGGGTTCTCCCAGAGAGAATTCTCATGCTAGCACCATGGCTAGCAGGTTGAGGGGCTTCACCAGAATGAACCCCCCGTTTACTACGGATCTAAGACCCATGAGGATACCTAGGAGTTCTTGGATGAGGACCACAAGATCCTTTGTTCCATGGGAGTTTATGAGGAGGCGAAGGCTAAGTTGAATGCAAATCAACTCAAGGATGTGGCACAGATTTTGTACCGGATATGGGCTGATAGAAGAGCACGTAAAGATGTTCCCATCACTTGGGATGTTCTCAAGACTGTCTTTCTGGAGAGATTCTTGTTAGAGAGAAACGATAAGCTAAGGTTGAAGCGTTCATCAACCTTAGAAAGGGAGGTATGTCAGTGAAGGAGTATTCCTTGAAATTTGTTACACTCTTAAGGTATGTTTCTTCTCTTGTTGCAAATAGCAGGGATGAAATGAGCCGGTTTGTGATTGGCGTGTTGGAGGATCTAATGGAAGATTATCGGGTAGCCATGTGGCATGATAACATGGATCTAGGCAGGTTGATGGTGCATGCCCAGTAAGTGGAAGAAAGTAGGAAGAGGAGGCACACTAGAGCAGGGAATATGTCAAGGCAAGCTGAGGAGAATTTTTCAAGGAAGAGTGGTAGTAAAATCAAGTATAAGCCAAGGTTTAAGAAGGGACTCTCCTAATAAAGGGATTCAAGTTCATCCAAGGGTCGCTATGATAGAGATTCTGAGTCAACAGTTAAGAGAAACAATGAAGTAGATACACCTCAGGAGAGGCCACGTTGTAGGAAGTCTGGAAAACTACATGGAGGAGAGTGTATGATCGGCTCTAACGCTTGTTACAGTTGTGGCAAACCGGGTCACATGATGATGGATTGTCCGAATAGGAGAGGTCAAGAAAAAAGGATGGATAAAGTTCAGCCTAATAGTCCAAGTGAAAATGCTCCAAAGAAGGAAATGACTCTTCGCACTCAACTCTAGGGGTGCAGGGGAAGGCACTTATGGTGAAGTCTAGAGTGCGTAGCCTTAATTAGTATATCTTGTGTTTGACTGTGTATGGGTTTTATGCACTAGTATCAGGTTAATATGTTTGATTCATCATGTTGGTTGCTTATTTGGGTGACTTATATGTTTACTTGTGTTTTATGCTTGGATGAGACTAGTTTAGGAAAGAGTTCCTTAGTCAATTAATGTGAAGCTGCTAGTAGGTTTCAATTATGTGCACCACCATGCTAATAGGTGAATCAGATATTCACTAATGAAAGGTATTGAATTGCTTATGTATATATATGTTCTATGGATGGCTGGCTTGTTTCTAGTAAAGAGTAGTGTCATTTGGGGACGAATGTTCCTAAGGGTGTGATAATGTAACAACCAAAAAATGACTATGCTAAGTATAGCCTAAACATACATAGAATGCCTAGGTTATACCTGGTTTACACGGTTTGATGCGTGTTATGCACAAGCCAAGCCAACAACCTTGTTCAATTAATTGAGCTAGGAAGGGTTGGTTCCAGCCATCTAGTGTACCCGAATACTAGGATTCACCCGGATGAGTTTTAATCGGACTTAGAGGGTTAGACCTTGGTTTTAAGGGTTCTAGGGGTATAAAGGTAATTTTGGGGCTAGGGGTAGTATATTAATAACCCTAGGCTGATATTTCATTAATTAAATAAAGTTATTAATTAGTCAAAATAGGTCAAATCTTGGTGGTCAAACCTGAGATTGACCTTACCTCCATACTCGGGTTCAAGCCGAGTTGGAGGCATAAGGGGGTACAAATTAATTGATTAAAATTAATTAAAATTAGGAGGGGCATTATAGTAACTTAATATATATATTTTATAATATGATTTTACCATTTTAATTGTGTTGAATAAGCCAACAACAATTCCCCACAAAAGGCGCGCTTGACTGCCACTAAGAGTGTGCTTCATGCCCACTCTTTATTCTTTAATTTACTCCTCCTAAAAGTGTTTTCAGCCTTATCCCACACTTCAAAAATAGAATATTAACGTAAATCTAACTATTCTAAAAGTGTTCTTGGCAGCATCCATCAAAAAACAAAAGGAAGAGTTCGTACGCATGAGTGTTTTAAGTAAATAACTTCACCTGCAAACAAGAATCAAAGCTCAGAAGAAAGGTTTGTGTGTGGGCTGGGGCGTGTAGTTGTGGATGGTTGTCAAGGGTTAAAAGTTATGGGTTTTCTTATCTCTTGGTACCTTTCCCAAGAGTCCCCTAATGTTCAGTTTAAATCCAATCGAAAAACGAAGGATGTCCCCGTTGCATCTCCTTGTCATTCGATCCTATGAACGAATTGATGCATGCGTTGGTATGACTTCTGGTAGATGATTTTAGGAGTGATTGTGATTGTGTGCAATGTGTGTGTTTCGGACTGTTTATGAACTTTTTATTACGTCCAAATATTGAATGTCATAGGTGTACCAGCATGCTGATTTTCCGTAATTTGTATTGTGATAGTTCACTTGAAGAAAATGGTAAATCATGTGATATAAAAGGTTGTGTGTTTAAAATGCAAAAAGAAATTGTGATGTTCATGAATAAGAAAGTGAATGTAAGTTCCTTAATGAGTTATTTAAAAGTATATGTAAAACTATCAGTTAAACGCCTGGAATAAGTTTAAGAACGTGAATTAAAATTATATATTAATGGAACATCGGTTCCGCTAGTCACTAGTATGTATGAAGGGAAATAGTTTCTGCCATTTAAGGATGAATCTTGATGACATTAAGGTCCTAGAACTAAAAGAAGCAGCCTTAAATTAAAAGAAAAGAAAATAGGGAGAGAGGGGATTCGAACCCGGCTCATTGAAAGAAGCCTTACAATAAAAAAAGAGAAAATAGGGAGAACGAGGGGGCTCAAACATGGCTTTTTGGACAAGGGTGTGAGAAACATAAATCGCACACCAAAAAAAAAAATTAGGTGCTGCCCAAGGGGTTCGAACATGGGTCCTCTTGGCTGAAATTTTGAGACACATAAAATAATAAAAAGGTGAAGCCACTAGAATTGGATTCCAGATCCTCTTGGCCGAATTTATGGATACACTTAGCACTTTAAATAATTAAAAATAAAGTGCTGCCCAAGGGATTCATACATGGTTCCTCTTGGCTGCAATTGTGAGACTATAATTAAATAAAATGCAACCCCTAGGGATTGAGCTTGGGTCTCTTGGCTGAATGTGTAAAATGCATAAGTCTAACACAACAACATATTCTTAGATTATCATGAAACACTTAGCCAAATATGATTATCCCGAAATGGGTATTATCATGAGTAAATGGTAAAATTAAGAAATGAAGATTCACGTAATAGGGTGAGTAATTATATTATACTATGATTCTAATGAAAATGGAGACAACATGATAAGAGGCTAAGATGAATTGAGAGACAAGTCTCAACCAAGCCTAAGTAAATGTTACCAATCCTATCTACCTATGGGAGTGTAGAATGATGTAGAGTCATGTCTCAATCATACTCCAAAAGAAACTGTTAAGAATGAATTCATAGTTAATTTGTAAAGAAAAGTATGAAAGATAATGAAACGAACGATAACGAAGGTGTATGTTCAAGACAATCAGGAGGTGAAACCAGATTCAGGTAATGACATTAGGTCATTCTTGGTCATTGCATTTCATGATCCCGATGAGATTCTTAATCTTCATCCTATGTAGAGGTGGTGCTTACATCATCCTACGGATGAATGAAATGAATAATGTGCGTACGTATGAATTAAAGAAGCAGACTATGTGTTTGCTAAAGAAGGCTCCCAAGTTGAGGTCTCATATGTTGAGCCCTCATTTGGAAAGTCCTAGTGTTAAATACGTGATTCCAAGGTCTCATGGTATATAAACGAATGATAAGTTATATATATGTGGTATATGAAATATGTTATGTGTTGTGTGCAATATGAAAAGAATGATGATGCATGTTACTCTCATAGAAAGACTTTCCTAATATGATTTGGCAAGTCCAACTGACTTGGCTTTCAATAATTCATATCGTTAGGAGAGAGATATTCTTAAACATGAATGTCCTAGGTGTTTACTTGCAAAAACACATACTTAGTACAAGTGTGTACTAATCCCATACATTATACTATTTTAGGTGAAGGTTTAGGAGGGTGTTGAAGACATTCATTGCGGCTGTTCGGACATCAGAGCATTTCATCCAGAACTGGTAGGCCCTCATGAATTTGAGGATGTCTGCCGTTATGTTTCTATGTTAGTAATTGGTTTAGGCTAGTGGAGCATGTTACACTAGTGTTTATTTCCTATTATGTTTAAACTTATGTAATGGTGCCATTTTTGCAATTGTTACTTATGCTATAAGACAATTTATTTCAATATTGAATGATCCTTTATTAGATGGTTGATATACATGAGTAATGAACTTCTTTATAGGCATATGCATGCTATACCTATGAAGTCTATGTTCACATCAAACAAAACAAAAAGTTTCAAATTTTCTGCTAAAATTAACCAAACGAATGTAATGACGACGTAAGTAGGCTTGTCTATGACCACTAATAGGTCAATGATGCCGGTTTCATCTATGGTCTAGGCCCTGGTCGTGACTATCGTACGACCATGCTAGACAATGACATGAACCTATTAAGACTCATGTTGTATGCACAATGTATTGGAGATTCCAAACTTAGTAGGATGTCAAGAAATTTGATGAGGGGTAGATTAGTTGAGCAAAATCAACCTAGGTTTAAGAAGAGGGCTCCAAATAAAGATGGGTCTGGTGCTCCTAAGGTCAATCTTGAGAGTGGCAGTGTTTCTCAAGGTGTTAAGCCTACTTGTTCCATTTGTGAGAAGAAGCACATTAATAAGTTTCTAGCCGGTAGCGGTGGTTGCCTTTGCTGTGGTAAGGATTGTCATAAGGTGATAGATTGTCCTACTATTGTGGCTTGAGGAAGAGAGGCCAAGCAAGTTCCTCTTAATTCTCCGGAAGGTGGTGCACTAAAGAGGAATCCTTCTATGTTCTACAAGCTAGGGCAAATTTGGATGACGATGTCAGTAAGTTATAGTTTTCTCTCTTAAGTTGTGATAGGTTCTTTCTGTAACGACCCAAAAGTAACCCCTAAAAGAGGGAGCACACTTAGGTTGGAACAATTGTGCACTTGACCTTTCAGAGGTCTTTACAAGCCTTAGCTATCATTAATTACATTAGACATGAAAAGTAGTGCGGAATTGAATGTTTTCATGAATAAATAATAAAAAGGAAAAATCTTTCATAAAAAGATAATGAGTGATCTCGTCTTCACAAGCAAACTTAAAGACACGACATAAATATTTATAAATATCTTAGGGATACGACCCTATATATTAATAAAAAACTACATATCCTTATTGCTAGAATCTAAGAAATAGAACTATTCCCTAAAATATAAGAGAACATACTTAGTCTTGAGAGGACAGATTCCAAAGCTTTTCCTTTTAAACTTCTTCCATGCCTCCAACCTATACTTATAGAGTATAGAAAGTATGGGGTTAGTAAAAAACAATGTTCTAAGTATGGCATTTGCAAAATCAAGCAAAAAGAGATATTTTAGTAAAAAAAGCTTTCATGACAAATAAGTAGAACCTTTATAATTTTAGAGTTAAAATAGTATAATCATGATCAAATATCACATAAAATAAAACTCTCATAATTTTAGAACCAAGACACACTTTACAGTAAGCTCAACGAACTATTCATCCTAAGCAATGTGAACTAGTTTCTTTGAGATTTCCCTAACAAAGTTATTCTAAGACTCCCTAAGGTAAGAAAAGAAGGGACCACCCATACACGCCTTTGAAGACACACCAAAGCGATCCTTAATACTACAAACCATAGGCTTACCTCGGACGGGAAAACAAGTGCACACTGTTGTCTAGACATTTGAAGGACACTCATACATTAAGGAATTCATGTAACTACACTTCTCCAATATAACTTTTAAGTCACACTATGTTTTATGTGAGAATAACATCCCATACTACAACTCCCACTTAGTTCTCCTTGAGGATTCCCTTGGATTAGGCACTCTACATTAGTCATTCATAACTACATCACATAGAACTTAACTTTAACTTGCTTCTTTAACATAACTTCATTTTCAACTCATGATAATTCATTCATATACTACATATAGAACAAACCAAGACTATCAGAAGGTCTACACAGTGCAATGGATAGATAGCGTCCCATACACTACCTTCCCTAAGTAGTATGTTCTTTAAGGAAACTAGTTTTTACACTTCATATAAAACACACCAAGACTCCCGTTTTGGATGTTCTACATAGTGTAATGGATAGATAGTGTCCCATACTACCACCTACCCTAAGTTGTACGTTCTTTAAGGAGACTTAGTTCATTCATTATTTTATGAGGGAATAACTTTAACCGATATATACCATGTGTGCAAGAGATGGAATCCCAATATTACCATTATAGGATGAGGGTTCCCCACTTTCCTAGGGTGGGATCATTCTCTTAGCTTTAACATATATTTTCAAATAGCTACAACTATGTGGGCGCATAGTAACTCATTTTCTGCTCACGAGGAGTACCCATATAAAGAGGTACCTTGGGAACAACGTCACATCCCAAAACCACACCATATCAGTTAGAGACAATCTTGGATTGTAAAAAGCGTACTTGACCTCTCGAAGGTCTTGTACAAGCCTTTCCATATCGTTCATAGCATATGCATAATGAAAAGTAGTGCGCAATAAAAACTTTTCACAAAATTTTAGAATATCTTTAATAACATCTTCCATTAAAAATCATATGAACTACTAAGTCTCAATATCATCAAACTTAAGGCAAGAAAATACTTTGGGACATGACACATACTTCAATAATTGAAGTACTTAGTCTATTATAGTACTTCAAAGAAAATAAAAGACATATATGTATGCCCTTGAATCAATTGAGGACATACTTCACTTCGCTTGAACGACTCTAGAATCCAAGCTTTCCTTCACGATCCTTCTCACCTTTCTCCTACACCTTTAGAGATAACAAAATGTATGAAGTTTGTACAAACAATTGTAATAAGTATGGCATTATCCATAAAATCATGAAAATTTAAATTTATTTGAAATTGCAAATTTTCCATTTAAAACATCATACCATAATCATAAGAATAACATTTATCAACTTAAAAACACATAAGAAAACACATAAATCATTTATCACATTTTTGGAAGTACTTTACAGTAACTTCACTTCACTGTACAGTGAAGTTCTTCACTGTTACAATGAAAATACTTAACTTCACCTAAGACACCTTATAGCATGTACTTACCTCACTACAAGCTATCCTAAGACTCATTTAAGTAAGACAAAGAGAGACCACCCATAAAACCCCTCTAGGCATACATAAATGATCCTTAAGACCACCTATAATGAGATCAACACACTTATAAGACATCAAACGTATGAACATGAGATCCTCCTACAAAAGGTGACTCTAATAAATTTCCATTTTCATGATTTTATTCATAATGTCATACTTAGTACAATTGTTTGTTCTAATTCCATACATTATATTATCTATAAAGGTGTAGGTGAAATGGGAGAAGAATCGTGAAAGAGAACTTGCATTCTAGAGTCATTCATGGAAAGTGAAGGATGTCCTCAATTGACTTGAGGGCATACTTATATGTCTTTTATTTCCATAAAATATTTTAATAGACTAAGTAATTCGATATTTTGAAATATGGGTCGTGTCTCAAGTATTCTCTTGTCTTAAATTTGATGAGTTTGAGACTTAGTATTTCCTATGATTTCTAATGACAAAAGTTATTTAGGATATTCTAATGTTTTGTGAAAAGTATTAGTTCCTAACTACTTTTCATTATGTATATGCGACGAACAATATGGAAAGGGCTTGTACAAGACCTCCGAGAGGCCAAATATGCCGGTTCAATCCAAGATTGGCCCTAACTTTTAGGGTGTGGTTTTAGGATGTGACAATCTATGAATCAGAGCATCGCTTATGAAAGTAGTCTTAGGAATCAAAAAGTTTCATCAAGTCACGTCTAGTAGAGTCATGACCATCGGTGTGAGTCGCGACACATCTATGGGCGAGAGGCTATAGAAAAACAGAGTTTCCCTTCTTTTCTACTCCTATGTCGTGCCGTAAAGTGAAAGTTATGAGTACTCTTTTTGTATGATTTTCCTTGTGTTTCTAGGAATATGGATACTAGGAGGACACCTGCTAGGAGAGTTATGGAGAATGAAATGCATGAGGATATTCCTCCTCAAGTTGAGCAAGTTCCTTAATGTTCTCAAGGTGCTCAAGGTGATCAAGTCCCTATTGTGGAAGGAGGTAATGATGCTACTGTAGTTCCCCCCGAGTTTAGTAATAGTGATATTAGAGAGGCTTTGCTTGCTTTAGCCTGAGCCATGACTACTCAAGCGAATTTGAGTGTGGTGCCTAGGGTGAATGTTGTGGAGAGCAGTATGATGTCTAGGTTAATTTATTTTTGAGGATGAATCCTCCTATATTTCTTGTCTCTATGGTGGGAGAGGATCTCCAAGAGTTCCTAGATGGGGTGTACAAGGTGTTGAGTTCCATGGGAGTGACTTCTATGGAGAAGGCGGAGCTACCTTCGTATCAATTGAGGGATGTTGCTCAAGTGTGGTACACTAAATGAGAGGACAATAGGCCGGTTGAGTTGGGTCCTATTCAATGGGAATAATTTGAGGAAGCTTTTCTTGGGAAGTACTTTCCCCTGAGAGAAGGGAATTTAAGGAAGAGGAGTATATCAATCTAAAGCAAGGCAAATTTGAGTGTTAAGGAATACTCTTTGAAATTCTCAATGTTATCTAGATATGCCCCAACCCTTGTGTCAAATTCGAGGGATGAGCTGAGTCATTTTGTGACGGGTGTCGCCGATCTAGCGAGGGAGGAATGTCGTACGACCATGCTACATGATGATATGACCCTAGCTAGACACATGGTGTATGGCCAATTAATTAAAGATTCCAAACTTAAGAGGATGTTTAGAAACTTGAAAAGGAGTGGTTCTAGTGATCAAGATAATTCTAGGTTTAAGAAGGGGTCTCAAACTCACGAAGAATCTAGGAATGCTAAGGTGAAATTGGAGAAGAAGGTGGTTCTCAAAATGGAAAATCTACAAGTGTCACCTGTGGAAAGAGGCACTATAGGGAATGCCTAAAGGGTACCCGGAGTTGCTTTGGTTGTGGTAAAGAAGGACACCAGGTGAGAGAATGTCCTACCATTGCTTCTAGAGGAAGAGAGGGTAAGCAAGTTGTTCCTTATGTTCCAATGGATGATGCTCCAAATAAGTGGCGTTCCTATGCACTCCGGGCTAAAGGATCAATACCGGATGAGGATGAGGATGAGGAATGATGGTAAGTTCTTCTCTTTATTTAGTGTTATGAATTCCTTCTAAGTGGGATATTATGGTGAGTGAAGGATTTTTGGTTGATTGTTTCCTCTTTTCTATTAAACTCAAGCTTGAGAGTAGAAAGTAATAGAAGTATTTTGCATATTGCATTGCGTTAAGGGGTCTTTTCGAAATTGAATTTCATTGATTCCTTGCATTGTGCATTTTACGAATTTTTTATTTTGTTGTAAGATGTTTTAATTTTGTTCTACAATTCATATTAGCATGTTTCCATCATGAATTGCCTAAAAGATGTATTTTTGGAAAAAATTGCCTAAATCAGTGTAATGCATTCCCGTTCACTGAAATATTTTGAAAAATTGAATAACTCATTTTTTGGTCTAAAATTGTTTTAATGTTGTTACAATTCATGTATATGAGTACTATATTAAATATAAAATGAGTTTTTTCTATTTTGAATGAAGCATGTGATTTTGTAACATGATGAGTTATAGAATTTCTTCTTGTTTCTTGTTGTGTTGTGATCCTCTAGGTTATGTGAAATTGATATTATCTTATATTTTTGTATTTTATGAGATTCTTAATGGTATAATCATGAGTTTCTAATTGAATCTCTGTTCTTGGAAGTGTTTGCATAGTAGTAAGTGTAATTCGAGGACAAATATTGTCCAAGTGAGGGAAAATATAAGATCCCGAAAATGACTTAGGTGAATCTAGAGCCTAACATGTTTTTCATGATGGTATAAGGTCCTAAAGTTGTCTAAAATATTGTAATTAGGAAGTGTCGAATAGTTAAGGCGCATTGGACGTCAAATGTCAAGGGACGTCTAAGACGTTCCACGACTAAGTCACCTATGTTCCCTATATGTCATTATATGTTTTATGAGTGATTCATGAGGTTATAAGGTACTTAAATAAGTTATTATTGTGTATATACGAAGTGTGTCAAGTTTGGAGGTCAAACGTTCTTGAATGCCATGACGTTCAAAAGGGTTGCCTTGTAATGACTTTGTGTGTCTAAGCATGTTTCATCGAGTTTTACGTATTCGTTTTGGATGAAATTAATGTGAGAGATCGTAAACACAAATACGAGCATTTTTGGGTTGGAATCATCTGGGAAAAAATCCTAAGTACTATCTAAGAGTCCATGAGGAAGGACTCTTTACATTGATTCAAGACTACCTGGACAAATCCAACGACTGAGGCAATCAACGGCTCGTTGGCCAGTCCATGATCCATCTATGGGGTTTCATAGGTTAGTATTTAGGAGTGGGAGAATATAGGCAACAGAATAGCCTCATTCCCCAACAACAGACCAACAGGACGATCCGTTGGTCAAGGGACATGCCGTCAGTGGTCTTCCGTCTGTGAAGGTTGTCTCCTGCGCACTCACTGTTAAGCTTAAGGGGTGAAGTACACATCCGAATAAGATAAAGGGAAGTTCCTAAATTGTATTATGGTTATTTTAAATATTTTTATGTGTCTATGAAACTTTGAAGATTTCATTCTTCAAAAATCAAAACTCAAATTCCCTTAGAAATTCTCTAGAACTCCATTCGAGCAAAAAATCAAGGAATGGCATGGATGGGACAATTAAGTGGATATTCTTCATCAAATTGAATAATTATCTTCATTGAGGTATGGTTATTGACCCTTGAAACTCTATTCATGAAGGAGCTCGACTTTCAAAGAAGTTTTCTAAAGTTTAAAACATTGCATATTGATTGAAATGTTCTTAATTAGATGTTTTTTACTCAATTAACATATGAACCCATGTAATTTATGAAACCTAATTTTTTACTACTTTACGAGTTAAGTGATTTGGACTTGATGCTTATGAATTCTAATGTAGTTTCTTATGGGCTATTGAGTAATGTAATAAATGCATTGAATTGATATCTAGGTTGTATTAGATTGATGAATCTTTATTGAATTGACCTAGTTTCATTGGGTATCATAGTTTTTGTATTGAATTGTTGTTCATGTCCATGGGTAAGGGCCTTATGGTATTGAATTGAATGGCTTAGCATTGGATTGAAGTATTTAGGATGGAGTAGGGGGTATGCTGACCTAATTCTACTTATTTTATGTTAATTAGACTTCAATTATTTTGTGATTGGTATAGTCTACTTATTGTGGCAGAGTCATATGCTTTACTTGCAATTTGTATGGCCGTGGTGTCATTATTTTAAGTAATATGATGAACATGGCCTTGTCGGCAACTAATTGAAGTATTTTGATGATTTGTGTAGTTTATTATGTGAGGTTGGATATTATCTATCTATATGATAAGTAATCTGAAAGTATATGTGTTCTTCTATTGATGATATTCAGGTTATCATGTTAGATTACGACTATGTCTTTAACTTTATAGTCTTAAGGTTGATGCGTGATTATTCCTACTTCACTATATGAGTCTATGATGGTCGTATAAATGATGGTATGATAGTGTATAGACTGACTTAAAGATATTAATTATTATTTCTATGTGTTTCTGAAATGACATGTAAAATGTGTTAAGTGAAGTATGGTGTGTCTTGTCTTTGTTCACTTGTGTCCCTTATATGATGCATGTGTGAATGTGAATATGAGATGTCTTGACTTAGGATGTTAAATCTTCTTAGTCTGGTATGTATGAATGACATGAGACCATAAATGATGTTAAGGAATTCTCTATGTGAAACCTTAAACCTAGTTGTAAGGTTATGAATGTTGAAGTCGGAAGCCTTGATGGTAACGTTCAAGTAAAGGAATGATAAACTTAAGCTTGTTTGGCTTGAAAGGCATCATATAAAACCTTAGGAAAGTCATTCTGACTTCTTGTCGCCATTGTAGAGTAGTCCTAGTTGATTTTTCTTTTGTAGGGTAAATGTGATTGGGTTATGAAATTGATATGGAACCCCTTTATGTGAACCTTCAATGTAAATTACTTTATGAGAACCAAGGCTAGCACTGAGTGAGTATGGTAAGGGAAGTAGTTCTAGTTAAAGAATGAGACTAGACTACAAAGAACTCCCTTCCTATTCCTTAGCCATGTGCCTATATGGGAAGTGTCCAAGTTCTACCATTGGCAAGTAGAACACCCTCATTGGAGTAGGATAGAACTCCGGGTTCCATGATTTTCTACCATGGTCTGTGTCAGTTATTTCCTATTTGCATCATGTGGAATACCTACTATCATTAGAGGAGTTATATGAAGTTTAGGTGGTGGTATGGACACAATCTAGACATTGCACAATAGGCTTTGAAGGTGTTAATTAGAGTCCCTAGGTCTTGTCCAAGACCATTTCTTGAATGTATTTATGTGATGAATGAGTCTTCAATGGATTAATGACTGTAATGACTTAAGTTAAAAAAGTATGTTTAATGAATAAGTACTTACCTAGAGTAGTTCTGGGTTGTCTAGTTAAGGTGTGAAGGGGGCACTGGAATGGTCACTTCGTATCTTACCTAGATAAATCTTAAGAATGAGTCTAGTTAGGGAAAATTGTTGAATATGTAGACATGATCTAAAGTTAGTTAGTTGTAAGGATTATTCAGGTAGTCTTGAAGAGGTAAATCATTGATGTTATCTTCTTAATTTACTTAAGTAAGTCTTTTGAAAGCATTTGGTAAGGGAATGTCATATTATTTATTTGTTGTTGTGTTAAGTGAGAATGATTCTATCATAGGTAGTCTGTAGGATCTCTTAAGTGTGTGTGTGTAAGGTATTGTATGGGTGGGCGCTTCACAACTCGCTCAAGTGAGACTTAGAATTACCTTTGGTAGGAGGATATCATGTTCATATGTTTGATGTCTTGTAAGTGTGTTGATCTCGTTATAGGTGGTGTTAAGAATCACTTACGTGTGCCTAGAGAGGTTGTATGGGCGGTATCTCTTTGTCTTAATTAAGTGAGTTTTAGGATAGCTTTAAGTGAGGGAGTTGCATGCTTGGAAAACGTTACTGTGAAGTAAGACACTTCACTGTATCATTGAAAAATGGTCACTGTGAAGTGCTTAGCTTAGTGTGAAGATTTTCAAAAAAATAAGACAAATGGTTCAAGAGTTTCCTTATGTGCTTCTAATTTTATAAACGTTGTTCTTAAGATTTTGATATTATATTTAAATTAAAAGATGCATATTTGAAATAAATGTCCATTTTCATGATTTATGCATAATGCCACACTTATTACAATTTTTGTACTAATTCCATACATTTTGTTATTACTAAAGGTGTAGGTGAAAGTTGAGAAGGCTCGTGAAGGAGAGCTTGGATTCCAAATTTGTTAAAGCAAAGTGAAGTATGTCCTCAATTGATTCGAGGGAATACGAGTATGTCTTTTCTTTCCTTGAAGTATTGTAAGACTAAGTAATTCTATATTTTGATGTATGGGCCTTTTCCCAAGTATTCTCGTGTCTTAAGTTTGATGAGATTGAGACATAGTATTTCCTTTTATTTCTAACGAAAGATGTTATTAAAGATATTCTAATTTTTTTAAAAGTTTTAGTTCCGCACTACTTTTCATTAAGTATATGCGATGAACAATACAGAAAGGGCTTATACAAGACCTCCAATAGGTCAAGTACACCAGTTGCAATCGGATAATGGCCATTACTTCTATAGTGCGGTTTTGGGATGTGACAACCTTAATGAAGAAAATTATTCAATTTGATGAAGAATCCCCACTCAATTCTCTAATCCAAGCCTTTCCTTGTGTTTTGGTACCAATGGAGTTCTCGGGAATTTCGGTTTTGATTTTGAAAAATGAAATATTCTAATTGTTTTAGGCTTATTAACAAATTTAAAATACCTAAAATACCCTTTAATAACCGCCCTTTCACTTTTTTTGAAGTGGGATTAATTTACAATTTCACCCATAATATGACAGTGAACCTGCGCAGGAGAACATGCTCATAGATGGATGGCCATCGACGACCCGTCTCTTGACCAACGGACCATCCTATTGGTCCGTGGTTGGGAAATGAGGATGGTATTCAGACTATTCTATACCAAATCTAAGAACTGACCTAAGACACCCCATAGACAGGGCATCCACTGGCCCACCGGGCGTCGATTGCCTCCGTCATTTGGGGCTGTCTAGGTAGTCTCCGCTCAATTAAAAGGGTCATTCCTCATGGACCCTTGAATGGTCCTTGGGGATTTTTTCCAAGACGTTTCCAACCCAGACAGGCCTATATGAATTTCATCCAAAACTAACACGTAAATTCGACGAAACATGCCTAGACACAAAAGGTCGTTTCAAGGCAAACCTTTTGAATGTCATGGACGTTCTTGGACGTTTGACCTCCATACATCTCGAAACTTGACACACTGACTATAAACACTATAATAACTCATATTATAAGCTTATAATCTCATTAATCACGCATAAACATATAAAACAACATATGAGGCACATAGGTGACTTAGTCATCGAACGTCTTAGTCGTCCCTTCACGTTTGACTTCCAATTTACCTAAACTCTTACACACTGCATCAACACCACATTATAAAAAACATTAGGACGTATAATAATACTCATGATAACCATGTTAGTCTTTAGTTCACCTAACTCATTTTCGGGATCTTACAATATCCCCCACATGGACAACATTCATCCTCGAATGGCACTTGCCACTCTCCGAACAATTCCAAGAATAGAGATTCAATTACAAACTCATGGACATATCATATAACATCTCATACAATACAAACATGAAGAGAACATCAATTTCTCATTACCTAGGAGGATCACAACACAAGAAGAAACTAGAAAACATTATATAACTCATCATGCTACAAAACTCACCTGCTTCATTTGAAATAGCAAAAATCATTTTTTTAAATATAATGCTCATATGCATAATTTCTAACAACATTAATAAAATTTTAGACGAAAGAATGAATTTTTCAATTTCTCAAAAAATTTACACTGAGCAGGCATACATTATAGTGATTTAGGCTATTTTCAAAAAATGCAACTTTTAGGCGATTCATGATAGAAACTTACTACTATGCAATATACAACCACATAAACACATCTTATAACATAATCATAAATTAATAAAATGAACAATAAAAGGAATCAATGAAATTCAATTTGAAAAAGACTCCTAAACATAATGCAAAATGCAACATACTTCTATGACTTTCTACTCTAAAGCCTGAGTTGCATATAAAAGATTAAAAGATTGATCAAAACTCTTTTACTCACCATACTTCCCGATCTAGGAAGGAACTCATAATATTACAGAAACACAAGAACTTACTATCATTCCTCATCCTCATCCGGCTTTGATCCTTTAGTTCTGAGTGCCTAGAAAACCACTTATTTAGAGCAGCATCCTTTGGAACATTAGGAACAACTTGTTTATACTCTCTTCCTCTATAAACAATGGTAGTTCAATCTCTCACCTTGTGTCCTTCTTTACCACAACCGAAGACACTCGCGGTACCATTTAGGCATTCCCCAAAGTGCCTCTTTCCACAGGTGACACATGTATGTTTCCAATTTTGAGAACCACCTCCTTTCTCCAATTTCACCTTATCACTCATAGGTTCTTCTTGAGTTAGAGTCCTCTTCTTAAATATAGATTGATCTTGGTCACCAGAACCACTCCTTTTCAAGTTTCTGGACATCCTCTTAAGTTTGGACTCTTCAATTGATTGGTCATACACCATGAGTCTAGCTAGAGTCATATCATCATGCAACATGGCCGTACAACATTCCTCCCTTACTAGATCGGCGACTCATCTAATCCCTCATATTATACACACGGCATGTGTCATATATAGATAACATAGAGAACTTCCAAGAGTATTCTTCAACGTTCATATTTCTTTGCTTGATATTGATAAACTCATCTACCTTAACTTCCCTCTTTCACGGGGAAAGAACTTTCCATGATTAAATTCTTCCCACTCAATAGGACCCGACTCCACTAACCTATTATCCTTACATTGAGTGTACCACACTGGATCAACCTCCCTCAATTGATATGAAGCTAGCTTCGCCTTCTCCCTATATGTAACTCTCATGGTACTCAACACATTGTACACTCCATTTAGGAACTCTTGGGGATCCTCTTCTTCCTTAGAGACAAGAAAAATAAGAGGATTCATCCTCACAAAGTTTGTTAACCTAGAGGTCAAGTGCTCTCCGCAACAATCGCCCTAGGCACCATACTCAAATTCGCTTGAGTAGTCACTGGTCGGGCTAAAGCAAGCAAAGCCTCTCAAATATCGCTAATTCGCGGGGAAACCACCAGAACGTCATTACCTCCTATCACAATAGGGACTTGATCATCTTGGGAAGGAACTTGATCATATTGAGCACCTTGAGGAACTTGCTCAACTTTAGGAGGAATCTTCTCATTCACATCATTCTCTTCAACTCTCCTAACTGATGTCCTCCTCCTATTCATTTCCTAGAAACACAAGGAAAACCATAAGAAAAGAGTACTCTTAACTTTTACTCTACGACACGACATAGGAGTAGAAAAGAAGGGAAACTGTATCGTTCTATAGTCTCTAGCCCATACATGTGTCGCGACTCACTCCGATGGTCAAGACTTTACTAGATATTACTTGATGAGACTTTTTGATTCCTTGGACTAATTTTACAACCTATGCTCTAATACCAAGATTGTCACATCTCAAAACCACACCCTAGAAGTTAGGGCTGAGTTTGGATTGCAATCGGCGTACTTGACCTCTCGGAGGTCTTGTACAAGCCCTTTCTGTATCACTCATCGCATATACATAATGAAAAATAGTGCGGAATTAAAATTTTTTACAAAACATTAGAATATCTTTTAGTACATTTTTCATTAGATATCATAGGAACTAATAAGTCTCAATCACATAAAACATAAGAGACGAGAATACTTTGGGACACGACCATACTTCAAAACATAGAAATACTTAGTCTATTACAATACTTCAAAGGAAATAAAAGTCATATATGTATGCCCTTATTCAATGAGGACATACTTCAATGCGCTTGAACGACTCTACAATCCACGCTTTCCTTCTCAATTCTTCTCACCTTTCACCTACACCTTTAGATATAACAAAATGTATGGAGTTAGTACAAACAATTGTACTAAATATGGCATTATGCATAGAATCATGAAAATGGACATTTATAAGAAATATGCGTCTTTCCATTTAAACATCATATTATAATCATAATAATAACATTTATCAATTTAGAAACACATAAGGAAACAGTTAAACCATTAATTACATTTTTGGAAGCACTTTATAGTAACTTCACTTCACTGTACAGTGAAGTTACTTACCTTCACCTAAAACACCTTTTAGTATGTACTTACCTTACTTCAAGATATCGTAAGACTCACTTATGTAAGACAAAGAGAGACCGCCCATACAACCTCTCTAGGCACACCTAAATTATTCTTAAGACCACCTATAATGAGATCAACACCCTTACAAAACATCAAACATATGAACATGAGATCCTCCTACCAAAGGTGATTCTAAGTCTCACTTGATCGAGTTGTGAAGCGACCGCCCATACAATCCCTTACACACACACTTAGGAGATCCTATAGACTATCTATGATAGAATCATCTAATTTAATATAAACATATAGATAATATTACATTCAATTTCCAGAGACTATAAAAAACTTACTTCAGTAGATCAAGAAGATAACGTCCATGATTTACCTCTTCAAGACTACCTAAATAATCCTTAAGACTACCTAAGGCCTATATCATGTCTACATAATATCTTCCTTAACTAGATTCATTCTTTAGACTTATCTTGGTAAGATATTAAGTGACCATTCCTATGCCCCCTCTACAACATAACTAGACAACCTTTAACAACTCTAGATAAGTACTTATTAATCTAACATACTTAGTTAACTTAAATCATTACATTCATTAGTTCATTTAAGACTCTTTCATTACATAAGGACATTCAAGTGATGGTCTTGGACAAGACCTAGGGACTCTAAGTAACACCTTCAAAGTCTATGGTGCAATGTATTAATAGCGTCTCATAACACAACCTAAACATCATAGAACTTCTCTAATTCTAGTAGGTATCCCATATGATAAGAATAGACAATAATAGAAACAAACCATGATAGCAAATAATGCAATCCAAAGTTCTATCCTACTCCGATGAGGGTGTTCCACTTGCCATTTGTAGAACTTGAACACATCCCATGTAAAAACATCATTCAGGAATACGAAAGGCGTGTTTTTTACTCTAGTATCATTCTTTAACAATAAATACTTCCTTACCATACTCCAACCTCAACACTTCAATCCAATGCTGCACATGGCCATGAACATCAATTTAATATAAAAACTATCATACTCAATGAAACTAGGTCAATTCAATATATATTCCTCTATATAATACAACCTATATATCAATACAATACAATTATTACTTCCACCAATAGCCCATGAAAAACTACAATAGAATTCAGAAGTATTAGATCAATATTACTTAATCCACTAAGTAGTCAAAAAGTAGGGTTCAACAATTACAAGGGTTCATGGGTTAATTGAGTTAAAATCATCAAATTAATTACAATTAAATCATTATTTAATACTTAAAAACATTTAGTTCAAGAAGCCATGCATTGATCATGAAATTTGACAATTCAGCTTTGAAAACTCTTGGAAAACATCTTCGAAAGTTAGGGTCCTTGATGAATAGAGTTTCAAAGTTCAAAAACCATACCTGAATGCATCTAATTATACAATTTTATGATTAATCTCCACTCAATTTTCTAATCCAAGCGTTTCCTTGAGTTTTTGCTCCAATGGAGTTTTAGGGAATTTCTAAGAGAATTTGGGTTTTGATATTGATGATTGAAATCTTCAAAGCATTTTAGGCTTATAAACATATTTAAAATACCCAAAACACCATATAGGAACCTCCCTTTCTCTTATTTGTAAGTGGGGTTAATTTAAAACTTCACCCCTAACATTACAGTGAACCTGCGAAGGAGAACATGCTCACAAACCGATGACCATCGACGGCCCCTCCCTTGACCAACGGACAGTCCTGTAGGTCCATGGTTGGGGACTGAGGCTGGTCTTTGGCCTCTTCTCTCCCATGCCTAAGTACAGACCTACGACACCCCATCTAAAAGCGGTCGACGGGCCCACCATGCGTCAATTGCCTCCGTCATTTGGGGCTGTCTAGGCAGTCTTGGCTCAATGAAAAGGGTCCTTCCTCAAGGACCCTTGGATTGTCCTTGGGGATGTTTGCCTAAACATTTACAACCCAAACAGGCTAATATACGAATTTTAGGACCTAATACATAAATTTCATCAAAAACAAACACGTTAAACGCGACGTAACATGCCTAAGCACACAATGTCGTTTAAAGTCAAACCTTTCAAAAATCATGGACGTTCTTGGACGTTGGACCTCCAAACTTCTCCAAACATGACACACCGACTATAAACACTATAATAACTCATATAATGTCCTTAGTACCTCATTAATCACACATACACATAAAACCACCTATGAGGACATAGGTGACTCAGTCGTCGAACGTCTTAATCATCCCTTGACGTTTGACATCTGATGCACCTAAACTCTTAGAATTTACTTAATACAACATTATAAACCATTTTATGATATTAGAACACAGAACCATGTAAGGATCTAGTTCACCTATGTCATTTTCGGGATCTTACATACTACATCTCTACTCACAATGTGCACCCACCCCTTCGTCAAATCCTCTCGTTGCTAAGCATATTTCCCCCACGAAGTCTTAAACATTCATGACTAAAGGTCAACGATAACTTTTGGAAATCCCATATAAACTCACAATGGGTATCCATCCTCCAACCTACATGTGAATGTTCGTGGGAGGTAGTGAGGTTGCTTCAAAACACTTCATTTCAACTCACAATGAGTGTTCACCCCAAAACACCCCTTTTCATTCACATTCTTTAACTTCATTCACTCATTCATTCCTAAAAAGTGTGAGTGTGTGTACATGTGAGCACATCTTTCGCACAAATAATCAATTTCACAACATTGACTTCTAAACATACTTGCATAATCATTCATCATTTTCCGTAATTAAACATGCTTCACATAATCATAAAGTTCCTTTAGACATTATCTCTAGCATACTTCACATAATAAGCTTCACTCAGCATATAAACGAGAACAATATAATTATCATTGTATTTAACATAATATTCCTTCATGCCCTTATTCACAATGCACAAGTAGATTCACATTCATATCTTTCGACTAAACACTGCCACCAGAGGTGGACTATTCCACCCAAGAGCATTTCATAATAAGAATTAGCAATGTAACCAACTTACCAGTAATCCAAGCTTTCACCACCTATAATCAATTCCTCAATAATACTTTATAAAATAGACCTTAGGGCATTATCTAAGTCATAATATAACAATAAAGAATCTAACGCTAACATCATCAAATCGTGTTCATTAGACCCATTTTATGAGACAAAAATTGATAAAAAGAAATAGCATGGTTTCATTGAATTTTTTAGAATTAAAATAACAAACTAACGTTAGAAATACCATATTTGAATCCATTAAAAATGTTTTCATGCGAGACCCATACATAAAGTCCAAGATAGAAGAAGTTAGGGTTTGAAAAAATCTTTTGAAATTCCATAGAAATGGCTCCTAGAATGGAAGAGAGTTCAAGGTTGACTACCATAACTACAAGAGAAGAAAACCCACTGATTTTGATGAGGAAACACGTCTACCACCAGCCCGTCAAGTCCTTCCTCGAGTCCAAGCTTCTATAGGGTTTTACGAGATTCTTTCTTGAGAGAGGGTTTTGGATTTTAGGAAATGAAGTCTATTAGGTCTTAGTGTTTGAACCCACTTAATATGCCTGAAAGACCCCAAAATATTCAATCATGGTTCATAAAAGATTTGGAGTGAATTTACAAAAAACCCTAAGCAATTGCAGAAAAGTTGGAGCTTTCATAGGCACAAACCCACGCCCCTCAGGGATGGACCGTTTCCCCGTCGATGCCCCTTAGATGGGTTCTGTTTATTGGCACTGAGGATGTAACATGTGCCGGCTTTTATATCCTTGCAGGACCATTCGACGGGCCGTTGGTTGAACAATGGTCCGTTCCTTGGGGCCGTCAATAGTCACTTCTTGGCAGCATCCTTCCAAATGGATGGGGTCCTCTTCTAGGGACTCTCGTGGCTCCTAGGTTGGGTGGTATCCAGACAACAAACCCCTATACATAGTCGTCTAGGTCTTAGGAACATCCCATATCAATTTTGGTTAAAAAGAACATGTAAAACTCGCTAAAACACATGAAGACACACAAGCACCTACAAACAAACACCATCCAAACGTCATGGACGTTTGACCTCCAAACGTCATCAAACTTCACTCACTGCATGAGAACATCATTTTAACACCTTTTAACAAAAAAACTAAATCATGAAGCGTTCACAAAGCTCAAGTTCACCTTAGTTCATTTTAGGGTATTACATTCTCACCAACTTGGAACAACATTCGTCCTCGAATGACACTAAACTCTTTTAATAACATTAAGGACTTACTAGCAGCATATAACACACCATATAGAGACTCAAACATTCTCATTAATTGCACCAAAATTACAAGGAACACCAACTACACATTGACAAGCATTTACAATGCAACACATGCAACTTTTGGAAGTAACTTCCAAACTTCCAAACACATTCTTATTTCTTTATCATTTTCATTTCATTGATGGAGGAACTACCTTATCCAACATTATAAATGATCATAAAACATCATTCTAAAACAAATTAAAACAACAAATCATGAAAGTGTAATTAAGTCAATTTTGGAAAATCTTTACAGTGAATGTACAAGCCTTAACAGTAAAACTTGCTAAAAATCCTTTAATCCATCTTTCAATCAATTAACATGAAGGTATGACCACATGAGAGACAATATCAAACTAACTCAAATTATAACGTGATAAAAACAACTTTGATGTATTTAAGCAATATCATTAGGTACACCTTAACAAGAGGAATATAGGTTGGCTACTAATTATCCCAATGTAACCATAATCTCATCAAGAGCTTACAAAACATTGTGCCGTCAAAGACACTTATAACAATAAAGAGGAATGCATATCATACAAATATGTAACACTCTTAATCATTATCAAAGGACTATGGATTTAGGTCTAAAGATTTAATAAGTATAGAAGGAAAGATAAGGATATCATTACCTTTCTACTTAACTCATTCTCCCACACATAGGGTAAGGTCATATTCAAGATCTCATACTTTAAAGTACCACTACACTTCTCACAAGGTAGGAAATGACACTTCCCTCAACTCATGCACATCAAG
Source organism: Solanum pennellii (assembly GCF_001406875.1). Lineage (NCBI taxonomy): Eukaryota > Viridiplantae > Streptophyta > Magnoliopsida > Solanales > Solanaceae > Solanum > Solanum pennellii. The sequence continues at coordinate 14,422,490 of NC_028638.1, read as the reverse complement.
ATTAAACATCAACCTTACAAGTCAAACATAACACTCTCTTATTAGGATGCAATGTAGAACTACACCCTTAAGGATTACCTTACCCAACTCTTAGGTATCAAATATATCAACTCATGGAATAAAGTCCCTTCTTTCTCTCAACATTACCACATTCTTTCGACATTACTCAAATTTACACCTTAACTTTTCTACTATCATTTTACACAACTATAAGATATCTCATTTCCCCCCAAAAAGGACTTCATTCAACCATTTAAACTCTTACCATGCTTAGAACTACATCACCATATTATTTCACATCATCATACTTCCAACGTCATAATTCACTTATAGACATACATGGCATCATATTACAATTCTCAGAACTAATCTTCACGTCCACTCTTCTAGCCACAAAACTATCATAAGCACAAAAACTCACTTTTATCTCCTTCAAACATAGAAATATCTCCCACTTCCAAGCAATCAAATCTATAAAATCACAAGAAAAGGGAAAATAAAAGAGAGTCCTTAAGGAGTTAAGTTCTATGGCACGACACAAGAGTAACGAAGAAGGTGAAACTCTATTGTCCTATAGCCTCTCATCCATGCATGTATCACGACTCACAACAATGAACACGACTTTACTAGACGTGGCTTGTGAGACTTTAAACCCAAAACTATTTCCCATAAACTTATGCTCTGATACCAAGTTTGTAACAACCCAAAACTACCCCCCAGAACAAGGGAGCACCCTTAGGTCGCAACAATTGCCTACTTGACCTTTCGGAGGCCTTGTACAAGCCTTAGCTATAATTCATTCCATAAGACATGAAAAGTAATGGGGATTTAAAAAATTTCAAAAATAAAAGAATAAAAAGGAAACATCTTTCGTTAAATCTAAGGAGTGATCCCGTCTTCACAAGACAACTTAAAGAAATGACATAAATATCTTAGGGACACGACCCTTTACATTATAAGAAAAATACATAATAAGTCTTTATGCTAGAATCTAAGAAATATAACTATGCCCTCTAATATAAAAAGACATACTAAGTCTTGAGAGGATAGATTTCCAAGCGACTTTGCCTTTTAAACTTCTTCCTTGCCTCCAACCTATACTTATAGAGTATACAGAAGTATGGGTTAGTACAAAACAATGTACTAAGTATGGCATACGAAAAATCAAGGAAAAAGGAACATTTTAGTAAAATAAGCTTTGATGACAAATAAGTAAAACCTTTATGATTTTAGAGTTAAAATAGTATAATCATCATATATTATCACATAAAATAAAACTTTCATAATTTTAGAACAAAGACACACTTTTCGCTAAGCTCAAGTGCATTACACTGAAACATGGTGAAATAGTGACATGTTATACTGAACAATTCATTCAAAGTAATGTGACCTCGTTTCCTTTGAGGTTTCCCTAACTAAGTTATCCTAAGAATCCCTAAGGTGAGATAAGAAGGGACCGCCCATGCAACCCTTCAAGATACACTTAAGAGATCCTTAAGACTACCAACCATAGGCTTACCTCGCAAGGGAAAACAAGTCTGCACTCTTGGCTAGACATTTGAAGGACATTCATACATTAAGGACTTCATGTGAGTACCCTTCTCCAATAGGACTAATAAGTCACACAAAGCGCAATGTGAGAGTAGCATCCCATACTACTACTCCCACTTAGTGCTCCTTGAGGATTCCGTTGGATTAAGTACTCTATATTAGTCATTCATAACTTCATCACATTGAACTTAAATTTAACTTCCTTCTTAACATTAGGCCTTAAAGCATCTAACTTCATTCAACTCATGATAACTCATTCATATACTTAATATAGAAAACACCAAGACTCCCCTTTCAGAAGGTCTACTTAGTGCAATGGATATATAGCATCCCATACCACCACCTACCCTAAGTAGTACATTCTTATATAAGATTTAGTTCATACACTCCCTTTTCGAAAGGTGTACCTAGTGTAAAAGATCGATAGAGTCCCATACCACCACCTATCCTAAGTAGTACTTTCTTTTAGGATATTTAGTTCATTCATTCTTTTGTGGGTGAATAGCTTTAACCGACATAGACCATGAGATCTACACATGGAATCCTGATACTACCCTTATCGGATGAGAGTTCCCCACTTGCCTAGGGTAGGGTCATTATATTAGCTTATACATGGATTTTCTAATAGCTACACCTATGGGGGCTCATAGTTAAGGGATAAAAAGATTGATACTAAGTAACTCACTCTATACTCACGAGGAGTACTCATCCCAAGAGGTACAGTTTGTACAACATCTCTACTCATAATGTGCACCCACCTTTTCTTCTAATCCTGTTGGTGCTAAGCATAAAACCCCCACCGAGTCTTAAAAGTTCATTACTAAAGGTCAATGATAACATTTGTAAATCCCATCTCAACTCAAAATGGGTATCCATCATCCAACCTACATTAGAAAGCTCTTGGGAGGTAGTGAGATCTCTACTGAACACTTCATCTCAACTCACAATGCCTTTTAACCCCAAAACACCCCTTTTCATTCACATTTTTTAACTTCATTAGCTTATTCATTTATTTATTCATTCAAAGTGTTAGTGTGTGTGTACATGTGATCACCCGTTTTGCATAGATCATCACTTTCATAACATTGGCTTCTAAACATACTTGCCTCTTCATTCATCATATTTCATACTTGAACATGCTTCATATAATCATAAAGTTCCGTTAGACATTATCTCTAGCATACTTCACATAATAAGATTCATTAACCATATCAACAAGAAAAATATCATTGTAATCATACATCTTCTAATATGCCTTCATGTCCTTATTCACAATACACAAGTATATTCATAATCATATCTTTCAAGTAAACTCCGTCATCAATGGTGGACTCTACCACTCAATAGCATTTCATAATAATAGTTAAGAAGTGTAACCAAATTACAATTTATCCAATCTTCACAACGTATATTCAATTCCTCAATAATAGTTCGTAAAATAACCCTTAGCGCAGTAGCTAAGTCATAATATAACCATAATAAAACACTAACTCTAACATTATCAAATCATGTTCGTTAGACCCATTTCATAAGTCAAAAATTGATAAAAAGCAATAGTATGGTGCCATTGAAGTTTTAACATTAAAATCACCAACAAACATTATAAATAGTATATTTTCTATCTAAGAACACCCTAGATTCTAGGGTATAGGTGCGGGTCGTGACATATATTATGTAGAGTTGCTATTGAATTGTAATTATTGGTATGATCCACTTATAGTGGCGGTGTTTGTGTGTTATAATAGTGATGAACATGGACTTATCGCATTTTTATGCAAAATATGTTGTTATCATGTTATAACTTGTATAGGTGCTTAATGTGAAGGATTATGCGATATATGTGTACATGTGAGGTTGAAGTATGATTGTCTCTAATTGAGTATATATGACTTATAGTGGACTTTGATGATGTTTATATAATAATGGATAGGGTAACTTGTTTGGTAGACTTGGATGTCCTATGTGCTACATGAATTTTATTGAATATGTGATATGATGATAATGTTGTGTCATAAAATAATGTGAATAAAAACACTCGACTTACTGGGCTTAAGAACCCTTGTCATGTGTGTGTATGAATTATTTAAGTATGTCCTTGAATAGTTAAGGAGGTCTAGAAGTTGGAACCTTCAGAATTGAAAGAAGGTTATAGAATAGTTGAAGTTGAAATTCGTAAGAATATCGTTCTTTTGTGCATGTTGGACTTAAGAATAGATTAGCTGGAATGACACGAAACCATCTCGAAGGAAGTCATTGAGCTATCCTTATAACCATTGAGTGGCAGCCCTAGTTGTAGTGACTCTACTTAAGATGATACTAGTGTATAAAGAAACCCTAGAGATTCCTTAACTATGTGCCAACATGGGATGTTTCCTTGTTCTACCCTTGGCAAGTAGAACACCCCCCCCCCTTGGAGTAGGGTAGACTCCGGAATCCATGTCTAGCTAGTATGGTGTATGTTTGTTAATTCCTATTCTTATCATGTGGGTTGCATTCTAGTGTTGTAGAGGTTCTACAATGTGTAGGCAGTGGAATGGAACACTATCTATGCATGGCACGAGTAGGCTTTGAATACGCTAAGATGAGCGTTCCCTCGGTCTTCTCCAAGACAATTATGTGAAGTCCTTAATTGTGGAAAGTCTTCAAAATGTCTAATTCTACATTGTTGACTTAAGATAATGAATGTTAATGAAAAGGTACTTATCTAGAGTATCTTTCAGGATTTTATAGGTAGGCTTGCAGAGTGTGTATGGACGGTCTCTTCATGTATTACTTAGGTGAATCATAGAGTAAATCTAGTAGCGAGTTAATTAGGAAAAAGGGAATGATCTTGCTTTAGCAAGTCTTCGGGATCACTTAGGTGTGTGTATAGGGGTTGTATGGGCGGGTGCTTGCTATCTTACTTAAGTGGGTCTTAGGATAACCTTTGGTAGGATGCCTATATGCTTATGTGGTTTCTAAGTGATGATAACTGTATATTGTGGATTACTTGAAATATATGTTATATCTGAAGATTGATGTGACTAATAGTTCCTATACTTGTTTTATGAAGATTTTGTCAAAAGAACATTCCAAGAATGTTATAAATTAAATGTCCATATTAGCGTGGTTTTATTGCATATCATCATACTTAGTGCATTCAATGTACTAATTCCATATATGGTTTTGTCTCTAAAGGTGTAGTTGGCAAGTGAGGAGTCTATTGGAAGCAATCTTGCAATTAGCATCCTTCCAAGCAAATCTTTGTATGTCCTTAATTGATTCGAGAACATAGTTGTGTTTAGATTTACTTTTCAAAAGTCATTGTACTATAATTTAGTATTTCCATCATTTTATTATAGGTTGTGACACATAATTTTCATGTTTCTAAGATTCCAACAAGGATACTTAGTCATTCCGTATGTTTCTATAAAAGAGATTTTGAACTATTGTTCTATTGGTGTAAAAAGTTGTAATCGCACTACATTTCATATCGAGTATGCCACATCCCAACTCTATGATGAAATTTTTTCTAGGGCGTACCCTTGGGTCGTGACAAGATTGATGGCCTAAGGAGTGGATCAACATGATTTTTCAGCCTAAGGGTGATCCCTAGACCCATAACCTAATATTCAACTCGAGTGAGTGAGTGGGGTAAGGCGTAGGTTGGACTTTATGTGACAAATGGGTGTTAGAGAGGAACTCATTTGAAACGGGGTAAGTTACTTTAAAGAGAACTTATTTCAAATTAAAGCTAAGTGTAACCCTTCGGAATTCCATGACTTACTCAATAGATTCACTTTATGAACAAAGCCTTGAAAAAGTGTTTCAAAACAAAAATAATAAACTTAATTAGGCAGTGTTAAAATTAAAATGTTCAGAAACAACCATGACATACAGAGATTTGTGTAAAATGCATTAGTGTGCCTTGGTGTGTTTCAAGGGGTTTAAAGAGTAGGAATTAAGTCAAATTTGGTAAAAAGGTTTAAAATACATGTTAGAGTGTACTTATTGTTGAAATGTCCAGGTACAACTACCCAAGGAACACCCTGAGGTTCCTTGAAGAGGACCCTACATCTAGACCCAAAAAATGTCAAATGTCATTATGCCATTGACAGAACCAAATGACAAGCCGTCAATGGGTCAAACACTCGTCGATGGTACTATTGGGTTGGGATTTAGCTATTTTCACAGATTGGCTCACAAACCAAGTCTGATCCAAACCATGACTGACCAGGATGGTCCGTGGTTGGATCAACACCTCTTCGACGTAGAGTCATCGTTTAGGTCTTGGTTAAGTGTCATGTTTCTATCAAGTTAGTATAATTAGTTAATTAGTTTATTTATTAATTAAGGATTAAGGGGTGATTAATTTCATTAGTTAGGAATTATAAAAGAGTTATAAGTATTTAAACTAACTTAACACTCCATTATTTCCCAAACCCAATTCTCTCTCACCTTTCTCTACTTTCTCTCACTACCCAAAGATACCCATTGAAGACCAAGGTTCAAGCTTCACTAGGGATTCAAGATTCAAGTTATGTTCCATCATTCTTGTAGGAATCCAAACGTATGGAAGCTATTCAATCTTGGGATTTCTTTCTTGACGAGTCTCTTCAAAATTGATTTCTAAAGATGTCTTAAATTATGTTTTTCATCCGATTTCGTGAGTTACCTTTCAAATAGACTTAATGCTTTATTGTATTGATAAATATTGAAATATTATGATTATTTATTGTTTAATATTTGTAGTTCCTTATTCTTTGACCTATTTTTTCTAAAATGATCCATGATCGTCCCATTTCTCTAACCGTATGTTATATATTATGTTGATTGGTGAATACAGATTATGAAACCGATTTAGTTATTATATAATTTAATATTAAGTTATGATGTTGAGTAAATTGATGGATAACTATTATGGTATTGATGGTGAATCTTGAAGGAGAGTCCAGGAAGCTATTGGTAAGACTTTTATGATCATGAGTTCTCTACTTCAATAATGATGGTTTATTTTTGATAGTGATGTTCATTTGAAATATGGTATTTAAATAGATTAAGAAGATTATTATATGTTGAATATGATGACATGTTATGAGTATGTTGAATTGTGAGATCTCTAAGGGGTATGATCATGCAAGGATGAATGTGATTCTCTTGTGTGCCTTATTATGATATGACTATGATGTGATGATCTCACGAATAAAGGGTTCTATTGAAAGGAAGTTCTATTTCTGTTCCGACCGAAAGAACACCCTAGAAGATAGGGCATCCCTCAAGTTGGAACACGGCTTACTTGACATCTCAGAGGTCTTGTACAGCCCCTTAGACATCATTCAATGCATATATACACAAAATGTAATGTGGAATTAAAACTTTTCGTTCATAAGATAATTCGGAATCATACCACAAAACTTCTAACATAAATCTCAAAAATACAATAGTGTTGGGTTACATCCCATTAAAGTCTTATGTAGAAAAAACATAAAAGACAACATAGGAGTTATGTTCTCATATGCTATGAGGACTCACCAATCTTCACTTGAAAGACTTGGAAACTCTACCCTCAAAACAACTAAATCTTCTCAAGACCATACTTGTATTAGAAAGTAAGAAAAATATGTGTTAGTACAAAATGTACAAAGTATGGAGACATAAACATAACATGAATATCTTAATCATGATGAAGCATAATAAAACTTATAAGAGTTCATAGATAAATCATTGTCCTTCTTACTCAAATGACTTCACAAGCCACCTCCAAGTATACTTATGCAACGCTAAGGTAGCATCCCATACTACTACAAAAGCTAAGTACCTCTCTTTGGTCATTCTTAATCATAATCACCTTTCATAACTAAGACATAGGTTCATGATAATCATATGATCACTATACCCCTAGTCCAACCCAAAACACACTTGTGGAATGCATGTGAGACATCCCATTCTACCTCATACACTAAGCATATCTTGAAGTTACCCTATCATCTTTTATTATCTTTAGATGTCACAAATAGACGTACTTCATATTGATAAGGAACTATCATCTTAAGTCAATGATATCGTTGAAAGAAACCATATCCAATACCCAAGCAAAACTTAGATATCATATGGGCCATGTCATCGGTAGCTTCAAGCCATACTTGTACCATGTACGGATAACATCACATAATACCATCCATACTAAGTTCTTCGCTAAACTAAACTAATCCAACCTAACTAAGGAATGAAACAACAATCCTAATTACATGCAACCAATCATGTAGATGCAAGCAAATAATATGGGAGCACGAATCCTCAACACTAAGCTATCATGAGAAACTAATCCCAAGCTAATTAGTGTAATGAACCTTGCATTCAAGACAATCTATCATGAGATGCACCTTGCATGTAAGTTAAGCTATCATTAGTAGAGTATAGGCTTTTCTACTAAATCTATGATTAACTGGTTTAGGCTTAACTAAGTCAAAATATCATGAAGGCACTCTAGTCATGCTACTTCAAACAATTCTTAGGAGAGCTTCATTACACAATCCCAAGCTATCATGAGAACAACCATTCCTATGATATCATGATCAAGCATCCTAGAAATACATGACCAAGTTAAACATGATAGAGCTTACTTCCTTAATTCTAAGCTATCATGAGATTCGTCACCACAAGATACAATGAGACCTACATCTCAAGCTAAGAAACCTTGGTCTTATCTTACCAAGTCAACTAAACAAGAAGAGGCCATTCAATAAAACTTTAAGTTATTTTAATTCATAATGTCTTTATTCATTTTAGGTTATTAGGTCAACCTAGAATTCATCTATGTGAGAGAAGTGTCTTCTCCTAACTTGTTCATGTCTATGTCTATAAGAGAAGAAAACATCATCAAAATCCCTTCATAATTACATCACCTTAAAGCCCTAGAATCCCTAGCATAAGAGACCTACATTCGAGTACCTCCCTTAATTCATCATGATCAATGTTCCATTACAAGTTAATTCATTTAATTTGATCATTAGAAGGTAAGTCTAGGCATACATGATCACATAGGTTTAATTCGAACTTTACAAGTCAAGATCATCCTAGATCAATTATTCCTAGATTAATTCATATCTAGGTGATTCAATCATGATCCAGTAGTATATAATACAATTTAATTTAGACGATCAATTTAGAATGTTCATCTTGCCTCTAATGGCCTAAAATCACCATGATCACCTTCAACATCAAATATTAAAATTCCACATTAAAACCTCATGAATATATCACATCATAATCATATGAACATAATTGAATGCTACCAACTAGGTTGAGATTACAATCAAGTCTTACCCATAATGTAATCATAACCCTCTCTAGATTGGGGTATTTTGGATTCACGATAGAGGAAAACTAACGGGAATCCATGAATGGAAGAATCCACAGATAAATAAGATTCACATACCTTAGGTTACAGCCATAAACCCAGATTGAAACCTTGGTTAATTTCGTCCAAAAAGCTTCAAAAAGCTACCTCCAATTTCTCTCCTTTTCTTCAATGGTGTTCTTGAGAGAGTTTCTGAGTGGGAGAAGTTTTGATTTGGTGTCTAGTGTCTAAATGACTGTTGTACTTCTTAAATGCACTCCAAAACCTTAAAATAACCACAAACGATTAATCCCTAAAGTTCAAAAATACCCCTGCAGCTATTGGTCCAATTAACAAATTCTAATTTGACTTAAAAACTATGCGACCACATAAGGGCAGTCACTGTGTGTCGCAGGGTCACTTTTAATTCTTGGTTCTGAAAAATTTGAGACAGAATGGTTCGTGTTTTCCCTGCGTCTCCGTACAAACTTTTTTCCCTTTGAGTGTTAAGGGTGCGACGTCCAACAACCTCATTATCTTGGCTGGCCGGTAGCATTCTCGGCCAACGTTTGGGTCCTCTTTAGGGACCCTTAGGGTGGTCCCCGAGGTTTAATGCTCAAACATTTAGACCCTTTACAGGTCAGTATATGTGTAGGAACCATCAATACTCAATTTCACCCTCACACAATACCCCAAAAATCCACTACAAAACATAAATATACACTAGTTATACTTAGACTAGCTTCTGGACGTCATGGGCGTTTCTCTTCCCAATTCATCAAAACTCTTCAAATTGACTTCTAATGATTATATTAATAATTTTAAGATCTTATTAACTCATGACACTCATATTAGGCTCTAGATTCACCTATCTCATTTTGGAATCCTTACAATATCCCCCACTTCGGAAACATTCGTCCTCGAGTGACACCTTCATAAACACTTCTTAAAGGATCGATTCTAGACTAGCAGCCCATCATACATGCACAATACCTAAATTCCCATACCCAAAATAAGAAAACAATTCAATTATAAGATAGACATAGCTACACATAACAATATAGAGACTTCATCAAAAGGGTCCTTATCCCCCACATAGGAATAAGCTACACATATTTTCTAACATCAATTCATCATCCTAAAAAAGCCAAAAAATCACAAGACGAATAATGTTCATAAGAAATTCTAGAAATTTTCATAAATCGTTAAAAAATAACATACATGAGAGTGACATAAGAAGATCATTCTTGATCACCCATGGATTCGAGATCATAGAACCTATTCCTCTTTGGAGGACCATCTTCAACCTTATAAGTAGCTACTTACTTGCCTTCTCCCACATTAGAGTTTGAATTAGGGTTATATTTCATCATATGACCAATGTCACATCCGGGTTTACCTCTTAGACGTCATCGGCGTCGTCGTCCTTTTTAAGGAGTAAGGCTACCCTCTTAGTTTCATGTCGTAAAAATTTAAAACTTTCATTATCACGACTTGGAGGTTTACATAGACCTCTACATACACATAATATATATTCATATCGAGTATAAATATACCCTTCATATAGGAAGGTTATATAGCCTTCTACTTTTATTTCACATATATATATAAGAATATTAAAGTAGTCTCAATGAATGTCTCTTCTCATACCATCGAAATGAACATCACAATATGGGCATAGCCCTTACATCAATTCAACAAGACCATGTATTGGTCATATGGATGTACGATATTCAAATAACAATGAAAGAAATGATAGAGTCAATAATCTCATAAAAAAATCCAAAGCTATAAGATGGCATTGCTGTCGAAAGTTGAGGACGTACCCTACTTGGATGAAAGGAAGAATCCAAGCCTTCAATAATGTCGCCTCCCATACTCCTCAACTATTGGAACCTAAAATGTTTGGGGAAAAGGGAAGAAAATGGGGTTAGTACTCCACATGTACTAAGTATGAGATTTTATGCATATATAGAAGCAAAACATGCTAAAAGGGACAAAATATCAAAACATGCCATTTTTACCCCTTTAGGGACTTAATGCGAAGTCAACTAAGTCATATCCATCAACCAACATGCTTTTTATGGTAAAAGTTATGCTTATCCCAACATACTTGAAACCATAATCCACGACAACCCTAACATCAAGGAACAATATCACAATAATGAATAAGAGTTAAACATATCATAATAAGCAAGACAACTACTCACAAGTCCTTATCAAGTCAACAAGTGAAATGAAAAATCAAAGTCCCATAACCTAAGTGAATCAACTAATCCTCAACAAGAAAACATGATGAATGTACAACTTTACATATCATGGCAATTAGACTTGCATTTCATCATATACTATAATTCTAATTACAGGAATATCTATAAATGAACAAATCAACATAAAGTATCAACAATGTTCCACGGTCAATATATATACATCATTTAATATCACAACATAAACATATATAAGAACCTTCTCCTAAGAGTCCGCTCAAGTCTAGCTAGTGCAATGTCTAGGTAAAGTCCCATACCCCTACCTAGACTAAGATAGACCCCCTTAGGTTATACAAGTTAGAGTTCAAGTCCTTTAATTTGTTTTACCTTTTAGGGAACATTTTTCCCTAATCGACATAAACCACATGAGCTAGTGTGGAATCCGGTGTCATAAAACCCTACACCGAAAGAAGGCGGACAACTTGCCATGGTAGTACCAAAACATGAAACATAGCAACTACGTAGATCAACTAGCTAGTTCTCCTATGGGGGCAACATAGTTCAAAAACTAGGTGATTTATTTAGGACCCTCTTTATGCGCCATTCATTATAGTCTCCAATCTCAAGAGTAATGTAGTGTTCCTACCTTCCCTATGTGGGAAGGGACACTTCTCTATCTAGTTCACTTGGTGCGAAGCTAGAGTCCCTTTTTGAAATGTCTTTTAGACTTCAATTATCAATCATAAATTTATTTAGGCCATAGGGTCTACCCCTTGTATAATCATCATCATCAATAGCTCAATAAGAATTGTGTGAGCATAAGTCCTTTCATCACAATTCATATTAGTGAGGTTAACAAATTAGCATTTCATAGAATATCAAGGCACATTCCTAGTTTTCACCAATTTTTTATCACATAAACTTTAATCAACCACACAACATAGTCAATACATTTCAATTCAACATCATACCACTCTATAATCCTAGTATAAGGTATACTCCAATGTAACATCATGACTTAACCACAATTAAACACTATTGGAATTAAAGATAGAGATTCTAAGACTTACCAAGTCTTCCTCATAGTCTATCATCAAGGTCTTACCATCAACCCATAACTCAATCCAACTTGGGGAGTAACATCATCGCACAATGATAACCAATAAGATAAGAAGACCAATTGCATCTCTATAACACAATTCATCTTTATATCACAACTTGAGACAATGTACACAGGCTAATTTCACATTATAATTCATAATCCTAAATAACATCTCAAGAACTAGAATGATAGGCCAATAATTCATCTTAATTTATTTATAATAGAACCATAGGATAGTATTTTAATTAACAACCCACTCGATTGAATGATCACAATACAATATAGGTCAAGATCACTACCTAGGGTTAGGGATAGAGGATCATACTCTTCAATTTAGACCAAACCATCAACAATTACCATAAACAAGTTGAATTACATGGTAATCTACTCAATATAAACCTAAGAATTCAACATACCGGTCACCATATCGGGAAAGGTCTCTTGCTCACCCTAGAGCGGGGAGCATAGAAATGGTTCTTCTTTGGAGCATCAATAGAACCACTTGCTTGAGCTTGGCCACTACCCTTGTGTTGACTCTTCAAGTTTGAACAATCTCTCATTTTGTGACCACTCTTTTCACAACTAAAGCAATTATATGTCCCCTAAAGGCAATCACCATAGTGCTTCTTACCACACTTTCCACAAGTTGGCTTTTTATTTAGTGAATTAGTACCTTTTCCCTTCTTGAATTTAGTGTTAGACACCCTATCACCACTAGCTCTTGGGAATTTGGAAGGGACTTAATAAGAAACCAGCTTCTTAAATTCCTCCTTATCTTGAATCTCAAGCCTATTCTTCGAAGAACCTCCATCAAATGACCTTGCTCTCTTAGCATCTATACTTTTTCTCTTACCCCTTGCCTATTAAACTCTTATTGCATAAACCATAAGGCACGAAATTTTCATGTTGTCATGTATTATGGCCGACTTGGCACTCCTCTTATAAGTCCTCCGACACCACCGTCACAAAATGGCTCATTTGGTCTCTAGGATCGAAGACCAAAAAAGGAGCATATTTGGACAACTTAATGAATTCCAAAGAGTACTCATGGACACTCTTCCCTCCTTGGTGAGATTGATGAACTCCATCACTTCCTCCTCCATCATCTGTCTAGGGAAGAACTGATCTAGAAAATCCGCCTTAAGAATCTCCCAAGTCAGCGGACCACTCCTCAACGTCCTATTATCTCTCAATTGCACATACCAAGTTGAGCCACATCCTTGAGTTGATATGCTGCCATCTAGGCCTTCTCACTTGAATACACCCCCGTAACATATAGTACCTTGTAGACATCATTGAGTAATTCTTAGGGGTCTTCATCAACCATAGACCCATAGAAAGTAGGAGGGTTCATCCGAGTGAAGTCCCTTAGACGGGAAGCCATAGTAGTGACTTGTTGATGAGGACGGGGAACAACATCCAGATTGGCTTGAGATGTCATAGCTTGTGCTTGAACCGTTGTGTCTTGTGCTTGAGTAGTCATGGCTTGATCCATTTAAGCAAGAATATCCCTCATATCCTCCTCCATCATAGGTGGAGTGTTAGCCGGGGCTTGATCAACATTAGCATTTTCCTCTAGTGGAGGGACTTGGTCATCATGAGTAGAAGCTCCCGCATTAGCAACTTCCTCCTCAAGTCTTCGAGACGCATTCCATTGAGTGTTCATGCTTCCTATAAGAACAACACTAGGATTAGATGCAAAATAACATCATAAGTATACTCCATTGGCACGATATTAGATTTCCAAGAAAAAGAGTGATTCCTAAGCATCATATAGGTTCTTATTCATAAGTGTGGCGCGATTCACAATTATAAATACAAACCTACAGGGACATGGTAGAGAGAGAAACTTAGATATTCAACATCATGATCTGATACAAAGTTTTTCACATCCGGGTTTACCCCCTAGACGTAACCGGTGTCGTTATCCTTTTTAAGGACTAAGACTAGCCTCTTAGTTTCATGTCATTACATTCAAAGGTTGTGAAATGCTGAAAAATATAAACTTTCATTATCAGAACTTGAAGGTTTACATACACCTTAACATACACATATATATTTTCATATAGAGTATACATAGACCCTTCATATAGGAAGGTTACATAGCCTTCTACTTTTATTGCACATACATATATAAGAATATTGAAATAATCCCAATGATTGTCTCATCTCATACCCTCTAAACGAATATCTTAATATGGGCATAGACTTTACGTCAATTCAACAAGACCATGTATAGGTCATACGTAATTACAATATTCAAATTACAAGGAAAGAAATGATGGATTCAATGAGGTCATCACAAAATCCAAAGCTAGAACATGCTATTGACCTCGAAAGTTGAGGACCTACCCTACTCGGAAGAAAGCAAGAACCTAAGACTTCAATAATGTCGCCTCCCAAACTCCTCAACGACCAGAACCTAAAATGTTTGGGAAGAAAGGAAGGAAATTGGGTTAGTACACCATATGTGCAAAGTATGACATCTTGTGCACATACACAAGCAAAACATGTCAAAAGGGACTTTTTATCAAAAACATGCCATTTTTACCTCTTTAGGGACTTAATGCAAAGTCAGGTAAGCCATATCCATCACCCAACATGCTTACTATCATACAAGTATTGCTTATTCCATGATACTTTAAACCATAATTTACGACAACCCTAACACCAAGGAATAATATCACAAGAATTAATAAGAGCTAAACATATCATAATAAGGAAGAAAACTACTCACAAGTCCTTATCCAGCCAACAAGTGCAATGACCAAGCAAAGCCCCATAACCTTACTCAATCAAGTATCCCCAACAAGAAAACATGACCAATATCCAACATTACATATAATGGCAATTAGACTTGCATTTCATCAAATAATATCATTATAATCTAAGGCAAATCCATAAATGAACAAATCATCATATAGTATAAACAATGTGCCATGGTCAATTTATATACATCATATATTATCATAACATAAACATATATAAGAACCTCCTCCTAAGACTCCCATCAAGGCTAGCTAGTGCAATGTGTAGGTAAAGTCCCATACCACTACCTAGACTAAGCTAGACCACCTTAGGTTATTCAAGTTAGAATTCAAGTCCTTTAATTCGTTTTACCTTTTCGGGGACATGTTTTTCCAACCGATATACACAACATGAGCTAGTATGGAATCCGTGTCATACAACCCTACACCAAAAAAAGGCGGACTACTTGCCAAGGTAGTACCAAAACATGAAGCATAGCAACTACGTGAATGCACTAACTAGTATTCCTATGGAGGTAACATAGTTCAAGAACTAGGAGACTTAGTTAAGACCCTCTTTATGCGCCAGGCATTATAGTCTCCGATCTCATGAGTAATGTAGTGTTCCTACCTTCCCTATGTGGGAAGGGACACTGCTCTATCTAGTTCACTTGGTGATAAGCTAGAGTCCCTTTTTGAAATGTCTTTAAGCCTTTAATTATCAATCATAACTTAATTTAGGCCATAGGTTCTACCCCTTGTACAATCATCATCATCAATAGCTCAATAAGAATTGTATGAGTCTAAGTCCTTCCATCACAATTCATATAAGTGAGGTTAACATTTTCACATTTTATAGCATATTAAGGCACAATCATAGTTTTCACCATCCTTATAGCCTATACACCATAATCAACCTCACAACTTAGTCAAGACATTTCAATTCAACATCGTACCATCCCATAATCCTAGTATAAGGCATACTCCAAATGTAATATTATGACTTAACAACAGTTAATCACAACTAGAAGTAAACATAGAAATTCTAAGACTTACAAAGTCTTCCTCATAGTCTATCATCAAGGTTTTACCATCAACCCATAACTCAACCCAACTTGGGGAGTAACATCATCACACAATGATATTCAATAAGATAACAAGTCCATTTGTATCTGTATAATACAATTCATATTTAGATCACAACTTGAGAAAAGGTACATAGGATAATTTCACATTATAATTCGTAATCCTAAATCAAATCTCACTAACTAGCATAATAGGACTATAATTCATCTTAATTCAATAAGAATAGCACCATAGGATACTATTCTAATCAACAACCCACTCAATTGAATGATCACAATAGAATATAGGTCAAGATCACTACATAGGGTTAGGGATAGAGGATCATAGTCGTCAATTTAGACCAAAACATCAACAATTGGCATAAAAAAGTTTAATTACATGTTAATATACTCAATATAACCCAAAAAATTCATTAACAACTCAATACATAACTTTAATTTTGTAATTCAATGAAACCCATAAGAAAACTCAACTTTTTGAAATATATGTTGAAATAATACTTTGCGGAAAGGATCTCAAAGGTCAATAGAACGCATACCTTAATGTTTCTCAACAAGTTTATGAATAATCGCTCCTTTTCCATCCCCCAAACCCTAGTTCTTGTTTGCCTTCAACGGTGAGTTCATGTAGAGAAAGAAATAAGCGAGAAGGAAGATAATTTATTTTGAGAGGTATCTTTAGGTTAATGAGGGTTGAGGGTATTTATAGGAGGACTAGATCAACTTAATTAGTCTTCCTATAATTCCCAATCACCCCTAAACAACTTAATTACTTAAATGAATTTAATTTAGAACGTGCAGGAATTTGCAGACCTCATCGACGACACCTCGATCAATGGACTGTTAGACCACAGAAGGTCCGTGCGGTACATCCATATGTTCGGTCAGAGATTTCTGCAGGAGGGGATTTTATTCATTTTTCTAAGTGTGGGACGGCGGTGGAATCGACGCCTCATCGATCCACACACGGACCATAGCCTGCACTTCTACATTCCGTCGATGATTCCAAGAACTATGCAGGTGAAGGGACCTTCTCCACCAGCCTAAGTGTGGGATAACGCTTGCATCAACGTCCCGTCAATCCACACACAGGCCGTTTTCTATCCCGTCGATGCACACTGCTAGGTAGTGTTGCATCAAACTGCAAAGGTTTTCCTAAAAGGCCATTGGTTGGTCCTAGGGGAGTCGTACCCGGACGTTTCAACCATGGAACAACTCAAACAACCATTATTTGACTTTCCACAAATTTTCATACATTTACGACTCCAAAAAGTTAGCCAAAAAGGCTAAGGCACACTAACATCTCTTTGAACCAACTTCTCGGATGTTTTGGACGTTTTGGTTCTTAAATCTCCTAAATGACCTATATTCACTAAAAATAGACTTAGAAACATTGTTTAAAATTTATGACACCCATATTAGGCTTTACATTAAGTCTTTGATTTTCAAGGTATTACAACCAATCTCACCACACCCATAAAAACTATCTCTACCGGCCAAGCACCTGCCCACATGCTTCTTACCACGCCCAGGGAAAGTAGGGAAAGACTACTCATTTGTCTTCTCATACTTAAGAGTACTAGAGTAGCCATGTCAGTAACACTTTTGTTGATTCTTATAAAAACAATGTCCATCGAACCCTTTATATTCCATCCTTATTCCCTTT
This sequence comes from Solanum pennellii, assembly GCF_001406875.1. Lineage (NCBI taxonomy): Eukaryota > Viridiplantae > Streptophyta > Magnoliopsida > Solanales > Solanaceae > Solanum > Solanum pennellii. Next base: position 14,404,814 of record NC_028638.1, on the reverse strand, counting down.
TTCTCATTCTTAAGCCTTGATTCCTCTATTTGTTGAGCAAACACCACTAGTCGGGGGATATCCATATCATTTACAAGCATTGCCATATGACAGTGTTCTTCCACTAGTTCGGACACCCCCATCATGAACCTATTCATCAAATATCTATGGTATGCTACCAAACATGGATCAGACATATACAATTGAGTGAACTTCAAAGAATAATCCTTAACACTCAACTTGCCTTGCTTAAGGTTTACGAATTACCCCAACATAGCCTCCCCCAATTCCGTACGAAAGAAAGTATAAAGGAAAGCCGACTTAAGGGCCCATTTGGCAATCGATTTCCCAAAATTATATTGGAGAAAATTTTTAGTAAATAATGTTTGTCAATATAATTCGCCACTATTTGGCAAATATTATTTGCTGATATCCCAAACTCACAAATATTAGTTTTTTCTAGTTTTTGGGTCAAATCTCATTATATGACATTTTTTGAAAATTGAAATTTTACGCCTTAATTTTATCTTTTAAAAAAAAACACCCACTATTGTAGTTATTTGCATTGTATTACATAATTTTGTACATGTATGCCAAAATATTGAGTGAATATTAAATGACGATATGGTTATTGATGAAAATGAAGAAAAATAGGCTCAAGGTAACAAAGTCACGTGCTTTGTCTACTTCATAATGTATGGAATGATGCTTCTTGCACTCACTCCAAACTACCACATTGCTCTAGTGTCATAGACACTCTTTATTATTGTTGCAACGAACATCCAATTGACTTGTAATACAAACTTATAGTTAGTTTTGAAGTTTTTGAAACTTACACATCATATTTTTCTTAAAAGGTGTAATATATTTCCTAAATACTATAGTCAAACGCATGGTGAAATTTCACCCAAATTTTCACTCAAATAATATTTACAAGAATATTTAGATATTTATAGCCAAACGCTAGCTAAAGTCTCCTACACTATGGGACCCACCCTTACCTGCCTAGAATCTTTTCATTACTCGTACCAAACTTGAGGTACTCTTTCAAATGGTAAGCGGCTCGCTCCGTTTTCTTTCTAGAAGTCAGTCCCATAATAGCAAGAGTCTTATACGATTCATCTGTGAATCCATTTGGATCTTCTTGGAGCCACTAAATTTTGTAGGGTTCATCCTCAAGAACTCACTAATTTTATAGGCACACATTCTCCCTATAGGGTTCGCCACAACTTTCCTATTGGCTCAGGACTTCAAGGCTTGAGCCAACAAGCTCATAGAAGTCCTAAATTCCTCTAAACTAACATTCTCCACTTAAGGTACATAAGGTACTTGAGGAGGGACTTGATCCCTCGGGGAGGAACCTCTTCATTCTCAATAGCATCTCCTTCCCTTCTAGTATTAGCTCTAGTATTAGCCATAAACTGGACAAAATCATAGGCAAACACTATAAGAAGGTCTTACTCAAGCAAAACTCTATGGCACGACTTGAACAATAAAGAAGTGAAACTATCCTATGCATCATGTGGCCTCCTACTCATACATGTGTCGCGACTCACAACAATGAATAAGACTCTACTAGACGTGGTTTTGAGACATCTTAGGACAATTTCATAACATTATGTTGTAACAATCGGGGATCACCCCCTAGAAGAAACATGACACACTTGACGTCTCAAAGATCTTGTAGAAGACCATAAATATCGTTCATCGCATTTTCATAGGTAAATATAGCGGAAAATACTTTTCATAGCACATCATATGCTAGAACATCACTTTAATTAAAATAAAATAACATAAGTACATAGTTAGACTCTAAGTCTCTTGTCCATCATAGACTCAACATCATTAGATTACATGAGGAACACGGCCCTTATAACATAAAATTTAAAAACTAAACTATTACATGACTCTATAAAATTTTATATCGCAAATCATTGAACTTAAGGATTCATTTCCTTGAGCTTAGGAAACACATATCAAGCCCTTCACCTTAGAGACATCCTATAAACATACATAACCTACACTTTGTGTAAAAAGGTGAAGAAGAATGGTGTTAGTACAAGAATGCACTAAGTATAAAAACCATTCAAAAGCATGCATTTAAAATTTACTTTGAAACCACACATAATGCCTTTTTGTGAAAACTTCATAAAATATGATAAAATAAGCATCATGCAATTCACATGCATATATTAAGCATATACAATAGTCATAATATCACATAAACAACATATCGTATTTAAGGAATATTCACATTGAAATCTTTCCATTTACAGTAAGCTTCTTTTACCATTTACAGTACACACTTTTTCTTCTTAACTACTTAACTTCCCAAGTAACCCTTTAGTGATACTTGGTGCAATGTATACATAATGTAAGACCTCAAAAATGACTTAGGTGAAGATAGAGACTAACATGGTTGTCATGATGGTCTAAACTCCTAAAATGGTTTATAATGTTGTTTTGAGGCAGTGCCTAAGAGTTTATGTGCATTGGAAGTCAAACGATAAGGGACGACCAAGACGTTCGATGACTATGTCACTTATGTGCCTCATGTGTGGCTTTATGTGTTTATGTGTGATTCATGATGTTATATGGTCCTTAAATGATTTATTATAGTATATATAGGCATTTTGTCAATTTTCTTGAAGTTTGTAGGTCAAACGTCCAACAATATCCATGATTTTCAAAAGGTATGCCTTTGAAACGACCTTGTGTATATATGTATGTTTCGTCAAGTTTTACGTGTTTTGGATGAAACGTATGTGGTATGTCCTAAACTTGTATACAAAAATATTTAGGGTATAAACGTCTGGGTACAACTCAATTTAGGACCCACAAGGGGCCCTAATGGAGCACCCCAAACATTGGAGCGCAACACTGCCAGGCAGAGGCTATCGACGATCCGAATGACGGCCGTTGACGAGGCAACGACCTGTCGATGGGTCTTGTCGATTGAGAAATATGACCTGCAGGTTTAGGAGTTTCAGGTGCAACCCACGAGACCCATCGACGGGGCGTGGGTGAGACCATGAACTGTTGACATGGGCGTCGATGGTGCAACCTGTTTTCCTGCTAGCTTTACTGTTAAGTTGAGGTTGAACTTGTAAATTCAACCCAAGCCCCTATATGTATTTGGACGGTTGTTATGAGTGTTTATGGGTATTTTAAGAGTACACAAGTCATTAACATCTCATTCTAACCCTAACACCTAAATCAAAACCCATTCCCTCCAAAAACCTCCATGAGAGTTCAAGGTAAAGATGTAGCTTGAAAATGGTTCTTCAATGGAGTTTATTCTTCATTTATAATGGATTTCTTCTAATAAGGTATGTTATTTATCTAATGCTTTCTATCAACTTATAACCAATTTCAAAGATGATATTCAAAGATTTCAAAAACATGAAAAGTCCAATTTTTACTTTAAGTCTTGGGTTATTGCATAAATGGTTTTCCAACGTTTATATATCATGAAATTGATGTATAATTGATGTTTTACAATGAAATTCTCCATGAGATGTTTAAATTCACAAATGTCTCAATTTGACTAAAATATGATTTATGTGATCATGCTTTGATATTGATTAATTCATGTGTAGATTATTATGGTCTTTTGATTCATGTATAGTTTATGGTTAATTGGTTTATAGGCCGTTTTAATTTTATCAATTGAGTATTGAATATTCTTAGATTTATTGAAGGTTAGACTTATTGAATTGATATTGACTTAAGACTTATAATTTCTAATGTAATTTTCTTTTGGCTATCATATGATGCAATAAGTGTATTCAATTGATATTAGGTTGTATTAGATTGATAAGTATGTAATTAATTGATCTAGTTTCATTGATTTTTGTTATAATTGTGTTGAATTGTTTGTTACGTCCATGGTTAAGGGCCTTATGATATTGAATTTGATAATTTAACCTTGATATCGAAGTAGTAAGATGCAGTGGAGGTATGCTGCCCTAATTCCTTTTATTTTAGGTTAATTAGAATTTAATTATGTTGTGATTGGTATGGTCCACTTATGGTGGCGGCGCTATGTGAAGTGATGTGGCCTTGTCGGCGTTACTTTATCAAATATGATGATCATTTCCTTGTCGGCAATACTAGAAGTACTATGATATTTTGTATAGTTGTTTTATGTGAATTAAGAGTATATCTATCTATACGTTAAGTAATGTGAAAGTAGGTGTTCTTTCTATGTATGTTAGGAAATCATGTAGACTATGACTATGTGCCTCAATGTGTAGTCTTAGGGTTGATACATGGTCGTTCCTACTTGACTATAAAAGTGTATAATGGTTATATTATGGATAATATGGTAGTGTATAGAATGAATTAAATCGGATAATGGTTATTCCTATGTTCTTGTAGAATGAATAGTAATATGTGTTAAGGTGAAGTATGTGGTATCTTGTCTTGGTTAACTTTTGTCCCTTACTTGATGTATGCATGAATGTGAATACGTGACATTTTGACTTAGGATGCTAAAGTCCCTTAGTCTTGTATGTATGAATGATATGTGACCTTGAATAATGTTAAGAGGGTCCTTTATGTGAAATTTTGAACCTACTTGTAAGGTTATGTATGTTGAAGTTGAAAGCCGTAATAGTATTTTTTAAGGAAATGAATGATTGACTTAAGGTTGTTTGGCTGGATCGACATCATATCAAATATTAGGAAAGTCATAAATGACCTTCTTGTCGTCATTGTAAGGTATACCTAGTGGACCTTTCTTTTGTGGGTAAATGTGATTGGGTTGTGAACTTGTTATGAACCCTCTTATGTGAACCTTTAATGTTAATTACTCTATGAGAACTAAGGCTAACACCGTGTGAGTATGGTAGGGGGAGTAGTTTTAGTTAAGTGTGAGACTAGATTACAAAACATGCCCTTCATATTCCTTAACCATGTGCCTAAATGGGATGTATCCTAGTTCTACCCTTGGTTAGTAGAACACCCTCATCGGAGTAGGTTAGAACATCAGATAGCATGAATTTCTACCATAGTATATGTCGGTTATTGCATATTCTCATCATATGGGATACTTATTAGCACTAGAGAAGTTTTATGAAGCTTAGGTGCTTGTATGGGATGTTATCTAGGCTTTGCACAATAGGCTTTGAAGGTGTTAGTGAGAGTCCGTAGGTATTGTCTAAGACAATTACTTGAATGTCCCTTTATGTGTTGAATGTCTCCTAAATAAACTAATGAATGTAATGAGTTAAGTTAAGAAAGTATGTTAAATGAAGCAGTACGTATCTAGAGTAATTAAAGGTTGTCTAGTTAAGGTGTGAATGGGGCATAGGAATGGTTACTTCTTATCTTACCTAGATAAGTCTTAAGAATGACTCTAGTTAGGGAAGTTGGTTGATTATGTTGACATTATATAATTCTTAGGTAATCTTAAGGATTACATAGGTAGTCTTGAAGGGGTCACTATGAATGTTATCTTCTTGATTTACTTAACTAACTTTTTTGATAGTATTTGGAAAGAGAATGTCATATTATATGTGCATGCTAATGTGTTAAGTGACAATGATGCTATCTTAGGAAGTCTATAGGATCTCTTAAGTGTGTGTGTAAGGGATTGTATGGGAGGTCACTTCAGAACTCACTCAAGCGAACCTTAGAATCTCCTTTGGTAGGAGGATCTCATGTTTATATGTTAGATGTCTTGTAAAAGTATGTTGATCTCATTATGGGTTGTCTTAAGGATCTTTTTTGGGTGCTTAGAGAGAGCTTATGGGCAGTCTGTCTTTGTATAGATAAGAGAGTCTTAGGATATCTTCTAGTAAAGGAATTATATGCTAAAAGGTGTGCAAAGTGAAGTGAAGGAACTTCACTGTAATAGTGAATTGGGTTCACTCTATAGTGAAGTGAATTTAGTGTAATGTTTCCAAAATGTGATTATTTGCATAATTGATTTCTTATGTGTTTTCTAATTTGTTAAATGTTGTTCTTATGATTATAGTATGATGTTTTAATCGAAATTCATGAAAAGCATGCTATTTACTAAATGTCCCTTTTTCATGGTTTTTACATGGCTTCCATAGTTAGTACATCTAATGTGCTAACCCCTCCTTTTCCCCTTTTGACTAAAGTGTAGGTAATTGGAAGTCTTGATGTGCCATGGAGGATGGATAGGTTTCTAAGGTTTGAAGAAGAAGTATTGGTGAGTACTCATCAATTCGAGGACAATTACTAGATGTCCCTTATGTCACAGTCTTTGTTTTATTCTCTTGTGTGGTATTAGTTCCATGTATTGTATACTCTAATGTTTAGATGGTTCAAGTAGATGTTGTAAAGATTTAATGTTTAAAATGAAAGACTTCCGCTTGTGTAATTTTTATGAAAGCGTTCTTCGTCTGTGAATGAAGTTTTAAATTATTACCTATTTTTGTATGTTTATTATGTAACAAATGATATGAAAGACTTAGATAAGAATTTTTGAAGTCTCATTTTCCGTGTGATGACATATGTATGCTCTAACTTCTAGGGTGTACTTGCGGGTCGTGACAAAGATGGTATAAGAGCTGTAACACCTCGTAGCCATAATAGACCAAAAATTAGTTTTTTTTTAGAAAAATCTGCAGGTGCTACCAATGGTGGCATCGATGGACCGTAGACTAAATCACGGTCCATCCTGCACAACCGTCAATGGGATTAGAAACTCCCAAAAATTTCAGCCTAAAAAAATTGGTTAAGTCTTGCACGACGGACGGACTTACGGTCTGTAGGTCAAATGACGGTCCGTAGTCCGTAACCGATGATCAAGACTCCCTTAAACCACTATCTGACAAGAGCTATGGATGACCAACATGGTTCTTAGTGGACCAACGGTCCGTAGGTGGAAAATTTGCAGTCAGTTAAGGGGAAATGCAGTTGAGTCAACTTAAAATGATACCTCTTTCCATAAAATGTATTAGGTCTCTCAAGACCTACCCACAGATTGATAATTGAATTTTCTTTCCATAGCCACAGACCTTGCTAAAATCAGACCTCCGAGTAAGAAGTTATGCCCATTTTAGTAAATGCCTGTCGAACAGGCCCCCACGACGACCCAACAACGGGGCGTCAGGCGCACAACGGACCGTCAGTCTTGGCCGTCGTGAGGCCTAACAAAAACCTTCCTAGGGGTCTTTTTGACCTTTCCCACTCTGTTTAAACCCTAAGCTACGTCGTTTTGACACTAAATCATCACATATTAGTCAGTTTACGCCTAGAAACATAATAAAAACATATCCAAGTCAAATCATTAAATCAAAACTTAGAAAATTAGAGGCAAGAGAGGAGAAAAAGCTCAAGAACCCTAGTTAAAAAATTACACAAGATCAAGCAGTTCAAGCCTTGAAACTTAAGTATTTTTCCGTGGATTTCATCACCGGGTATGTTGGATTTCAGTAGTGGGTTCCTTTCACCAATTGGGTCCTTAGTTTTCAGTCAGGTTCTTGATTCTCTTATCATGATTAAACCTAGGGTTACTACAACATTCTTAGAATTTCATGAATTTATTAAATATATGTTCCAAATAAGATTATCATGTTATTACTTAGATTATCGCATGAATTTTAGAACCCTAGCTTTGTATTTCTTTAGTTCTTTAATTACACATGCTAGCTCATATATTTCAGACACTTCAGATATACATGCCTCAGTTATAAATGCATATTTACTAGATTAATTATTGCATTCTCAGTTTGCATGTTCAGTTTTGAGCTATCCAGTATTTACAGAAATTCAGATATAATCCATTAATTTACAGAATTCATTGAGAGTAGCATAATAACGACTTGGACTTGGGATTAGCAAACCCAATAGTCCCAGAACTACTAGCCAAGTAGGTTGTAAATACCTTCTGTGGGCGATTACTTTACTGATCATGCCATCATGCCTTTATACCTTTGGCCGGGAATATTGTGTCCTCTCGATAGGGCTTATATATCGGACTCCACATTTAGCTCATATGGTTTTATTATCGGTTATTAGTAGCTCCCACAGTTCAGTTAGACTCTCTGCATTGACCATTTATCAGTATTTTCAGTATTCAGTTTCAGCATGTTATAAATTAGTCATCTAGTTAGCTCAGAAATCAGCGCATCACGTTTAGATTATTATACTTGATTTTGTGCTTGTTCAGTTATGTTTTATTTCAGATTTACTCTATCCTACATGCTTAGTACCTTCCAAGTACTGACGCATACGTGCGCTACATCTTCTCGTGATGTAGGTTCAGGTTCTCAGCATCCAGATCACGCATAGATCAATTTCCGAATCTCTAGTTCAGCAGATTCAGTGGTGAGTCCTCATTCTCCGAGGACAACAGTCACCATTTTTATTTCAGTCTTTAGTCATTTAGTTTCAGTTTTTGCTAGATTTAGCTGGGGCTTGTCCCAATATTTCAGTCTAGTTTAGAGGCTATTTTCAGACATAGTTAGATTTAGCTTAGTATTGAGTTAATATTTCTTTTGTAATAAACTCATTGTTTTCAAATATCTCAGTTATAGAATATGGGTACCATCTTTTATTTTAAGTATGATTTAGCTTCCGCAACAATACATTATCTTTTGTATGCTCATGATCATGCCAACACGGTTAGCTTGGGATCACTTGTGGTCCTAGGTTCTGTGTCCGCGTCTCGGGGATAGCTCGGGGCGTGACAAAACTTGGTATCAGAGGACTAGGTTTAAGAGTCCTAGGATGTCTTAAAAGCCGCACTAAGTAGAGTCCTTTTCATGGGTGTGAAGTGCACTATATCTAATGAGAGGGAGGCTATGAAGTGTTTTAGGAAAAATATCACCTTCTTGTTACACTTATCGTGCGTAAGGTATGATCTAATTCCATTCTAACTCGACGTTGAGCGCGTAAGATCATGCCTTCTCGCAGAGCATAGGAATGGAATGCTAATGCACATAATGCTAACACAGTTCCTCTAGTACCATATAAGGAAGTTCAAATGCAGAATTTCAGAAAGACAATTATGCTTTTGGCTAAGAGTATGACCAACCATAACAATCAGCAGATTCTAGTTCCTACTAATAGAAATGATCGATCAATGGCCACCAGAGTTTATGATATTGTTAGGATGAATCCGTCTATGATTTTAGGTTCGCATGTTTGTAAGGACCCACAGAAATTCATTGATGAAGTCAAGAAAATATTTGGTGTGATGTAAATAACTGGTAGTGATAGGTGAGATTGGCATCCTACAAACTCAAGGATGTGACTCACATATGGCTCACTCAGTGGAAAGACAATAGAGATAACATTGCCTTTTGTAACTCAGTATAGCAGTCCAATTCAATGTCATTCTAGAAACTCTCTCAGAACTTTTCTCAGCATCTACACCAGTCAGTGACCCAATTATAGCTAGACGGGTATACAGAAATTGCCCTGTCATAGTCTCACAGAAAGTCACCTCAGCAGATCTATTAGAGCTATAAATTGTAGACTTCGATGTCATTCTAGGCATGGATTGGTTACACTCATGTTATGCCTCAGTCGATTGTAGAACAAGGATTGTTCGTTTTTAGTTTCCAGATGAACCAATCTTAGAATAGAAGGGTAGTAGCCTAGAGCCTATGGGTCTATTTATTTCTTACCTTGAGGCCAGAAAGATGATATCTAAGGGTTATCTCTATCATCTAGTTCGGGTTAAGTATTCTATCCTTGAAACCCCATCTCTTGAGTCAGTTTCAGTAGTCTGTGAATTTCCAGAAGTATTTCCAAAAGATCTTCCCGGGGTTCCTCCCTAAAGGGAAATCAACTTTTGAATTGATCTCCTTCCAAATACCCAGCCTATTTCTTTTCCTCCTAAATGTCTCCAGCATAGCTTAAGTAATTGAAAGAGAAGTTGAAAGACCTTATAGATAAAGGGTTTCATCAGACCTAGTATTTCACCATGGGGTGCACCAGTATTGTTCGTAAGACTAAAGATGGTTCTTTCAGAATGTGCAATGACTATAGACAGTTGAACAAGGTCACAATCAAGAATAAGTATCCCATCCCCAGGATTGATGACTTGTTTGAGCAACTTCAGGGTGCTATTCATTTCTCAAAGATAGACCTCAGATCGGGTTATCATCAGGTTAGAGTCAGAGATAGTGACATTCAAAAAACAGCCTTCGGAACTCGGTATGGTCATTATGAATTGGTAGTTATGTCGTTTTTACTATTCAATTTATACGCTCAAACTTACTTCACAAATAAGAAGTAAGGCGGTCGTGTCAAGTAAATAACCCAACTAGTGAGGTTGGAATCGTTCCCACGAGGAAAATAGTCTAGACTTAACTTCAACTTGTTATTACTATTGTTTGGTCAATGACTTCCTTGGAAAGTAAAAACAATAAAAGGGGGGTTTCTAATTCTAAATGAGTGAAAATAAATAACGCAATTAAAAGAGACACTTAACAGCTTTGAATGTTGGATTTTAATCAATTAATCAAAGTA
>NC_028638.1:14393645-14394276 GCF_001406875.1 Solanum pennellii | reverse complement strand
GGCTACGTGTGTTGCTATCCTAACCCTTATCCTTACCTCATATTAACCATCGTATTCGATATTTGACTATGTTATTACTTCGTACCAATCAATACTAGCCTATTAGATAGTATACACTAAATCTATGTTAATAATTCTTTTCCTATTATCTACCTCGTAGGTACGGCAAGTAGCATTAAGGCGAGTTCTAACGTTGACCATCCGTTAAAAGGACTTCTAAGCAAAAGAATTATTAATACATGCAAGACACTATTCTACAATTGTTATTTTAGTTAGGGTTTATCTCATTATTTGGCTATGGTTCCCACAACCCTAGTTATGGAGTTTAGTTACTCATAGCCATAAACACAATATTCAAATATAGTAGATAAGAATTCATGTACTTACTTCAATGAGAAAGAGTAAAATCCAAAAGTTTGCTTGATTAATCAACACAAATCACCAACAATCAATGATAATAAAAAGTCTAACACTAATACAAAGAGTCTAATAATATGGAGTCCAACCTAACAGATTCTAACCTCAAAAACGAGGTTTTTCGAACTATTTATAAAAAATAAAAACCTAATTAAACAAGGGCTCTGTTTGCTGGAAATCTGCCAAAACGCGGCTGGGTCGACGGACCACGCGA
>NC_028638.1:14376223-14387458 GCF_001406875.1 Solanum pennellii | reverse complement strand
AAAGTGACTGATCTTTTCTTGGTGACCAGATCTTTCATAAATTTGGCATAACCGGGCATTTGTTCCACAGCTTCTACCAAAGGGACATTGATAGAAAGCTCCTTCAACATTGTTATGAAACGCCGGTATTTACCATCCTCGGTCTTTTTCAATAATCTCTGAGGGAAGGGTGGTGGTGGCCTAGGCATCGGAATTACCTTCATAGGTACTTCTGCATCTTTTCCATTATAGTCCTCTGCTTCACCACTACCCTTTACCACATTATCATTATCCTTTCTCACATTTTCCTCAGTAGATGGAATAGGTGGGTCAATGGTTTGCTTACCACCCCGAGTAGTGATTGCCATACAGTGCGCATCATTCTTTGGATTTTGGACAGTGTTGCTAGGAAGAGTGCCCGGTTGCCGCGTGTTCACTGTCGCAGATAATTGGGCCATTTTCAATTCGAGCTGTTTAATCGAAATTGCATATGTATCAACTTTTTGCCCAATACTAGCTAAATCACCCCTTAACTCCTTAATGTGCTCATCACTAGCATCGTACCTCCTCATCATTTTGTGCAACATATCCTCAACTCGCGCCATACTATCTCCACCATCCCTAGGAGTAATTTCACAATTCTTAGGAGGGACATAGGGCCCATTCCTGTCGTTTCTATTAGCATAGTTACCCCTGTTAAAGTTGTTGTCGCGGTTGTAGTTTCCATCTCGGACATAATGACCCTCACGATTGTAGTTACCATAGTTCCGACCTTGGTTCCCTTGACCTTGGCGCCAATTATCCTGATTTGAGCCTTGGGCGCTTGGTCGGAAACCCCCCGTCTGCTCATTTACTGCATAAGTAACCTCCGCATAATAGCATTCATCATTAGGAGGTGGTGGTTTAGCCAAGTAGTGGACGGCATTTATCTTTTCTGCACCCCCAGTGACATGTTTTAGTACCAACCCAAGCTCAGTTCTCATCTGAGCCATTTCTTCACGAATCTCATCTGTGGCTGGGTTGTGAGTGGATAGCACTGCGAAGGTGTTTCTCCCTGTATCAGACTTCCTAGTACTCCAAGCTTTGTTATTCCGGGAGATTTTTTCTAATTTTTCAGCGATCTCAGCATAAGGACATTCTCCATAAGATCCACCTGCTATAGTGTCCAATACCGCTTTGTTGTTGTCATCCTGTCCCCGATAGAAGTATTCTTTCAGTGACTCATCATCTATACGGTGATTTGGAACACTTCTCAAGAATGAGGTGAATCTATCCCAAGAACTACTAACTGACTCTCCTGGTAGTGCCACAAAGTTATTCACTCTGTCTTTGTGGTTTAGTTTCTTGGAGACCGGATAGTAGCGTGCTAAGAAGACATCCCTTAGTTGATTCCAAGTGAAGATGGAGTTGTATGGGAGCTCAGTGAACAAAATAGCAGCCTTTCCCGTCAGTGAGAGAGGAAACACTTTGAGACCTATTACATCTAAATCCAAATCAGGCCTCCCTACACAACTTTTACACACTGCCCTTACCTTATCTATATGGGCATGTGGATCCTCAGAAGGAAGCCCTGAAAATAAACCTCTGGCAGTGAGCATTTGCATCAGGCTACTAGTTACCACAAAAGTGTGGCCTGTGGGTAGAGGAGGCAAAACCAGTGGCCCATCTGAATCTGCTATGTTATCATAGCCTCTGTATTATGCTTGGGGCCGTGGAATGGGATTTTTCCCCCTCTGTTGGTGTTCACCCGGAGCATCGGGTAACAACTGACCATGAACACCAACCGGAGCTGGGATGTTATGTTTCGGATCATNTCATCATTTATTCCCAAGTTTCAATTCATATTGCGCAGTGTACGCTCTAACTCGTGATCGTAGGGAAACAAGGGTTCTCTTCCTCTCCGTGTATTTGGCATACAAGGAGGATAGTTCTAAAAAAAATCAAAAACAATAAAACAAAGTAAAATCAAGAAAATATCAACTAAACTATAGTAATAAGGTCAAGTTAATCTAAAAGCTACTTTCCCCGGCAGCGGCGCCAAAATTTGATACGCTCGAACTTACTTCTCAAATAAGAAGTAAAGCGGTCGTGTCAAGTAAATAACCCAACCAGTGAGGTTGGGATCGTTCCCACGAGGAAAATAGTCTAGACTTAACTTCAACTTGTTATTACTATTGTTTGGTCAATGACTTCCTTGGAAAGTAAAAACAATAAAAAGGGGGTTTCTAATTCTAAATGAGTGAAAATAAATAACGCAATTGAAAGACACACTTAACAGCTTTGAATGTTGGATTTAATCAATTAATCAAAGTAAATAGGGTTTACGTGTTCCCCACAGGTTCATAACTTGATAATTCTAACTATAACAATTCTTTCCTAGTATCTTGCATGCAAAGTGATAAGTTATGTATTTCAAAATCCTTGGTCCGGAATCTAGAAAATCTCACTCCGTACCTTGGCCGGCTACGTGTGTTGCTATCCTAACCCTTATCCTTACCTCATATTAAGAATCGTATTCAATATTTGACTAAGTTATTACTTCGTACCAACTAATACTAGCCTATTAGATAGTATACACTTAATCTATGTTAATAATTCTTTTTCCTATTATCTACCTCCTTAGTCCGGCAAGTAGCATTAAGGCGAGTTCTAACGTTGGCCATCCGTTAAAAGGACTTCTAAGCGAAAGAATTATTAATACATGCAAGACACTATTCTTGAATTGTTATTTTAGTTAGGGTTTATCTCATTATTTGCCTATGTTTCCCACAACCCTAGTTATGGATTTTAGTTACTCATAGCCATAAACACAATATTCAAATATAGTAGATAAGAATTCATGTACTTACTTCAATGAGAAAGAGTAAAATCTAAAAGATTGCTTGATTAATCAACACAAATCACCAACAATCAATGATAATCAAAAGTCTAACACTAATACAAAGAGTCTAATAATATGGAGTCCAACCTAACAGAGTCTAACCTCAAAAAACGAGGTTTTCCGAACTATTTATAAAAAATAAAAACCTAATTAAACAAGGACTCTGTTTGCTGGAAATCTGCCAAAACGCGGCTGGGTCGACGGACCACGCGACGGACCGTCATGGTCACGACGGACCGTCATGGACTCCGTCATCCCATACTTGTGCAATTTCTTCTGCTGCTCTCTTCACTACCCTCGATGGAAAGTATGACGGACCGTCATAGGCACAACGGTCCGTCGAGGGTCTTCGTTCCAAAACACTTCAACTCTTGGAATCTGGGTACTAGGATTACTTCTCTGAACTCCATGACGAACTGCAGGACGGACCGTCATAGACACTACGGACCGTCACAAGCTTCGTAACCCCACACTTGGTCAGACTTCCCCATCTTCCTTCAGCAGCTTCACTACGCTGCCACCTACAGACCGTCACAGGCGCGATGGACCGTCACAAGTCCGTAGGTGGTCTTTTCTGCATTTTTTTCGCTCAAAATCTCCGCATTAATCTTTGGACAGACTTCCTGCAAAACAAAGAGAAACTTATATAAAAATTAGCACAAAAAGGCTTTCGGACACACTAAACTTAAGGAAAAGTATTAATTATACCGTGAAACCATGATATATCATCAATGCTCCTGCAACTTTCATGGATTTGATGAACAAAGTGTTCAAACAGTTCTTAGACTTGTTTGTTATCATCTTCATTGATGATATCCTCTTTTACTCTAGGGGTGAGGAAGAACATGCAAGTCATTTGAGAGTTTTTCTGTAGACTCTAAAAGATCGCCAGTTATTCATTAGGTTTAGTAAATGTGAGTTTTGGTTGCAATCCGTTGCTTTCCTTGGTCACATTGTATCTAGCGAAGGGATCTGCGTAGATTCACAAAAGATAAAATCAGTGAAACAATGGCCAAGACCTACCGCTGCTACAGATATCAGATGTTTCTTAAGTCTAGCAGGTTATTACAGAAGGTTCGTGGAAGGATTTTCATCCATAGCCTCACCATTGTCTAGGTTGACTAAGAATATGGTCAAGTTCAAATGGTCAGATGATTGTGAGAAAAGCTTAGCAGAATTGAAATCTAAATTGACTAGAGCTCCTGTCTTGACTCTACCAGAGGGTTCAGATAGTTATCTGATCTATTGAGATGCATCCAGAGGTTGCCTTGGTTGTGTGTGTATGCAAGGAGATAAGGTTATATCTTATGCCTTTAGAAAGATTAAGGTGCATGAGAAGAACTATCCAACTCATGACCTCGAGCTTGCAGCAGTGGTGTTTGCACTCAAGATATGGAGACACTACTTGTATGGTGTACATGTAGATGTGTTCACCGATCATAAGAGCCTTCAGTATGTTTTCACCCAGAAAGAGTTGAATATTCGCCAGAGGAGATGTCTTGGGTTCCTTAAGGATTATGATATGAGTGTGCATTATCATCCTGGAAAGGCGAAAGTAGTGGCCGATGCTCATAGTAGATTATCTATGGGTAGTGTAGCCCATGTTGATGAAAAAAGAAAGGATCTAGTGAAGGATGTTCACAGGCTTGCTCGCTTGGAAGTTCGCCTTATGAGTATATCAGACAGCGGTGTAACAGTTCAGAATGGGGCAGAATCGTCTTTTGTAGTGGAGGTTAAGGAAAAACAAGAGAGTGATCCGATCTTGCTTGAACTAAAGGGTGCAGTCAACAATCAGAGAGCGGAGGTTTTCTCCCAAGGGGGAGATGGTGTACTTTGCTACCAAGGTAGATTGTGTGTTCCTGTTGTGGGTGAGTTGAGGCAGCATTTTCTTGCAGAAGCTCATAACTCCAGGTATTCGATTCATCCAGGTGCCACTAAGATGTACCGCGATCTGCGGAAAGTCTATTGGTGGAATGGCAGGAAGAGGGTTATAAAAGACTTTGGGAGTAAGTGCCCAAATTACCAGCAAGTCAAGGTTGAACATCAGAAACCAGGAGGTATGACTCAAGAGATCGATATTCCTACTTGGAAGTGAGATGTTATCAATCTTGATTTCATTACAGAGTTACCTCACATCGCAGACAACATAACTCTATTTGGGTGATAGTTGGTAGGATGGCTAAGTCTTCTCGCTTTTTGGTGGTCAGGACTATATATTCGGCAGAGGACTATGCCAAGCTTTACCTAAATGAAATTGTGAGGTTGCATGGGTTTCCTTTGTATATCATCTTAGATAGAGGTCCTCAGTTTACCCCTCATTTCTTGAAGTCATTTCAAAAAGGTCTTGCTACTAAAGTTAACCTTAGTACAACATTTAATCCACAGACGGATGGGCAGGAAGAGCGTACCATTCAGACCTTAGAGGATATGTTGAGAGCTTCTATGATCGATTTCAAAGGTAGTTGGGATGATCACCTTCCTCTTATTGAGTTTTCCTACATTAATAGCTACCATTCCAGCATTCAGGTGGCCCTTTATGAGGCTTTATATGGGCGTAGATGTAGATCTCCTGTTTGTTGGTTTGAAGTAGGTGAAGCAGCTTTGATAGGGCCAAATTCAGTCCTTTATGCTATTGAGAAAGTGCAACTCATTAGAGATACACTTAAGAATGCCCAAAGTCGTCAAAAATCTTATGCAGATGTAACGAGAAGGGAACTAGAGTTCCAAGTTGATGATTGGGTTTTTCTGAAAGTCTCACTTACGAAAGGGGTGATGAGATTTGGAAAGAAAGGGAATCTCAGTCCTATATGTAGGCCCTTACAAGATCTTGAAAAGGATTGGAAAGGTGGCATATGAGTTAGAGTTTCCAGCAAAATTAGCAACAGTGCATCCGGCCTTCCACATCTCACTCTTGAAGAAGTGCGTGGGTGACCCAGCCTCTATGCCGGTGAAAGATAGTCTTTCTTATTGTACCAGTTGAGATTCTTGACCGTCATATTAGAAGGTTGAGAAACAAAGAATTCGCTTCAATCAAGGTTTTGTGGAGGAGTCACTCTGTAGAGGGAGCTACTTGGGAAGCAAAAGTATCCATGAAAGCCAAGTATCCTTACCTTTTTCCTTCCGATTCCACTCCAGCTTCAGGTAATAGTTCCTCTTCAGTTTTACAGTCAATCATGCGTAAATTCAGTTTTAGAGTCATGTTCCCTCAGTTTGTACTTTAATTTTTAGTGTAATTGCATGTACTAAGAACTCAATTCTCAGTGTTTAGTAGTGGGGTTTGCATATCTCTCCCTCTATTTCTGCTAGTTTAGTCTTCATTTGAGGACGAATGTTCCCAAGGGGAAATAATGTAACACCCCGTAGCCAAAATAAACCAAAAATTAGTTTTTCAGAAAAATCTGCAGGTGCTACCAGTGGTGGCATCGACGACCGTAGCCTGAACCACGGTCCGTCCTGCACAACCGTCGATGGGATCAGAAACTCACAAAAAATTCAGCCTAGAAAAATTGGTTAATTCTTGGAAGACGGAAAGACTTACCGTCCGTAGGTCAAATGGTGGTCCGTAGTCTGTGAATGTCATTCAAGACTCCCTTCAACCACTCTCTGACAAGAGCTATGGATGACCAGCATGGTTCCTAGGTGGACCTATGGTCCGTAGGTCTGACCATAGGTGGAAAATTTGCAGCCAGTTAAGCGGAAATGCAGTTGGGTCAACTTAAAATGAATTCAGTCTCCCATGACCCACCCACATATAGATAATTGAATTATATTTCCATAGCCACCGACCTTGCTAAAATCATACCTTCGAGTAAAAAGATATGCCCATTTTACTAAAGGCCTGCCGAACAAGCCCTCACGACGGACCCAACGACGGGGCGTCGGGCGCACGACGGACCGTCAGTCCTGGCCGTCGTGAGGCATGACAGCAACCTTCCCAGAGGTCTTTTTGACTTTTTCCACTCCGTTTAAACCCTAAATTACGTCGTTTTGACACTGAATCATAACATTTTTGTTAGTTTAAGCCTACAGACATAATCAAAACATATCCAATTCAAATTATTAAATCAAAACATTGAAAATTAGAAGCAACAGAGGAGAAAAAAAGATCAAGAACCCTAGTTTAAGAATGCCACAAGCTCAAGGGTTCCAGCCCCGAAACATAAGTATTTTCCCGTGGATTTCATCACCAGTTATGTGGGATTTCGCTAGTGAATTCCTTTCACCCATTGGGTCCTTAGTTTTAGTCAGGTTCTTGATTCTATTATCATGATTAACCCTAGGGTTACTAGAACATTGTTAGAAATTCATGAATTTATTAAATATATGTTCCAAATAAGATTATCATGTTATTACTCAGATTGTCGCATTAGTTTTAGAACCCTAACTTTAAATTTATTTAGTTCTTTAATTACACATACTAGGTCATATATTTCACACACTTCAGATATACATGCTTCAGTTATAAATGCATAATTACCAGATTATTGTTGCATTCTCAGTTTGCATGTTCAGTTTCGAGCTATCCAGTATTTATAGAAATTTAGATATAATTAGTTAATTTACAAAATTTATTGGGAGTAGCATAATGCAAAGTTGGACTAGGGTTTAGCATACCCAGTAGTCCCAGAACTACTAGCCAAGTAGGTTGTAAGTCCCCTCTGTGGGCAATCAATTTAGTGATCATACCAGCATACCTTTATACCTTTGGCCGGGTATATTGGGTCCTCTCGATGGGGTGTATACATCGGACTCCACATTTAGCTCATATGGTTTTATTATCGGTTATTAGTATATCCCACAGCACAGTCAGACTCTCTACATTGACCATTTATCAGTATAATCATTATTAAGTTACAGCATGTTATAAATTGGTTATTGCATCCAGTTAGCTAAAAAACCAGCACATCACGTTCTGATTATTATACTTGTTTTTGTGCTTGTTCAATTATATTATATTTCAGCTTTACTCTATTATACTTGCTCAGTACCTTTCAAATACTGAAGCATACGTGCGCTACATCTTCTCGTGATGTAGGTTCAGGTTCTCAACATCCAGATTCCACATATATCGATTTCCCGATCGCCGATTCAGTAGATTCGGTGGTGAGGCCTCATTCTCCGAGGACAACAGTCATGAGTTTCATTTCAGTCTTTAGTCATTTAGTTTCAGTTTTTAATAGATTTAGCAGGGGCTTGTCGCAGTATTTCTAGTCCAGTTTAGAGGCTATTTTAAGCCATAGTTAGATTCAGCGTAGTATTGAGTTAATATTTCTTTTGTATTAAACTCATTGTTTTCATATATCTAAGTTATAGAATATGGGTATTCCTCATGTTTTCGTTCTAAGTATAATTTAGCTTCCGCAACATTTTATTATCTTTTGTATGCTCATGATCATGCCAGCAGGGTTAGCTTGGGATCACTTGTGGTCCTAGGTTCCGTGTCCGCGTCTCGGGGGTAGCTCGGGGCATGACAAGAGCATAAGATTTAGAGAGTGTTTTAGTTGTCTTATGAACCACATCTAGAAGAGTCTTGTTTATAATGTGAAGCCAAATTATAAATAGGAGACTATTGGGTGGCAGGAAAAGTTTCACCTCTTCATTCATCTAATCGTGCCTAAGACATTTGTGTAAGGTGTCTTTCCCTTGTTTCCATTGTGTGTTGGTCCCTTTAGGGTGACATTATGATGTTTGGGTTGAGAAAGAGGAAATATGAGATGTTACTTGTTTTATGAGGTGTAAAAGAAGGTATTGATGACCTTTGGTTGGCTTAGTTACCTTTTGAAGGGTAGTTAAGTTGGAAAGAATTGTAAGGTTTAGTATGAGAAGGTTAAGGGGTGGTTGTTGAGGTGGTTTGATGTTATTTAAGACCCCAACCATAGGAAGGGAGGTGTTAAGATTTGAAAAGAGTAAAGGTCAGTTCTCCTAGTAAGGGGGGGATGTAGTGGTTAGATGATGAGACTTTTGAGAGTCTTTAGTCTTCATGAAATAGACCTTGGTAAGAAAGTATATCTAAGGTTTAAGGTGCCTTAAGGGGGATTCCTTGTAGTAAATGTTATGTTGACTTTAGAATGGGTTTCTTTAAAGTGGGGGAGTATGGTGAAGTGTAAAGTTGTTGGGAGTGAAGTACCCTTAACTTTTCTTTATTTGTTTATTCAAGCCTAAAACAAAGAGTTCTTAGTAACTTGACTTTGTATGATTCTTTTGTGTAATGTGAGTTCCTAACATTCTCCTTATGATATATATGAGAAAATGAGTTTTGATGTATGATATCTTCGAGTTTTACGTGTTTATTTTAGATAAATAATATGTGGTAGGTCCTAAACATGTATACTATCATATTTAGGGCTGAAACGTCCAGGTAGAACTCCATGTAGGACCCATAAGGGGCCTTAAAGGAGGACCCCATCATTGGAGCTCAGCACTGCCAGGCAGTGGCAATCGGCGACCCAAATGACGGCCAGTCGACCAGGCAACGGCCCGTCGATGGGTCTCATCGATGGAGCCATATGACATGCAGTTTGAGTAGTTTCAGGTGCAACCCACAATACCCCATTGACGGGGCGTGGGTGAGACCAGTTATCGTCGACATAGACGCGATGGTACAACCTGTTAACCTGCCAGCTTTACTGTTAAGTTGAGGATGAACTTGTAAATTCACCCTGAACCCCGTTAAGTATTTGGACGGTTGTTTTGAGTATTTATGTTTATTTTAAGAGTGTATAATTCATTAAACTATCCTCATAACCCTAACACCAAATCATAACATATCCCCTCCAAAAGTTCCTCCAAAGCCTCCATGAGAGTTCCATGTGAAGATGGAGCTTTAAGATGATTCTTCAATGGAGTTTCTTCTTCAATTATCACTTGTTTCTTCTGATAAGGTATGCAAGTTATTCATCTTAGTCTTGCTATTACTTTAGATCCAATTTCAAAGATGATTTTCAAAGATTTCAAAAAGATTAAAAAGTCCAATTTCTACTCCAAGTCGTGGGTTCTTGAGTAAATGGTTTTTAAACGTTTATATATTATTAAATTTATGTATCATTTATATTTTACAATTAAATTCTACATGAACCCTTGACATTCACAAATCTCTCAATTTAACTAGAATATGGGTTATGTGATCATGCTTTCATATTGATGGATTCATGTGTAGATTGTTATGGGCTTGTTATTCATGTATAGTTTATGGTTAATTGGTTTATAGGGTGTTTAAATTTGATCAATTGAGTATTGAATATCTTAGATATATTGATTATTAGACATATTGAATTGATATTGACTTAAGGCTTATGATTTCTAATGTAATTTTCTATGGACTATCCAAAAATGCAATAATTGCATTCAATTGGTATCTAGGTTTTATTAGATTAATAAGTATGTAATGAATTGACCTAGTACCATTGTTTATTGATATATTTATGTTGAATTGTTGGTTATGGCCATGGGTAAGGGCTTTATGATATGTAATTGGATGATATAGCCTTGAAATCGAAGTGGTAAGATGGAGAGGGGGTATGCTTCCCTAATTCCTTTTATTTTATGTTAATTAGACTTCTATTATGTTCTGATTGGTAAGGTCCACTTATGGTGACGGTACTATGTGAATTGATGTGGCCTTGTCGGTGTTACTTTATGCAATATGATTATTACGGCCATGTTTGCACTACTTGAAGTACTATGATATTTTGTATAGTTTTTTATGTGATGTAGGAGTATATCTATCTATATGTGAAGTAATCTGAAAGTAGGTGTTCTTTCTATGGATGTTAGGAAATCATGTAGACTATGACTATGTGCTTCTATGTGTAGTCTTAGGGTTGATGTATGGTTGTTCCTACTTAACAATATGTGTCTATAATGGTTATATTGTGGATAATATGGTAGTGTATGTAATGACTTAAAGAGGATAATGGTTATTCCTTCATGCTTATAGAATGACTAGTAATATGTGTTAAGGTGAAATATGTGGTGTCTTGTCTTGGTTGAATTGTCCCTTACTTGTTGAATGTATGAATGTGAATATGTTAAATTTTGACTTAGGATGCTAATGTCCGTTAGTCTTGAATGTATGAATGATATGTGGCCTTGAATAATGTTAACAGGGTCCTTTATGTGAAACCTTGAACCTAGTGGTAAGGTTATGTATGTTGAAGTCGAAAGTCGTAATGGTATCCTTCAAGTAAAGGAATGATGGACCTAAGGTTGATTGACTGGAACGACATCATATAAAAACTTAGGAAAGTCACAATGATATTCTTGTCGCCTTTGTGAGGTAGCCCTAGTTGCCCTTTCGTTGGTAGGGTAAATGTGATTGGGTTATAAACTTGTTATGGAACCCTCTTATGTGAAACTTTAATGTGAATTACTCTATG
>NC_028638.1:14338723-14368723 GCF_001406875.1 Solanum pennellii | reverse complement strand
TATTCCACAACTTATTGACTTGCCTATCAAGAATTTTGACCAGGAATTCCTTATATGAGAGTTTATCCTAGACACCATGACCCTCAATAGTAAGAAAGGACTCGGGATTACTGATACACTTTTTCAACATAGAAACATGGAAAACTGGATGAACCGAAGCCAATTCATTAGCAAGTTTCAATTCATAGGAAACATTACAAACCCTTTGCAAGATTTCATAGGTATCCACATACCTAGGACTCAATTTCCCTTTCTTGCCAAACCTGACCACCCCTTTCATTGGTGAAATTTTTAAATATACCTTATCACCTTCTTCAAACTCCAAAACCCTTCCCCTATTATCAGCATTAGACTTTTGCCGACTATAGGCCGTTTGCCACCGGTTCCTTATAATATGAACCTTTTCCAAAGTCTTATAGATCAAGCCGGCATAAAGAATCGATTACTCACAAACTTCAAACCACCATATAGGAGACCTACACATCCTACCATACAAGGCTTCATAGGGAGCGATGGAGATAGATGTATGAAAACTATTGTTATAAGCTAACTCCACCAACGACAAGTGCTTATCCCAATTTCCTTTAAAATCAATAATGCAACATCTAATCATATCTTCAAGGTTTTGAATCATGCGTTCCGTTTGACCATCCATTTGAGGATGAAAAGTGGTATTCAATTTTTACCCTAGTGCCCAAACCTTCTTGGAATGACCTCCAAAATCTAGATGTGAATTGTGCACCCCGATCTTTAATGATGGATAATGGAATGCTATGGCTACACACAATCTCATCTATGAAGATATTTGAATAATCATCCGCCGAATATGTGGACTTGACGGGAATAAAATGATTGAACTTAGTCAATCTAACCACAATCACCCATATGGAATTAGGGGTCTTTTGGGTCCGGGGTAAACCTACTACAAAGTCCATATTGATGTCTTCCCACTTCCAAGTTGGAATTTGGATCTATTGTAGTAATCCACCCGGCTTTTGATGTTCCACATTCACTTGTTTGCAATTTGGACACTTAGCAACAAATTCCTCTATGTCCATTTTCAAGCCTTCCCACCAATATACCTCTAGGAGGTCATCGTATATCTTAGTTGAACCCGGATGAATGGAGTAGTGGGATACATGGGCTTATTCAAGGATCCAATCCCTCAACCTATCAACAGCGGGAACACATAATCTCCCTTAATATCTCAACACACCATCCCCCCCCCCAAGGAGAAAGACTCATTTAACTTGCTAAGAACCGATTCCTTCAAGTCTATCAAGGCTAAGTTAGGTGTTGTTTGGACTTCACCTCAACCACTAACGATGACTCGGAGGTATGATGAACTACGGCACCCCCATCCGAAGCACTCGTCAACGTCACCCCCAACCTATCAAAGCTATGCACTTCCCTCACTAGGTCCTTTTTGGCTTCATCAAGATGCGACACACTATCCATAGTAATCCGACTTAGAGCATAACCAAATACATTAGCGTTGCCGGGATGATAAAGGGCACTCATATCATAATCTTTCTACAACTCGAGCCACCTACTTTGTCAGAGATTTAACTCCTTTTGGGTAAGCACATATTGGAGACTCTTACGACGGTAAAGACATCCACATGAACCCCATACAAATAATTCCTCCAATTTTTCAAAGCAAACACCATGT
Organism: Solanum pennellii; assembly: GCF_001406875.1. Lineage (NCBI taxonomy): Eukaryota > Viridiplantae > Streptophyta > Magnoliopsida > Solanales > Solanaceae > Solanum > Solanum pennellii. The sequence goes on along the minus strand of NC_028638.1, from coordinate 14,367,051 downwards.
CCGCTAACTCAAGGTCATGAGTGCGGTAATTATTCTTATGTACCTCTAGTTTTCTTGAGTCATAAGGTATCACCTTACCATTTTGCATAAGCATTGTAACATTCCGAAAAATTGTATGCCTAATGAAGAGCCAGTATGCCCTTAGGATAGCCTATAGGGGTACATAGTCAACCCAATGTCCAATATTGAGAAATATTGGGCATAGAATATAAAAATTGGCTAAGGGATATCACCAATTTTCTATATACGAATATGAAATACACTTTTTGGGTTTTCATACCCCAATCCAAAATTGATGTTCAATAAATGTACCTGCAATGAAAACCATAAGCTAAAAGAAAATCCATTATGAATAGTTTCACACAGTACTAGGCATCCAAGTGTCAAGCCTAGTACCATTCCACATAACCACATAAAATGATCATTTAATTAAGTAGTGCCCAAGGACATAGTGAGGGTACTTGGGACATTAAGTAAACATTCCCAAATGAACCATAAATAATAGTTAGTTAGGAAAGTTCAACCAACCCATGTGCAAGCACATGTGCGAGACATGTGAATAAGCTTCCAAAGGAGGGGACAACCCTAACTGAATTCGGTTAAGGTAGTTAAGGGGACAAACATGCACAAGGGACCACTCCATATGGGGCCTAGCCTCCCAACAAAATCTAGACTCTAACCTACTGTCCTTAAAAACTAAATAACCTAGTACTAACCTAATTGGACCATCAAGTACACCCGAAAACCTAGGACCAAAACCGGGTTGACACTAACCTAGTACTAGTTAAAGAGACACCCTAGTACCTAACCTAGAAAGGTCCTAGGTTTAGTTATGGTCCTATCAACTAAGGTGTAATTTAGTAATTCCCCTAGGGTGACAAATTAATTTATTTAGAAAATTAATTGATTAATTTAAAAGGGCTAAAACCGAACCTACAAAGGAAATTTTGAGATTTTTGTTATGACAAGAAAGGGAAAACCTAGTATCTAACCGAGGATGGTCCAAAGAGTTAGTTAAGGTCCTAACAAGTATACTTTAGTAAGTACCCTAGGCTACTTAATTAATTAATTTAGCAGATTAATTAATTAATTTAAAGGGTAAAATCCGAAATCAGAAAGAAGTTTCATGATTTCGGTGGAGACAAGAAAAAGACAACATAGTATTTAACCTGGGATGTTCCAAAGGATTAGTTATGGTTATAATGACTTAAGGGTACTTCAGTAATTACCCTAGGTTACTTTATTGATTAAATTATCCATTTAATTAATTAAATTAAAGGGGTAAAACCGAAATTTTTTCGCTAACCTAGTATAATGCAAGAAACATCCTAGTACTTAACCTAGGATGGTCCTAAAGGGTTGATTATGGTTCCATTGACTTAGGGGTACTTTAGTACTTACCCTAGGGCCCTAAATAAATTAAATTAAGGATTTAATTAATTAATATAATGTCAAAATGTTGAGATAAACCATAGTTACCACCCAAAATTTAAGATTTTTGGTCATGTCAACATTATCCTATGTTTAGTCAACTTAGGAGGGTTTTTTTAGTAATTAGTTAATTAATTTATTTAATTAACTTATTAAACCCTAAGTTTAATAATTCAAGGTCAGTTCTTAAACCTAAAAACCACGTTCAAACTAAAACAAATACACGACTAAAACAAGAAAACAAAAGTGAGAAAAATAGTGAATGAAACGCATGAAAAAAATTGAAAATTTCTTAGACGCTTTTCAAGGTTTCTTCAAGGTTCGTTCAAGGTGGTCTTCGTAGATTAAGTTCAACTTCAGGTATGGGTTTATCTCGTGGAATTCTTTATGCAAGAGTATTTTTCTTAGAACGATTCACAATATCTTTAAAACGTAGGGTTTTTCTCGTTGTTATCGTCGAACTTTCCTTCCCTAGTATCCTTTTCGATTTAAATGTTGAATAGGTCAGAGATAGTGTTATTGGTATGTGGTGCTGGATGTTCTTAACATGTATTTTTATTTAATGATGAGTATCGACTAATCTTATGAACTTGTAATTGCATAAAGTTAATCTTATCATGAAAATTAAGGATCGATAATATGCTAAGTTAAGTCCTTGTTGTGTTAAGTGAATATGTGTCTTTGGCTGAATGTTGACTTGATATTGTTCTGATGTTATGAAGATGTTAAATACATCAAATGTTAATGTAATGCTTTTCAATATATTCTTCAAATGTTACACTAAAATCCATAAACTAAGAATTGGCTCAAAGACATCTTTGAAATCAAATCTTGAATAAATTGGCTATCTGGTTTTAATAAAGTTGGCTAACTCTATTTGGTCAAAATGAATATATGCTAATGGCTAGGAAATTATTGAAATGATTAAAATATTGGCTAAGGTTTCGTACATATGGCAATTCAAATATGAACATACGTAAAAATTAGCTTATGCCAAAAATGATGAATTTTCTAGTCTAACATCCCAAATCTAGAGCCAATACTAATCATATGCCAATTCTTGTGTAGTAAGAGTATCAAATATATATTAAGTACTTCTAAGGTAATATAAATGAATCCATAAGCAAGGGCATGACATTCATTGGCACAACTCCCAACATGCTCCACAGGAATGAACTATGAACACATGAAACTCATTGAATGAAATGCTCATTGTCCATAAATGGTGATATGAAGCTACTATACTAAGTAAGTAAGTAACGTGAGTTATAACATAATAAAGGGGTCTAAATTAAGTAAGTGACCATAATGGGGTGTTATAGGAAGTGAGACAAGTCTTACTTAGACCAAAGCTAATTTGTTAAAAGAATACTCACGAATGAAGGTTTCAGAATGTGCGAAACTAGTGTCATTAAAACCTAAGGATGATATGTAAGGACAATTCACATTTATCAATGTAAATTAAGGATTATATGAAAGAACAATTCAAATTTAATCAATGTAAAGTAAGAATGACCAGTCATCAATAGAGTAAGTAAATCTCAATCTAGAAACAAGCCTCCATGATGCTTGAGTCAACATTAAAATATGATGAAATGAACATTCACGTAAAAAGGGATGAGTAACTAAGATGTAAGTAATGAAATGGTGAAACCCTAGAAGGGTTAAGTAACAGTGTGAAACACACTAAATGACCAAGTGCATTTGCATATGATGAAATGAACATTCACGTAAAAGGGATGAGTAATTATGAAAAACAAATGTGCTAATGCTAATAAATGTGGTTACAATATGATAAGAGGATAATGGGAAAATTTAGAGCAATCTCAAATGATCCTAAGTAAATGTTACCAAAATCTAATCACCTATGAGATGTAAAGATAATGAAGAGACCAGTCACTATGTACACTCTAATGAAAGTATTCAGACTGATGTATACTTTATACTAATGATGAGATGAGAAATCATATATTGAGCTATTATGTCCTCATACTAGAAGCAAGCTTCCATGACGTGTGAGTTGGATGAAATGGAACATTATATACAGCACGGATAGGCTAGCTATGAGCGGTGATACCTTCTTTTTGGAAGGGCGGAGGTTCACGTTACCCTCATGAGATGAGACTGTCCGGCATGCAGGGTATGGATCACCTTATATCTCCTAGTATTCAAACCTATACTGCCAATACAGGGATCTGGCGGGGTTCAATCCCCATGTACGCTATCATGTTTTGGGTCACTTTGGCGGGTGATTTCACCTCTTTTCATAGTGGGGTAGACACTGGGTTTCATGATGTTCACGAGATATATGTCGGTTAAGTTTGGAGTTCCTCAAAGTATGAAAGATAATGAGATGAACAACACCGAAGGTGTTTGTGCAAGACAATCAGGAGGTAAAGTCAGATTAGAGTAATTACATTAGGTCATTCTTGGTCATTGCACTTCATGATCCCGATGAGAGTGTTAAACTTCATCCAAGGTTTAGCTGATGTTTACATCAGCCTACGAATGAATGAATGAATAATGTGATGTACGAATTAACGAATGAAGGAGACTCTATGTTTGCTAAAGAAAGCCCTCGGGTTAAGGTCCCATATGTTGGGCCCTCAATTGAGATGTCTTATGCTATATCAAGGATTCCAATGTCTCGTGTATATGAAATGTATTACATATATAAAACATAAAAATAATGAAATCAATGGAATGATTAATCCAGAATTGGTTATGAATGGTAATGAATATATAGTGTAAAGAGTGACTCACTATAATGGAGGGAAATCATTCCTTAGTCCTTGGATTACTTACATCGATTTATTGTGGGTATGGGACTACAATGAATCATTTCACTTGTACGTAAAACATAGGACCAAAATAATTATTGAACTACACAACACGACAAAGAAACATACTGAAAAATAATCTAAGTGTAGAAAGAGGAGCTCTCGTCCTAAGAGGATCGAAATCTCAAATCTTCGCCCGAGTTGTTCTAAATTATGTGGATGATAGTAATGTTTTGTTATCATATAGAAAATTAGATGTGTGCTTTGAAAGCATTAAAATACATAATATTCATACCACAGTTCACATTTAACAATTTAGGAAGAGCTTTCTTTGATCATGCATAGTCTGTGTGTATGTGTGCATACACCCATTCTTATTACAAGTTGTGTACTAACCCCTACTATTTAATATTTTATAGATGCAGGTTAAGGGACAGATTGACGACTCTTGCAACGGTTTGGACATCAGCGTTTCTCGAGACCATTTGGTAGGTCCTCTTCATTTCGATGATGCTAGAGTTTTAGTCTAGCCTTAGTTTTAGACATAGCTAGTGGATGTTGTCCCTAGAGTTTCTTTCATAGATTTATTCAAAACATTGTAATAAGGACGTTTTGGCAAACTACTATGATATGTTATTCTTCGATTTGAATTGATTTCGCAGTTGTTAGATGGTTGCTTCTTTATGTTGAGCTTAGTATATGATGAATTCATGAAATAACTATATGAAGTCTCTGTATACTTCATAGATTTAAAAATTTTAAATATTTCGTATATATTAGCCATATAAATTTGATGAATGCAAGGTGAGACTTGTCTGCGACCTCTAAGACCTCAACGAAGCCGGTTGCGATTGGGATTCGAGAATCTGGGTCGTGACAAACTGTGTACCAGAGCTTGAGGTTAAATAGCCTAGGATCTTAAGTTCAACACAACAATGTTACGTAGTTTCTAGATTAGGTTTGTGAAGCTCGCCACAATGATGACTTAGAGACTACGTGATGATAGGAAATTCTCCATTCTTCTAGTCTTTTTTGTGCTATCTAGAGCTTTGACACTGTGTCATTCTAAGTATCTAACATCCTTGTTTTGTGAGAACCTATAGGGATACACACATGAATTAAGATGGCCATGTGGTCTAAGTTGCCAGAATCAAGATTTTGCCTTCCCAAGAAAAGGCCACGATGGAAATGCCTAACGTGGATGAAAAAAGTGTGGTGAGTGTAGTTGTTCTCATGGAGGTGAATGCGTGGTAATGTCGAAAATCCTTCTATGAGTAATGATGAGGAGGAGAATGATAAGTTGGCTGCATACCAACTTAAGAATATGAATTAGACATGGATTTGCTTCATAATTATTATGCTATAATAGACTATAAAAAAAGGGTAGTAAGGTTTCAGTTTCGAAATGAGTTAGAGGTGATATGGAAAGGGCGTGGTTCAAATCTAACAAGCCAAATAGTTTCAAATGTTAAGGCCAACAAGATGTTATCTCAGGGTTTAGGAGTCAATGAGAACCTTTCTTACAAAGAGTTTTTCGTGGAAATATTAGATCGCCAAGTGAAATGGTTGAGGAACAAGGAGGTTACCTGCGTAAGAGTATTGTTGGGGAACCACCTTTTTTAGGGAGAAACATGGGAGACCGAGGATGATATGAGATCCCGTTACCTTCATTTGTTCAAATCTAGAGGTTAGATTTACTCTTCTTAAGTATGGTTTTATATTTAAGAAACTCTAAGTTTGATTGCATTAGTCGATTTAGTTGAAAGTCCCTAATCGTATGTCTTATAATTGCACTATGTGAGTTAAAATTAAGTCATGTTTGCATTTTATATTGTTGTTTTTGTGTAGCATAGACATGATTTTTGTATTGCATGAGTTGTGGTGTGAATTAAGTTAAGTGCGGTTGAGAGGGAAATTCCTCAATCTCAAAAATAGAGCTTCAAATAATCTTGAATGATATTCATCATCCAAATCAGTGTGAATTAGGTATTCACAAAAGAGAAACGTTTAAGTACGACAAACTAAGTCACCCTCTTTTTTAAAATCATATACAAGTGTCATTCGGGGACGAATGTTCCTAAGGGGGGATAATGTAACATTCCGGAAAATCATATGTCTAATGAAGAACCAGTATGTCCTTAGGATAGCCTATTATGGGTACATTAGCACCCCAATGCCCCATTTTGAAAAATATTAGGCATAGTATAGAAAAATTGGCTAAGGTATATTAGTCAATTTTCTATATACGAATAAGAAATATACTTTTTGGGTTGGAATACCCCATTCGAAGATTGATGTTCAATAAATGTAACTGCAATGAAGAGCCTAAGCTAAAAAAAATTCATTATGAATAGTTTCACACAAAGTACTAGGCATCAAAGTGTCAAGCCTAGTACCATTTCGAATAACCATTCAAAATGATCATGTAAATTAATCACTGCCCAAGGACATAGTGAGGGTCCTTGGGACAATAAGTAAAAGTGTCCAAATGAACCATAAATAATAGTTAGTTAGGAAAGTGCTACCAACCCATGTGCAAGCACATGTGCAAGCACATGTGCAAGCATATGAATAAGCTGCCAAAGGAGGGGACCACCCTAACCGAATTTGATTAGAATAGTTAGGGGCGAAAACATGCAAAATGGACCACTCCATGTGGGGAATAACCTCCCTACCAATCCTAGACTCTAACCTACTGCCCTAAATAACTAAATAACCTAGGACTAGCAGAATTGGACGCATTAGTGCACCCAATAAACTAGGACCAAAAAATGGGTTGCACTAACCTAGTACTAATTAAAGAGACAACCTAGTAACTAACCTAGGATGGTCCAAAGGTCGTAGGGTTAGTTATGGTCCTATCAACTAAGGTGTACTTTAGTAATTCCCCAAGGGTACCTAATTAATTTATTTAGAAAATTAATTAGTTAATTTATAAGGGCTAAAACCAAATCTACACAGGAAATTTTTAGATTTTTGTTAAGACAAGAAAGGGAAAACCTAGTATCTAACCTTGGATGGTCCAAAGAGTTAGTTAAGGTCCTAAAAACTTAGGAATACTTTAGTAAGTACCCTAGTCTACTTAATTAATTAATTTAGCAGATTAAATCATTAATTTAAAGGGTCAAAACCGAAATCACAAAGAAGTTTCAACATTTCGGTTGAGATAAGAAAAAGACATTCTAGTATTTAACCTAGGATGGTCCAAAGAATTAGTTATGGTTATAACCACTTAAGGGTACTTTAGTTATTACCATAGTTACTTAATTAATTCAATTATACATTTTATTAATTGAATTAAATAAGTCAAACATAAATTCTTATGCTAACCTTGTATAATGCAAGAAACATTCTAGTACTTAACCTAGGATGGTGCTAATGGGTTGATTATGGTTTCAATGAAATAGGGCTACTTTATTACTTACCCTAGGTCCCTAAATTAATTAAATTAAGTATTTAATTAATTAATAAAAATTCAAATGTTGACCTAAACCATAGTCAACACAAAAATTTCAGATTTTAGGTCAAGTCAACATTCTCCTATGTTTAATCAACTTAGGATTTTTTTATAGTAATTTGTTAATTAATTTATTTAATTAACTTATCAAACCCTAAGTTGAATAAGTGAAGGTCAGTTCTAAACCTAAAAAACAGGTTCAAACTCAAACAAATACACGACTAAAACCAGAAAACAAGCGTGAGAAAAACAATGAACAAAATGCAAGAAAAAAATAGAAAATTTCTTCGGCGATTTTAAAGGTTTCTTCTAGGTTCGTTCAAGGTGGTCTTCGTAGATTAAGTTCTACATAAAGTATGGTTTTCTCTCCTGGAATTATTTCTCCAAGAGTATTTTCCTTCGAACGATTCACAAGATCTTGAAAACTAGGGTTATTCCCGTTGTTATCGTCGAATTTCCCTTCCCTAGTATCCTTTTCGATTTCAATGTTTAATAGGTTAGAGATAATGTTGTTGGTATGTGGAGCTGGCTGTTCTTACAATGCATTGTTTTTTAATGGTGAGTATCTAATGAACTTATGAACTTGTAATTGTGTAAAGTTAATCTTATCATGATAATTAAGGATCGATAATATTCTAAGTTAAGTCCGTGATATGTTAGTGAATATGTGTCTTTGGATGAATGTTGACATGCTATTGTTATGATGTTATGAAAATGTTAAAGCCATCAAATGTTAATATAATTCTGTCCAATATATTCTTAAAACGTTACACTAAAATCCGTAAACTAAAAATTGGCTCAAAGACATCTATGAAATCATATCTTGAATAAATTGGCTATATGGTTCCAATTAAGTTGGCTAACTCTATTTGGTCAAAATGAATATATGCTAATGGCTAGGAAATTATTTAAATGATTAAAAGATTTGCTAAGGTTTCATACATATGGCAATTTAAATATGAACATACGTAAAAATTGGCTTATGCCAAAAAGGACGAATTTGGTAATAAAACATCCTAAATCTTTAGCCAATACTAATCATATGCCAATTCTTGTGTAGTAAGAGTATCAAATATATATTAAGCACTTATAAAGTAATATCAATGAATCCATAACCAAGGTCATAACATAAATTGGGACAACCCCCAACATGCTCTACAGGAATGAACACATGAAACTCATTGAATGAACTGCTCATCGTCCATAAACGTTGATATGAAGCTACTACACTAAAGTAAGGAAGCAACGTGAGTTATAACATAAATAAAGGGGTATAAATTAAGTAACTGACCAAAATGGGGTGTTAAAGTAAGTGACACAAGTCTTACTCACACAAAAGCTAATTAGTTAAAAGAATACTCACGAATGAAGGTGTTAGAATTTATGAAACTAGTCTCATTAACACCTAAAGATGATATGTAAGGACAATTCACATTCATCAATGTAAATTAAAGATGATATGAAAGCACAATTAACATTTCATCAATGTAAAGTAAGGATGGCCAATCATCAAATAGAGTAAATAAATCTCAATCTAGAAGCAAGACTCCATAATGCTTGAGTCAACTCTAAAAGATGATGAAATGAACATTCACGTAAAAATGGATGAGTAACTAAGATGTATGTAGTGAAATGATGAAATCCTAGAAGCGTTAGGTAACAGTGTGAAACACACTAAATGACCAAGTGCATTGGCATATGATGAAATGAACATTCACGTAAAAGGGATGAGTAATTATAAAAAAACAAATGTGCTAATGCTAATAAATATGGTGACAATATGATAAGAGGCTAATGTGGAAAATGAGAGCAATCTCATATGATCCTAAGTAAATGTTACCAAACCTTACTAACCTATGAGAGTGGAAAGATAATGAAGAGACAAGTCTCTATGCAATCTCTAATGAAAGTATTGAGACTGATGTATACATAATACTAATAACGAGATGAGAAATCATATATTGAGCTATAATGACCTCATACTAGAAGCAAGCTTCCATGACGTGTGAGTTGAATGAAATGGAACTTTATACTGAGCACTGGTAGGCTAGATATGAGCGGTGATACCTTCTTTTGGGAAGGGCGGAGGTTCACGTTACTCTCATGAGACGAGACTGTCCGGCATGCAGGGTATGGATCTCCTTATATCTCCTAGTATTCGAACCTATATTGCCAAAATAGGGATCTGGAGGGGTTCAATTCCCATGTACGCTAGAATGTTTTGGGTCACTTTGGCCGGTGATTCCACCTCTTTTTGTAGTGGGGTAGACACTGGATTTCATGATGTTCACGAGATATATGTCGGTTAAGGTTGGATTTCCTCAAAGTATGAAAGATAATGAGATGAACAACACCGAAGGTGTTTGTGCAAGACAATCAGGTGGTAAAGTCAGATTAGAGTAATGACATTAGGTCATTCTTGGTAATTGCACATCCTGATCCCGATGAGAGTCTTAAACTTCATCCAAGGTATAGCTGGTGTTTACATCATCCTACTAATGAATTAAATGAATAATGTTAAGTACGAATGAACGAATGAAGCAGACTCTGTGTTTGCTAAAAAAGGCCCTCGGGTTGAGGTCCCATATGTTGGGCCCTCAATAGAGATGTTTTATGCTACATCAAGGATTCCAAATTCTCATGTATATGAAATGTATTACATATATAAAACATGAAAGTAATGAAATCAATGGAATGATCAATCCAGAATTGCTTATGAAAGGTAATGAATGTATAGTGTAAAGAATGACTCACTATAAGGGACGGAAATCATTCCTTAGTCCTTGGATTACTTACATCGATTTATTGTGGGTATGGGACTATAATGAATCATTGCACTTGTAAGTAAGAAATAGTACCAAAATAATTATTGAACTACACAACACGACGAAGAAAAATATTGAAAAATAATCTAAGTGTACAAAGATGAGCTCTCGTCCTAAGAGGATCAAAATCTCAAATCTTCGCCCGAGTTGTTCTAAAATTATGTGGATGATAGTAATGTTTTGTAACCATATAGAAAATTAGTTGTGTACATTGAAAGCATTAAAATACATAATATTCATACCACAGTTCACATCAACTATTTAGGAAAGTCTAGTCACTAGGCTTTCCAGAAATAGCATGTTGTTTAGGAAGAGCTTTCTTTGATCATGCATAGTCTTATGTGTATGTGTGCATACACCCATACTTAGTACAAGTGGTGTACTAACCCCTACTATTTAATATTTTATAGATGCATGTTAAGGGACAGATTGACGACTCTTGCAACGGTTTGAACATCAGCATTTCTCGAGACCATTTGGTAGGTCCTCTTCATTTCGATGATGCTACAGTTTTAGTCTAGCCTTTTAGTTTTAGACATAGCTAGTGGATTTTGTCCCTAGAGTTTCTTTCATACGTTTATTCGAAACATTGTAGTAGGGCCATTTTGGCAAACTACTATGATATGTTATTCTTTGATTTGAATTGATTTTGCTATTGTTAGATGGTTGTTTCTTTATGGTGAGCTTAGTATATGATGAATTTATCAAATAAATATATGAATTTTATGTGTACTTCAAACGTTTAGAACTTTTAATTTTTCCTCTAAAATTAGCCATATAAATGTGATGAATGCAAGATGAGGCTTGTCTGCGACCTCTAAGAGGTCAACGTTGCCTGTTGCGATTCGGATTCCAGAATCCGGGTCGTGACAAGAACACACCCCAAACCCACTCGGGATGTGTCACAATACACCACAAAACCCTTTGTACGCTCCTATAAAGTTAACACCAGAACAGAAGTAAGCTTATCTTTCAAAAACTGGAAGTTCGTCTTACATGTCTCCGACCACTCAAACTTTCTACTCTTTTGGGTCAAAGTAGTCAAAGGAGACGCAATGGACGTGAAACTATCCACGAACCTCTGATAGTAGCCCGCTAAACGCAAGAAACTCCTAATATCAATCGTAGTCAATCGTCTAGGCCTATTTTTTACCGCTTCCGTTTTTCTTGGGTCTACTTCAACTCCTTCACTAGAAATGATGTGCCCAAGAAAAGTAACCGATCTCAACCAAAACTCACACTTACTATATTTGGCATACAATTGATGTTCTTTAATGGTTTGAAACATTACCCGATAATGACCTATATGATCATCTTAATTCTTCGAATATACCAAGATTTCGTCTATGAAGACAATGACAAACGAATCTAGGAAATTTCCAAATACTCTATCCATTAGGTCCATAAATGCAACGGGAGATTTAGTAAGACCGAAAGACATGATAAAGATATCATAATGGCTATACCTACTCCGAAAGTCTGTCTTCGGTACATTTTCCCCTCTCACCATGAGTTGATGATACCCCGACCTCAAGTCTATCTTTAAAAAGTAACTCGCCCCTTGGATTGGTCAAATAAGTCATCAATGCGAGGGAGAGGGTAAATGGTGATCTTGTTGAGTTGGTGGTAGTAAATACACATTACTTAAGACCTATCCTTCTTTTTGACAAATAAACCGGAGCACCCCATAGAGATATACTAGGCCTTATAAAGCCTTTGTCAAGCAAATCCTTGAGTTGAGCCTTCAACTCTTTCAATTCGGCTGGAGCCATCCGATATGGATGGATTGAAATGGGATTTGTTTCCGGTAGCAAATCAATACAAAAATAAATTTCCCGTTCAAGAGGAATATTGAGAAGGTCATTAGGAAACACCTCTGGAAATTCACTCACTACGGGGAACGACTTAATAGGAGGAATTTCGGAATCCAAGTCTTGGACTCTTACTATATGATAGAGACAACCCTTTGAGATCATTTTACATGATTTTATACAAGATATGATGCGACCTATAGGAATAGAATTTCCTCCCTTCCACTCAATAATGGGTTCATTTGGGAAGTTAAACCTCACCACTCTTGTCCTACAATCAATGGATGCAAAACATGCATGCAGCCATTCCATACCTAATATAATATCAAAATAAAGCATATCGAGTTCTACTAGATAAACATAAGAAACTCTATTGGGCAATAAAATAGGACAATTTCGATAGACTCTTTAGGCAACAACCGACTCTCCCACCGGAGTAGATACTAGAAAAAGCTCATGCAAAATATGGGGTAAAACATCAAACTTTTTATCTATAAGAGGTGTAACAAAGGACAAAGTAGCACCCGTATCAAGTAAAGCATACACATCAAGAGTAAAGATTTTAACATACCGGTCACCACATCGGGACATATCTCTTTGCTCATCCCTGTAACGGAGAGCATAGAAGCGGTTCTTCTTGGGAGCATCACTAGAACCACTTGCTTGAGCTTGGCCACTACCGTTGTCATGACTCTTCAAGTTTGGACAATATCACATTTTGTGACCACTCTTGCCACAACTAAAGAAGTTATCCGTCCCCTTAAGACACTCACCATTGTGCTTTTAACCACACTTTCCACAAGTTGGCTTCTCCTTTGGTGAATCATAACCTTTTCCCTTATAAGATTGAGAGTTAGACATCGTATCACCTCTAGCTCTTGGTTATTGGGTAGGGACTTGATTTGAACCCCGCTTCTTAAATTTAGGCTTATCTTATATCTCAAGCCTATTCTTTGAGGAGCCTCCATAAAATGACCTAGCCCTCTTAGCATCTCTACTTTTTTTATTAGCTCTTGCCTCGTCAACCCTGCTTGCGTAGACCATAAGATGGGAAATGTTAATGTTGTCATGTAGCATGGCCGATTGGCACTCCTCTTGTAATTCCTCCAACACCCACGTCACAAAATGGTTCATTTCGTCTCTAGGATCGGAGACTAAGGAAGGAGCATATTTGGACAACTTCAAAAATTCAAAAGAATACTCATGAAAATTCCTATCTCCTTGGCGAAGATTGATGAACTCCGTTACCTTCTCCTACCTCATCTCTCTAGGGGAGAACCAATCTAGAAACGCCACCTTGAAGACTTCCCAAGTTACCGTACCACCCATCAATGGCCTATTGTTCCTAAAATAGAGATACAAAGTTCGGGCCACATCCTTGAGTTGATATCAGGCCAACTCGGCCTTCTCGCTTGAAGTCACCCCAATAGCATATAGCACTTTGTAGAACTCATCAAGAAATTCTTGAGGGTCTTCATCAACCTTAGACCCATATAAAGTAGGAGGACTACTTCGAGTGAAGTCCCTTAGATGGGAAGCCATAGTAGTGACTTGTTGATGAGGACGAGGAGCAACATCCCGGTTGGCTTGAGCCGTCATAGCTTGGGCTTGAACCGTCGTGGCTTGTGCTTGGGTGGTCATGGCTTGGGATATTTGATAAAGAATATCCCTCATCTCGACCTCCGTCATAGGTGGAGGGTTAGCCGGGGCTTGATCAACATTAGCATTTTCCTCTAGTGGAGGAACTTGTTCATTATAGGGAGGAGCTCCCATATTAGCAACTTCCTTTTCAAGTCTTCGAGCCGCATTCCTTCAAGTGTTTATACTTCCTATAAGCACAAGAATATGATTAGATGCAAAGGACACCATAAGTATACTCTATTGGCACGATATAAGATTTCCAATAAAGAGAGTGATTCCTAAGCATCATATAGGTTCCTACTCATAAGTGTGGCGCGCTTCACAATTATGAATACAGACCTACATAGACGTGGTTGAGAGAGACGTCAACATCAAGGATATTCAACCTCATGCTCTGATACCAAGTTTGTCACATCTGTGTTTACCCCCTAGACGTAACCGGAGTCATCGTCCTCTTTGAGGAATAAGACAAGCCTCTTAGTCTTACATCATTGCATTCATCAATTAAAAATATGGAAGAATTTAAAACTTTTAAACTATTTATAATTGGAGGTTTACATAGACCTCTATATTCACATAATCATAATAATATCGAGTATACATAGACTCGTTCGTATAAGAGATTACATAGTCCTCTCATTTTATTTCACACATTTATATAGTAAAGAAATAGAGTCATAAATCTGTCTCATCTCATAAACAATCTAATCGGGGACAATAACATTGGGCATAGACCTGCATCAATAAAAGTAAGCCACATATAGGATTTTTAAAACTTTGTCTCAAATAAGAAACAATGTCAATACAAAAGTTGTAGTAACTAAGTAACTTCGCATAGAGAATATTGACATCATCCTCGGGGAAAATGAGGACCTACCACTTGGATGATTGAATATCCAAGTCTTTCTTCAAATCGCCTCAAATAAACTTAAACGAGAAGAACCTAAAAATGTTTGGGAAAAAGGGGGGAAATGGGGTTAGTACTCCACATGTACTAAGTATGAGATCTTATGCACATACACATGCAAAATATGCTAACGAGGGACTTTTTATTAAAATATGCAATTTTACCCCATTTTTAAGCTTAGTGCAAAGTCAAGTAAATCATACTAATCAACCAAACATGTTTAATATCCCAACACACTTAAAATCATGAGTTACCACAACCCTAACATCAAGGAATAATATCACAAGAATGAATAAGAGTTAAGCATATCATAATAAGCAAGACACTAATCACAAGTTCTTATTAAGTCAACAAGTGCAATAACCAAGCAAAGCCTCATAACCTTACTCAATAAAGTATCCTCAACAAGAAAACATGACCACTATCCAACTTTACATTTCATCTTATATTATAATTATAATCCAAGGCATATTCATAAATGAACTATTTAACATATCGTATCAACAATATGACATGCTAATCATATATATGTATATATATAAATGATATATTATCATAATGTAAAGACATAAGAATATTCTCCTAAGACTCCCCTCAAGACTAACTAGTGAAATGTCTAGGTAGAGTCCCATACCCCTACCTAGACAAAGATAGACCCCTTAGATTATCCAAGTTAAAGTTCACGTCCTCTAATTCGTTTTAATCTTTTTGGGAACATCTTGCCCTAACCGACATTGACAACATGAGCTAGTGTGGAATCCGGTGTCATAAAACCCTACACCGAAAGAAGGCGGACTACCTACAAAGGTAGTACCAAAACATAAAACATAGCAACTACGTGGATCCACTAGCTAGTATTCCTTTGGGGGAAACATAGTTCAAGAAGTAGGAGATTTAGTTGGGATCCTCTTTATCTGCCTTGCATTATGATCTCCAATCTCAACAGTGATGTAGTTATCCTACCTTCCCTATGTGGGAAGGGACACTCCTCTATCTAGTTCACTCGGTGCTAAGCTAGTGTCCCTTTTTGAAATGTTAAGCCTTTAATTATCAATCATAACTTAATTTAGTCCATAGGGTCTACCCCTTATATAATTATCATCATCAATAGCTCAATAAGAATTGTGTGACTTTAAGTCCTTTCATCACAATTCATATAAGTGAGATTAACACTTTAGCATTTCATAACATTTTAAGGAACATAGATAGTCTTCACCATCCTTATAGAGAATACACCTTAATCAACCTCAAAAGATAGTCAAGACATTTAAATTAAACATCATACCTTAATATAATCTTAATATAAGGTTTACTTCAATGTAATATCATAGTTTAACAATAGTTAATCCTAATTTGAAGTAAAGATAAGGATTCTAAGACTTACCAAATCTTTCTCATAGTCTATTATCAAGGTCTTACCATCAACCCCTAACTCAACCTAACTTGGAGAGTAAATTCATAATACAATGATACTCAAGCGAATCACAAGGCCAATTGAATCTCAATAACACAATTCATCTTTAGATCACAACTTCAAACAAGATACATAGGCTACTTTCACATTACAATTCATAACCTAAATTACACCTCAAGAACTAGCATGACATTCCTACAGTTCATCATAATTCAACAATAATAGATCCATAGAATAGTAATCTAATTAACAACATTCTCAATTGAACGATCATTTTTTTCAATTTGAACAAACCATCAATAATTATCATAAAAAAGTTTAATTACATGTAAATCTACTAATACAACCCTAATAATCCACTAACAACTCAATCCATAAGTACAATTTCGTAATTGAATGAAACCCGTAAAAAACTCAACTTTTTGAAATATATTTTGAAGGAACCCTTTGAGGAAAGGATCTCAAAGGTGAATAGAACCCATACCTTAATATTTCCCAACGTTTTGATGAAGTATCCACCATTATCTAGCCCCCAAACCCTAGTTCTTGCTAGCGTTCAATGGTGAGTTCTTATAGAGATAAAAATAAAAGAGAAGAAAGAGAGTTTATTTTAAGAGTTGGCTTTTGGTTCATGAGGGTTAAGGGTATTTATATAGGATATTAATTAACTCAACTAGTTTCCCTCAAATTACTAACTAACCCCTAAACCATTTAATTATTTTAAATGAAATCATTAATATCCATTACTGAAATTTGACTCCTCATCGACGAGACCCCGTAGATAGTCCGTTGATGGGTCGACGGACAGCCCCCCGCCTCCTACGTCCAACACTTCCGACGTCTCTATAAGAGCTTTGTAGTCAAGGCTTCGTCCATTTTTTTTATGTATAGGATGAGGGTGGCCTCGATGTCCCATTGAGCCCATGACGCCCCGTCGAGCCCTTCCATCGAGTGTAACAATAGATAGATAAATGAGGGCCTTCCCAAATATTTCTATGTGAGGAACGACGGTGACCTTCGATGCCCCGTCGGGCCTCTTACGGACCATCATCTTCCCTGTCGACGCACACTGCCGGTTAGTGCTACATCAACTGAATGGGTTCTCCTTGAGGGCCCTTTCTTTGTTCTTGGGGAGTCGTACTCAGATGTTCCAAGTCATGAACAAACTCAAACACCGATTAGCTACCTTCCCACCCATTTTTGTACATTTCCAATTCCTAAAACATAGTAAAAAGGCTAAGGCACACTAACATCCCCTTTATACCAACTTCCCGGAAATTTTGGTTCTTAAACCTTCTAAATGACCTATATTCATTAAAATGAAATTAGAAACAGTGTTTATACTTTATGACACCTATGTTAGGCCTTTTCTACGAGTCTTTGATTTTAAAGGTGTTACAACTACGATGTTTCCAAAATGTGATTTCTTGCTTAAGTGATTTCTTATGTGTTTCCTAAGTTATTAAATGTCGTTCCTATGATTATAGTATGATGATCTAATCGAAATTCATGAAAAACATGCTATTTACTGAACGTCCCTTTTTCATAATTTTAGCAGGGCTTCCATACTTAGTAATTGTAATGTGTTAACCCCTTTTCCCCTCTTTTGACTGAAGAGTAGGTAATCGGAAGTCTTTATGTGCCATGAAGGATGGAAATGTTTCAAAGGCTTGAAGATGAAGTATTGGTGCTCCTCATCGATTCGAGGACAATAACCACATATTCCTTATGTCATAGTCTTTATTTTATTGACATTTAGGATTAGTCAAAAGTTTTTTATATTCTAATGGTTCAAGTAGATGTAGTAAAGATTCAATGTTTTAAATGATAGTCGTACGCTTGTGTAATGTTTATGAAAGTGTTCTTTGTGTGGGAACAAAGTTTTAAATTCTTACCAATTTTAGTATGTTTAACATGCATTGAATGATATGAGAGTCTTAGATGAGACTTCTTGAAGTCTCATTTTCCGTGTGATGACATAAGGATGCTCTAACTTCTAGGGTGTACTTATGGGTCGTGACACATAATGTTCCGTTACACTATCCACACTCAAGCATAAACTTATGGCCACTAGGTAATCATATAGACAACCCTCATTAATCAATACATACATTCATAGAAGCATTTCATATAATAAGACATATACTTCACATTTGACCTAACATACTTTATGGACCAAAAAGAATAACTCATTACAAGATAATCTTCAAGTCATGACCTACAAATATAATTATAAAAGGCATTAGTCAATTAATGGCATATTTAGTCTTCACAACACTAAACATCATAAGACCTTACTCATAATTCCATTCTAAGCCTACTAGTTCAATGTACATGTGAAGTCCATCAAGAGATTACTAGCATAGCATTTACTTAATATATTAATAAGGCAAGTAAAGACAACTTCATTCATGCCTAGTAGGACCTTCATGATATAGTCAATGAGATCCACATTATGCATATAAGGTAAGGCAACATCATATAGACTTTAAAGTTTAGGTGCATTGGAAGTCAAACGTCGAGGGATGACCAAGACGTTCGACGAATAAGTGTATATAGGAAGTGCGTAAAGTTTCGTGAAGTTTGCAGGTCAAAAGTCTAAGAACGTCCATGATGTGGTTTGCCTTGAAACGACCTTGTGTATCTATGTATATTTCTTTGAGTTTTACATGTTCGTTTTGGATGGAAACATATGTGGTAGGTCCTAAAGTTGTATACTAACATATATAGGGTTGAACCGTCCAGGTACAACTCCATGTAGGACCCGTAAAGGGCCTTAAAGGAGGACCCCAACATTGGATCTCAACACTACCAGGCAGTGGCAGTCGGTGACCCAAACGACGGCCAGTCGATCAGGCAACGACCCCTCGATGGGTCTCGTCGATGGATCCATATGACGTGCAATTTGAGGAGTTGCAGGTGCTACACACAATACACCATCGACGGGGTGTGGGTGAGACCACTGACCGTCGACATGGACGCGATGGTACAACCTGTTTCCCTGCCAGCTTTACTGTTGAGTTGAGGATGAACTTGTAAATCCACCCCCAGCCCCTATAAGTCATTGGACGGCTGTTTTGATTGTTTATGGTTATTTTAAGAGTATATAAGTTATTAAACTCCTCTTATAACCCTAACAACTAAATCAAAATATATTCCCTCCAAAAGTTCTTCCAAAAACCTTCATGAGAGATCCAGGTGAAGATGGAGTGATGGTTCTTCAATGGAGTTTCTTATTCAATTATCATTGTTTTGGTATAATAAAATATGGGAGTTCTTCATCTAAGGCTTTATATTACCTTACATCCAATTTCAAAGATGATTTGCAAAGATTTCAAAAATATGAAAAAGTCCAATTTCTACTCTAAGTCTTGGGTTCTTGCATAAATGGTTTTCAAACAATTATATATTATGAAATTGATGTATAATTGATATTTTCAAATGAAATTCTCCATGAACCCTTGACATTTACAAATCTCTCAATTTGACTAAAATATGAGTTATGTGATCATGCTTTGATATTGATGAATTCGTGTGTAGATTATTATGGGCTTGTAATTCATGTATAGCTTATGGTTAATTTGTGTATGGGATGTTTCAATTTGATCAATTAAGTATTGAATATTCTGACTTCTATTAAAGGTTAGACTTATTGAATTGATATTGACTTAAGAGTTATGATTTCTAACGTAATTTTCTATGGGCTATCTATTAATGAAATAATTGTATTCAATTGATATCTAGGTTTTATTATATTAATAAGTATGTAATTAATTGACCTAGTTTCATTGATTACTGATATAATTGTGTTGAATTGTTTGTTATGACCATGAGTAAGGGCCTTATGATATCGAATTGGCTTATTTAGCCTTGAAATCGAAGTGGTAAGACGGAGTGGGGATATACTATCCTAATTCATTTTATTTTATGTTTTTAGACTAATATTATGTTCTTACTGGTATGGTCCACTTATGGTGGCGGTGCTATGTGAATTGATGTGGCCTTGTCGGCACTACATTATGAAATATGATGATCATGGCCTTGTCGGCACTATTTGTTTTATGTGAAGTAGAAGTATATCTATATATATTTGAAGTAGTGTGAAAGTAGGTGTTATTTCTATGTATGTTAGGAAATCATGTAGTCTATGACTATATGCTTCTATGTGTAGTCTTAGGGTTGATGCATGGTTGTTCCTACTTGACTATATGAGTCAATATTGGTTATATTGAAGATAATATGGTAGTGCATAGAATGAATTAAAGAGGACGATGGTTATTCCTACATGCTAATAGAATAACTTGTACTATGTGTTATGGTGAAGTATGTGGTGTTTTGTCTAGGTTGACTTGTGTCCCTTAATTGATGTATGTATGATTGGAATATGTGAAGGTTTGAGTTAGGATGATAATGTCCCTTAGTCTTAAATGTATGAATGATATGTCACCTTGAATGATGTTAAGAGCGCCCATTATGTGAAACCTTGAACCTAGTGGTAAGGTTGTGTATGTTGAAGTCGAAAGTTGTAATGGTATCCTTCAAGTAAAGGAATGATGGAATTAAGGTTCATTGGATGGTACGACATCATATCAAACCTTAGGAAAGTCATAATGAGCTTTCACCATTGTGAGGTAGCCCTAGTTGCCCTTTCCTTTGTAAGGTAAATGTGATTTGGTTATGAAGTTGTTATGGAACACTCTTATGTGAACCTTTAATGTGAATTACTCTGAGAACAAAGGATAGAACCAAGTGAGTATGGTAGGGGGAGTAGTTCTAGTTAAGTATGAGACTAGATTACAAAGCATGCCCTTCATTTTCCTTAACCATGTGCCTACATGGGGTGTGTCCTAGTTCTACCTTTCGCAAGTAGAACACCCTCAACGGAGTAGGTTAGAACTCCATATTTCATGAGTTTCTACTATGGTCTCTGTCGGTTATTTCCTATTCTCATCATATGGGATACTTACTAGAACTAGAGATGTTCTATAAAGTTTAGATGGGTGTACGGGACGCTATCTTGGCATTGCACAATAGGCTTTGAAGGTGTTAGTGAGGGTCCCTAGGCCATGTCTAAGACCATTACTTGAATGTCCGTTTATGTGTTGAATCTCTCCTAATTGAACCAAAGAATGTAATGGATTAAGTTAAGAAAGTATGTAAAATGAAGTAGTACTTATCTAGAGTAATTGAGGGTTGTCTAGTCTAGGTATGAAGGGGGCGTAGGAATGGTAACTTCTTTTCATACCTAGATAAGTCTTAAGAATGACTCTAGTAAAGGAAGTTGGTTGATTATGTTGACATGATCTCAGTCATAGGTAGTCTTAAGGATTACTTTGGTAATCTTGAAGAGGTCACTATGGACGTTATCTTCTTGATTTACTAAAGTAAGTCTTTTGATAGAAAAGAGAATGTCATATTATATGTGTATTCTAGTCTTAAGTGAGAATGATTCTATCTTAGGAAGTCTATAAGATCTCTTAAGTGTGTGCATAAGGGATTGTATGGGCGGTCACTTCACAACTCACACAAGTAAACTTTAAAATCACCTTTGGTAGGAGGATCTCATGTCTATATGTTTGATGTCTTGTAAATGTATGTTGATCTCATTATAGGTTGTCTTAAATATCTTTTATGTGTGCATAGAGAGAGTGTATGGGTTGTCTCTCTTTGTATTACTTAATAGAGTCTTGGGATAGTTTCTAGTAGGGACTTATATGGCTAAAGGTGTGTAATGTGAAGTGAAGGAACTTCACTATAGCACTGAATTGGGTTCACTGTACAGTGAAGTGAATTCACTATAATGTTTCAAAAATGTGATTATTTGCTTAAGGGATTTCTTATGTGTTTCCTAAGTTATTAAATGTCGTTCTTATGATTATAGTATGATGTTTTGATCGAAATTCATGAAAAGCATACTATTTACTAAATTTCCCTTTTTCATCGATTTTGCATGGCTTCCATACTTAGTACATCTAATGTGCTAAACTCTTTTTTTTCCCTTTTGACTAAAGTGTAGGTAATTGCAAGTCTTAATGTGCCATGAAGGATGGATAGGTTTCAAAGGCTTGAAGAAGAAGTATTGGTGAGTCCTAATTGATTAAAGGACAATAACCACATGTCCCTTATGTAATAGTCTTTATTTTATTGTCTTTTATCGGATTATTCAAAACTGTTGTATACTATAAAGTTTAGATGTCTCAAGTAGATGTGGAAAAGATTTAATGTTTTAAATGAAAGTCTTCCGCTTGTGTATTATTTATGAAAGTGTTCTTTGTCTGTGAAGAAAGTTTTTAATTCTTACCTATTTTAGTATGTTTATTATGCAATAAATGATTTGAGAGGCTTAGATGAGACTTTTGAAGTCTCATTTGCGGGGTGAGGACACAAGGATGCTTTAACTTCTAGGGTGTACATGCGGGTCGTGACACATAATGTCCCATTAGACTATCCACACTGAAGCATAATCTTAAGTCCACTAGGTAGTCATAGATGAAACCCTCATTAATAAATACATACATTCATAGAACCATTTCATATAATAAGACATATACTTCACATTTAACCTAACATACTTTATGGACCACATAGAAGAACTAAGTACAAGCCAATCTTCAAGTAAGACCTACAAATATCATCATAACAGGCATTAGTCAATTAGTAGCATATTTAGACTTCACAATATAAACATCATAAGAACTTACTCATAATTCCATTCTAAGCCTACTAGTGCAATGTCAAGTTAAGTCCCATAACCTCACACATACCTACTAAACTCATCAAGAGACTACTAGCATATCATTTACTTCATATATTAACAAGGAAAGGAAAGACAAATTCATTCATTCCCAGTAGGACCTTCATCATATAGTCAATGAGACCCACAATTTACATATAAGGTAAGACCACATTATATAGACTCATATCACGCATATCATCACAACAAGTAGACAACACTACAATTTTATGCATTAGGAACATAAATTAGAACACCTTCATAAAACTCCATTCAAGAGTTACTTATGAAATGCAAAGGCAAACTCTCACACCCTCACATACACAAGGAAACTACCCTTAGGTTATACTAGTCACGGCTCCTTTACTTTACTTCCAGTTTCCATTTTACTTTAGGAAAAATATAGCCTTAACCGACACTAAGACTATGGGTTCTAAACATGGAATCCAGTGTTGTAGAACCTCACACCAAAATGAGGTGCTCTACCATGCCAAAGTAAGTCATTAACATCATGCTAGCATATTAGGTGATATCACTTTCTAGATCCAACGGGCAAGCATAATATATGGAACTTTGAGGCATATATGGAAATATCAATTTATTCCCTTTAGGATATGACTCTATCAACCTCGTAAGGACTATGCTGAACCTACCTTATAACATCGGGAGGGGGCACCCCTCATCTTCAAGATCACTCGGTGCTATGCTAAGTTCCCTTTATTGAAAATTCTATATGAATCATTACTTTATATAAGTAGGTTTTAGGAGATTAACTCCCCATATGATTAGTTCATAGGTCATAGATAAAAGT
Source organism: Solanum pennellii (assembly GCF_001406875.1). Classification (NCBI taxonomy): domain Eukaryota; kingdom Viridiplantae; phylum Streptophyta; class Magnoliopsida; order Solanales; family Solanaceae; genus Solanum; species Solanum pennellii. The sequence goes on along the minus strand of NC_028638.1, from coordinate 14,343,241 downwards.
ATCTTTACATCATCCTAATTCATATGAGAAAAACATTCACATGGACACATAATCAAGCACCATCTAGTTTAGGATACAATTGAGAACACCTTTCAATTGACCCTCTATTGACTAGATCATCATATAAGCATCATAGACATTCTTTCATGTGTATGTATGTGTACATATATGTGAGCAAACCTTTCACATAAACACCCTTAGACCACACATGTTCATACTTCACTTCATTCATGCATAAGTGTATAGTTGTAACTATATGATCAATAATTTCATCTAAATGCATTTATACACTATGCATATTCATAACATACTCATGCATTCCTATTTATGTACATAGATAACAACCTAGGAACTATCCTCTCATGGCACGTATGTGAAACACATAGACAAGGTCACATACCCTTTTCCATACTAGTACACCTATCAAATCATTCTAGTTAGGAGATACATAACATACTTCATTGATATATAGTTTAGATGCTTAATAGTAGACATTAGTGAATAAGAGAATATATTTTCATTAGACATCATGAACCAATACTACTTATGAGCACGTATGAGGTATGAGTCTGTGTACATTGATCAAAATGATCACATAATGGATATGAACATCACCTTGAGAAATCCACCCTCTTAATACCATAATTCACATTCAAGCATAGACCTCACATAACATATTAGCATAGGACACAAGACAACTTCACATTATTTCCAAGACTTCTAACATTAGCTAATCACACATTCATATAGGGGTGGGTTTCTTTCACCATTATTAAATAATCAGTGAAAGTATCTAATCAAAACCTATCCCTAGAAACTTCATTAAATCATTGAAGACATCAATACATATATTATGCTCTAGACTGAGAAACTAGGCATATAATTCACATTATGTGATTATCATAACCACACATTCATATTATACTAATTTTCCTTCAAGTACATGATCAACACATATATAGATTGACAAGAAATCTACGCCACCACCATAAGTGGACCATACCACACCATGCCATACAAGTCCAGATCAACTATACAAAAGTAGAAGAATAGAGAAATCTTACAAATTCACCAACCTTTGATCATAATCGATAAATACTCATATTTCATAAAACAAATTCAAATAAAAGGCAGTATCTAAATGTATCATAACATAGACGAAATCATGCTTCAATTACAATAGGATTCAATCTCATATTATGCAAACTACATCATCAATCAATAGAATATGGAGGAATGTAGGTCGACCTTAAAAAATCTTCAAAACCTTGATCCTAATGTATCGATTACACATAATTCACCATAAATATACATAATAGGCATTATATAAAAATTAATTTATGATAATAGAATCTCCTTACAATCATTCTAGTATCAATATCACATGCACCATAACATTGGCTAAATCGAGATTTTGGAGGGATCATGTGTTCATAATGAATTTGTATTGAATTCAACGTGAAAAACATTATATAATCATCAATTAATTATAATCATGCTTTTGGAATTCTATTTAGAAAGAACCGATGGCATGATTGGAAGCTAGACAATTTGATCATGAAACTTTTTTGAAAACCTTTGGAGGAGCTGTTGAGATGGGAGGTTATCAAAATATCAATAATAACCATACATTATTAGATGAATAAATCACGAAAAAATGGTAAAGAATAATGGAAATCCAGTCTACAAGGCTGACTTTGAGCTCCATCTCCAATGGAGGTTCTAGAGAGGTTTTGTTCTGAGAGGGAAGATGAGGTTTGAAGAATGAAAGGTAATTGGGATTTTGATTTCAATAACCAACTTAATATAGCCAACAATACATAAAATAATCGTCTATAGTAATTGAGGGACTGGGGGTGAATTTACCTATTACCCTTGCATGGCAGTGTGCATGCTGGAATTGCAGGGAGCACCTATGGAAGCCAATCGATGAGGCGTCAGTGCAGTGACGACCCGTCCTGTTGCTCCATCGATGGTGACTGAGGCTGCACTTTGGGATCTCATTCTCACATATCTATGTTTGTAGCTACGCCTCTCCCCTCGACGTGGTATAGGTGAGACTACTGGGCGTCGTTCTTAGGCGTTGGTGGACACTTCCGAGGCAGTGTCTAGGCAGCTTTTGGCCTCCATGTTGATGGGATTTCGCAGAGCCCTTAGGTAATCGTACCCGGAAGTTTCCAACCTCAATATACTCATTAACATTTTAGGGACCTTGCACATAAGTTTTAACCAAAACAAACACGTAAAACATGCCAAAGTACACAAAGACACAGATGAACGTGTCAAGGGTGCCTTTCGAATGTCATCAGACGTTCATGGACGTCTGAACTCCAAAGGACTTCAAATCAAGATTCCACACTTTAAAAGACTTAATTACCATATTTGAAACCTTTTATGAACATGTGAGTTTCTAAGCACCTTAATTCATTTTTGAGAGTCCTCATAACATCTACCACTTGGGAACATTAGTTATCGAATGACACTTCGAACATGTTTATAGACTTAAAGGACTTCAATGACACATAGAGAAGCTCACAACATTCATTGCATCACCACATAGAAGTCAATGCATAAAAATTACAAGGAACTAAAACTTTCATAACAATAAGTATTCAATGAACACACGCAAGCAAAACAGTTAATCACTTACTCTTTAATGCATCAAACATGTAAACTCTTGTCATACTCATAAGAGGAACATCCCTCAACTAATCATAAGATGGTCTTACATTTCATTTAATTAAGGTCTCATTGTGCAACAACCTTTAGTTCACACAAAGGAAAGTTTAACATCACTCAAGAAGAAACTACGCACTCATACGTCAATGCACATAAACTTGAGTGAAGTAGCTGAACTAGGATTTCTATCATTAAGAAATAATTCCATGAAGGTCTTACTCAACCTTATCATGCTTGGTTATGTTAAAGGAGGAATGTCCTTCTCTTCAACACATTAACATGTCTCATGAGTTCATACAGAAGCAATGCAGACATGTCAATTAATGTCATATGAGAGATTCTCAACTTTTAACCAAAGCATGCTCATAATTCCTTTCTAGTGAAGTTAAAATGGTAAGTCACACTACATACATTACAACAATAAAAAGTTATTTCATACAGATTCAATTTATAAAATAACACCAGCTTTCATAAACATGCATCGTCGAGGGAAAACTCTTGCAATTTATAGTCACACACAAAGAGACTAGATAGACAAGCCTTCTTTTTATTCAAGACTGAGCCTACATTCATACTTCCCAAACAATAAATGTCACATAATTTTCAAGAGACTCATCATTTATCATTAAAAGGAGACTCAATTTCTCATTGTTGGCTTAGAACACCACAATTTAAGTGTGAATTCAAAAAGGCTTCTTACCTTATCTCATGAAGTTAAATGCACAACTAGCATATCAAGATGCTCAATCAATATGCGAAAACATGAATTTGATCAAAATCCTTTTTTGTGTAATTTAGAATCATCAAAACATGCTTAACATAGTGTCAATTTAATATATACAAAACTTATGGAGAACATGCAACTCATACTTTTTCAAGACTCTTATCATGAACAATCTATTAGGAACTCTTTAGTTTGAAGCTCAAGTAAGAATAGAAGGAAAAGATTGGGATATATACCACCTTACTACTCACATCACCGTACCCCACTTAGGGTAACCCCGTGTAAGAGCAACTTAATTTCACCTTAGGAGAACTTTAACTTAACAACTTCAATAACTAAGCACATCACCCCACTGTTGGGATCTATGCTTAAGAAAACCCTTAATCACATCACCTTAAAGTTATTTCCCACATAAAGAATTTTAAAGGAAGTCAACATAGGAACATAAAGGGCACTTACCATCTTACCATCTAGGCACATTATCCCCCACTTAGGGAAAGCCTAAACTCATAATCCCCATAAATACCAAGGTCAAGGCGAGTCATAACCAACCTATATACTCCTTACATAAGAGGTTTAAGATCATTGAGGGTTCTCACTCCTAATATCAGATAAAGGAGTCTGCTAATTTAATCATCAATGGGTAATACCTCAAACATCATTATTTCTCCAATTCTCAACACCTAAAGGAAATCCATGATATTCAAGTTAGGTCATACTACACGAACCTCATAAGCTCTCAACTATAGCATAATTACCAAGGGTCATAAAACCATAGGGAAACAATAGAGGAGACTTGTCCATAAGGCCACTATCTTTTCTTTCAATACTACGGTAAGGTAAATTCTTATCACATCCTGGAAGACCCCCTAGACATATCCGGCGTCATCGTCGTCTTTGACAACTAGCACTAGCCTCTTAGCTTAAATCATTACAATCAGAGGTCAAATTTAGCAGAAATTTAAACTTTTTACTACTTCTATATTGAGTTTTAAATAGACCTCTACGTACACTTTATATATATATATATGTGTGTGTGTGTGTGTGTGTGTGTATATGTGTGTGTGTGTGTGTGTATGTGTGTGTGTGTGTGTATATATATATATATATATTAT
>NC_028638.1:14313458-14337916 GCF_001406875.1 Solanum pennellii | reverse complement strand
TATATATATATATATATATATATATATATATATATATATTATAAATATACCCTTCGTATATGAAGATTACTTAGTCTTCTACTTTTATTGCACATCAATATATAGAATTTATCATAGTCTTAAAATAGTTGTCTTATCTCATAACAATTTAATAAGAGTATTAAATTGGGCTTAGCCTATACATAATGTCCAACCCGGATTCTGGAATCTGAATGCAACCGACGTCATTAACCTCTCAGAGGCCGCAACAAAGCCTTTTCTTAGCTTTCATCACTTTCATATGCATAAATTTGCGGAAAATTTAAAACTTTTAAAACATAATGAAGTATACATAGACTTTGTACATCTTCTACATAAATTAATATCCTACTAAGCTCAAATTACAAACAACCATCTACAATTGAGGATTCTGTTCAAATCAAAAGATCAATATAAAATGTAATAGTTTGTCAAAACGGCCTAAGTACAAAGCTTCGAAATAAACATATGAAAAGAAATGCTAGGGATAACATCCACTAGCTATATCTAAAGAACTAGGCAAGATAAATAAGTGTAGCATCCTTAAACATCAAAAGTATATACCAAAGTCTGGAGAACGATGATCCAAGCAATTCAACGAATCTTCAACCTTCTCTCTAACTTGCAGCTAAAAAGATAATAACAATATAGGTTTAGTACACACTTGTCGTAAGTATGGGTGTATGCACACATATACATAAGGACTATGCATGATCAAGGAATGGTCTTCCCATAACAACATGCTATTTTTTGAAAGTGGCATCACTAGACTTTCCGAATTCGTTATTTGTGAATTGTGGTATGAATATGACGTATTTAAATGCATTCAAAGCACACAACTCATTTTCTATATGAATACAAGACCTTATAATCATCAACATAATTTTAGAACAACTCGAGCAAAACTTTTGGATTTTGATGCCCCCAAACCCGAGAGCCCCTTTCCCCATACTTAGTTTATTTTTCAGTCTGTTTCTTCATATTGTTGTTTAGTTCAAAAATATCCTTTTATACTATGATTTACCTACAAGTGATATGATTCATTATAGTCCCATACCTATAATGAACCAAGTAAGTAATTCAAGAGATTAAGGAAATGAGTGACTACAATTTGGGGCATGGAATCTTCATAAACAAATCTTCTATGACTATTCCTATAATTTTATTATTGGGCTAATATAAGAATTCATTATAATCCAATATTATTTGGCTATGATCTTTTTACAATTATATAAATTCATTATAAGCCATTCTCTTTCGGCTTGATCATTTTCACAACATGAGGATTCATTATTGTCTATACCCTTTACTTATTGGAAACTTCATTCTTATCACCATTGACATTAATAACTGTTACTTTCTTAGTTCGCCTTGAACTTACATATCTTCTTTCTTGTAATATACTTAGCAAAGTCCGTAGAATTAAGATCATGTGATGTTACATGAAATCCAGTGTCTTTCCCACACCGAAACGAGAATGATTCACCGATCCATGTAAACCCCAGATCATGCGAGTTAATATGAAATCCAGTGTCTGCCCCACACTGAAAAGGAATTATTCAACGGCTTAAGTGAATCCATGTCATGTGGTTAACCCACATCAAAAAGGTGTGGCTCACGGCTAAAGTGAACCAAGAGTATTATTTTGAGCAGCAACTGACACAGATCATGTGAATGAAACATGAAATCCGGTGTCTTCTCCACACCGAAAATAGGTGATCTCATGGCCAAGGTGAGACCGAAACATACCTAGCTTTCATAGGTGGAATACACAGGCTAGTACATATGTTGTTTAGACATAGTTCGAAGACTAGGAGATATTCGAAGACTCTTATTCACCTTGGCGGATCCTCATCTTACGAGACTTACATGTGCAAGCACAAGCTCATAGCTAGTTTATCGGTGCTTTGCTCACTTTGTTTTATCTTCTTATCTTTTAGAGTTGACTCAAACACTATGGAAGCTTGCTTCTAGATTGAGGTTTAGTTACTCTATTGATGACTTTTCATTCCTTTCTTTACATTGATGAAATGTGTATTTATCCTTGCATAACATCTTTGGTGTTAATGGGACTTGTCTCACATATTCTAACACCCTTCTTAGCGAGTATCTTAACATAGTATCTTAGGTGTAAGTGAGACTTGTCTCACTTACTTTAACACCTCATTATGGTCACTTTATTTACTTAGAAACTTTTTAATTATATTAATACTGAGTTTACTTGCTTACATTCATTATGTAGCTTCATATCATAATTTATGGACGTCGAGTACATTCAATGAAATACTTATGTTCTAAATTTATTTTGTTAGGCCATGTTGGGACTTGTCCCAATGATTGGCATACCCTTGATTATGAATTCAATAAGTTACATTGTTCTTGCTTAATTTGGTATTGCTTAGTCATTGACCAATTCTATTACATATTTTGGAAATAATGTGGTAGGCCAATTTATTGTCATGAGTCAAACCTTCACTAAACACTTGAATTTTTAGACTTTTATTAACTTATAAGAACAATTCAATGCTTGGTTTGTCCAAGCTATGAAGTTTAGTTGGAATTGTATATTCATTTACTAGCTTTGATTCTTTATGAAAGTTATTACTACTTATTCAATTCTTTTACGTTCACAAGTTCGTGTGGATAGGGTATGTTGGGACTTGTCCTATTCATTGGCATAACCTCTGTTATTAGTTCATTGATGTAGAGATTGGTATGACTCTACATGATTTGGAAGTAATGTGATTGGACAGAGTTTTTCTAGCCAATTTGTTGGCATAAATCAAAATTTCACTAGTTACTTGTCATAACATCATCACTAGACATGCCAATTACTTCATAAATACATTATAATTTACATTGGCCAATTCTTTTCATTATTAAAAAATAACATTTAACGCCAATTCCATTCAACTTTTTGGACAAAACATTGTTAGTCAATTTATTGGCATGAACCAAACTTTACTTAAACTCATATGATTAGGTTATCACTAACCAAATTAATTAGTTTAATTAATGTAATTATAGTGATCCCTCAACATGAACAAGTACAAACTTTAACATTTTACCAGTAACTAAACTTCATAGCCGAATCATAGTAACTTCATATTCTGGAAACACAATTATATCATTCCTTAATTAGTGTAACTAACCCTCAAATCATTCCAATTCCATCTATAGACCTCATTAGTAATTAACAAATCATGAAATTATAAAATCATTTAGAACCCTATACCAACAACATGTTCATGATTACATCTATATACTTAAAAATAAAAAACAAGGATAACTAAGGATATGGACATTAACAATATCATTGGGGAACAACTCTAGTTTCGAAGTTCATGAATTCAAACGTTTGAAAAGTCTCTTGGAGAAATAATTCCTTTATATAAAACCCATACCTTATGTAGAATTAAAGACACGAAGATCACCTTGCATGAAACTTGAAGAAAACCTTGAAAACGCCTAAGAGAATCGAGAGAAACTTTCTATTTCTTATTCGTTTGCCCACTGTTTTGGTCAAAAAATTTTCCAGTGTTCCAACGTGAGTCTAAGTCTTAGGATCTGATATTGACTAACTGAAATTAGGCTAATTAAGTAAATTAAATAAATTAATTAACTAATTACTAAAAAGCCCCTCCTAGATTGACTAAAAATAAAAAAACATAACACATAATCAAATCTAAAATTTTTGCTAACATTTCGGCCTTGCTTTAGAATTTTTCCATAGTTAATTAATTACTTAATTTAATTATTTAAGGGACCTAGGGTAATTACCAAAGTACCCCTAAGTCATTGAAAATATAACTAGCCCTTTTGGACCATCCTAGGTTAAGTACTAGGATGTTTCTTGAGTTATACAGGGTTAGAGTGAGGACTACGGATTTACCATTTAATTTAATTAATTAAATTGCTAATTTAATTAATTAGGTGACCTAGGATAATTACTGAAGTACCCTTAAGTCGTTAGGCCATAACTAACCCTGTGGACCATCCTAGGTTAAGTACTAGGTTGTCTATTTAACTAGTCAGTAGGTTATTGTCACCCAGTTAAATCTTTGATTGTCGTGTGTACTAGATAAATAATTTTGTTTGTCCTAGGTTAGTTATATAGTTAGGTCAGTTAATTAGAGTCTAGATTTAGTTAGAAAGCTAGGTCCCACATGGTGGAACCCTTATGCACGCCTGTCCCCTAACTACCCTAACCGAATTTAGTTAGGGTGGTCCCCTCCATGGCTGTTTCTCCCCATGTGGTTGCACATGGGCTTGCACATGTGTGTCTTGTACATTTCGAACTAACTATTCTTTATGGTTCAATTGTATTGTTTACTTATTGTCCCAAGGATCCTCATTGTGTCCTTGGGCACTGCTTAATTGACATGATCATTTTAAGTGGTCATGTGCTATGATACCTTGGCTTGACACTTAGTTTCCTCGTATCTATCTTATCGAATTATTAATAAAGGTTGTTATATTAGGGTCTTCATTGCAGGTGCATTTCTTAAACAAGATCATTAATAGTTAGAAAAATTTTCTAACACCCGTTAAGACAATATTTTCGAATGTCCAATATTTTCTAATATGCCCTATATTTTAATTATTTGTGTATTATATAGAAAATGACTAGTTTCCCTTAGCCAATTTTCTGTACTATGCCCAATATTTCTCAATATTGGGCATTGGAATGCCTATGTACCCCCAATACATATTCGTAAAACCTATTGGGATCTTCTCTAGACATGTAATTTTTTCGGAATGTTAGATTATCCTCCCCTTGGAATCCTTCATCCTCGAATGACACTACACATCACTTTAAATAAAGAGGGTTATTTTCGGAAACACTTTCGCATACTTGAAAATTTACTCTTTGTGAATATCTGATTCACACTTACCCTTTATGATTCATATTACTCAAAGCTTATCTGAAGCTTCACATTTGAGATTGAGGAATTTTCTTTTCAATCACACTTAACTTAATGCACATCACAACTCATGCAACAAAAAATTTTTGTCTACGCTAAACAAAAAGAGCAACATAAATGCAAGCATGAACTCATTTTAACTCATATAGTGCAAGTGTAAGACACACATTTATGGACTTAGAACACCAAAACCACCTAATGCACCAAGATTTAAAGTTTCATTAACGAAATCGGACTAAGGAAGAGTATATCAACTCTCAAGAACTGAACAAGTGAGGGTAACGGTATTTCATATCGGCCTCGGCCTTCCATGTTGCTCCTTTAACAAGTTGATTCCTCCATTACAACTTTACGGTGGAAACCTCCTTGTTCCTCAATCGTTTTCCTTGGGGATATAACATTTCAACGGAAACCTCTTCATAAGAAAGGTTCTCATGGGCTCCTAACCCCTTGATAAATGCTATGCTACCATAGACCATCGAAATAGTGTAGTAAGGTTTCAGTTTCCAAATGAGTTAAAGTTTAAATGGTATTTCAAGCATGGTTAATTCTATTAGATCAGCATGAGTAACCTTATTAAGAACAATTATTGGGCAATATCTATATACTATTTCTGCGTTAATAATGTCTCCTATGGGAGTACTGAGTAGAAGTGGTACATGTAAGATCTCAGGAAGCGAGTCACATTTATTAGCTACTAAAGGAGTAACAAATGACACAGTGAATCTTGGATCTAACAATGCATACACATGATAAGAGAAGACATGCAACGTACCAGTGACCACATCAGCTGACTTCTCTTGCTCTTCTCTACCTTTCAAAGTATAGAGTCTTTTCCTCTTCAGAGGTTCGACTAGAGCAGTAGGATTAGGTTGAGGCTGAGATCTGTCCTGGCCTGATTCCTCATCTGTGGGCAGTCCCTGACCATGTGCCCACTCTCACCGTACCCACAGCAGATATTAGTACCTACAAGGCACTCACCTCCATGCAAATGGCCACACTTATGACATGACTTTCTATGATGCTTGGAATTTTCTTCATTGCCCTCCTTGGCATTAGTGTTCTTAGAAAGAGTAGGATTACAGGAGTGTTTGTGCCCCTTCTTGAACTTGGGCTTATCCCGAACTCAAAACGAATTATTAAGATTGCTTGAACCGGACTGATCCGACGCCCTAGATTTCTTGCTCTCTCGATCTCTCTTTCTCCGACAAATCTCCTCAAGCTGTTGTGCAGGTACCATCAACCTACCAAGGTCCATGTTATCATGCAACATGGCTGCCCGACATTCGTCCTCCAAATCCTCCGACACACCTGTCACAAACCTTCTCATCTCATCCCTACTATTGGACACCAGAGAAGAAGCATATTTGGAAAGCTTAACAAACTTCAAGGAGTATTCCCTAACTCACATAGCTCCCTATCGTAAGTTGATGAATTCCTCAAGCCTGTCCTCTCTCCGTTTTGTGGCAAAGAACCTCTCTGGGAATGCAGTCTTAAGAACGTCTAAAATAATGGGAACTTCTCTTGGTGCTCTGCAATCTCGCCACATCTTGCGCAACACCTAAGCAACATCTTTAAGTTGGCAAGTAGCCAAATAAGTCTTTTCCTCTTCATTAACACCAATAGCACAGAGAATCTTATGAACCTCATCCATAAGCTCTTGGCGATCCTCATTAGTCTTCGACCTTTAGTAGACTGGAGGATTCATTGTAGTGAAGTCCGTCAGTCTCCTAGCCATGGTACTAGCATGTGGGTTCTTTCTGGGAGCACCCTCTCTAGTGGCTTGGGCTGTGATAGCCTTTGCATGAGTAGTGATGGCTTGGGTCATCTGAAGTAGTGCTTCTCTTACTTCTCCATCCGTCAACGCAGTTGGGTTGACACACACTTGCACTCCAGTAGTTGGGGCTTGAGGAAGTGATTGGTGGCCTCCAGCAGTTGCTTTTTTGACTCTTCTGCCTTCATTTCTCCTTATGTTCATTTTCTACACGTATACACAATAAAGAAATTAGACGTTAGAATTATACAAAATGCCAAATCTCTACGCGGCACGATAATGAGTAGAAGAAGGGTATTTCTTATCAAGACTTAGTCTCTAAGTCATGATTGTGGCACAGTTCACAACCATAAGTTAGAAACTACGTAATGTAGTTGTTTTGATCTTTAGTTCCTAGGTAATTTAACCTCATACGCTGATACCAAGTTTGTCACACCCGGATTCTTGAATCCAAATGCAACCGGCGTCGTTAACCTCTCAGAGGTCGCAGACAAGCCTCATCTTAGCTTTCATCACATTCATATAGTTAAATTTGTAGAAGATTCAATTTTTTTAAAACATAATGAAGTATACATAGACTTCGTATATCTTCATCATATATTAATATTCTGGTAAGCTCAAATTAAAAACAAGCATCTCCAATTGAGGAATCAACTCAAATCAAAAGATCAATATATAATGTAATAGTTTTACAAAACGGCCTTAGTACAAAGCTTTGAAATAAACGTCTAAAAAGAAATGCTTGGGAAAACATACAACTACCTATGTCTAAAGAACTAGTCTAGATAAATAAGTGTTGCATCCTCAAATATCAAGAGGACCTACAAAAGTTTGGAGAATGATGATCCAAACAGCTTCAACGAGTCTTCAACCTTCTCTCTGACCTGCACCTAAAAAGATAATAATAGTATAGGGTTAGTACACACTTGTACTGAGTATGGGTGTATGCACTCATACATATAAGAACTATTCATGATAAAGGAAAAATCTCTTCTTATAACAACATGCCATTTTGGAAAGTTACATCACTAGATTTACCAAATTCGTTATTTCAGAATTATTTTGTGAATATGACGTATTTTATTACATTCAGAGCACACAAATCTTTTTCTATATGAATACAAGACCTTAGAATCTTCAACATAATATTAGAAAAATTCGAGCAAAAATTTTTGATTTGATGCCCCCAAACCCGAGAGCCCCTTTCCCCATACTTAGTTTATTTTTCAGTCTTTTTCTTCTTATAGTTGTCTAGTTCAAAAATCTCCTTTGATGTCATATTTTACTAACAAGTGCAATGATTCATTATAGTCCCATACCTATAATGAATAATGTAAGTAATTCAAGAGATTAAGGAAATGAATTAGCTACAATTTGGGGCATGGAATCTTCATAAACCTATCTTCAGTGACTATTCCTATTATTGTATTATTGGTCTAATATATGAAGTCACTATAACTTATTCCTATTTGGCTATGATCTTTTGACAATTATATAAAGTCATTATAATCCAATCTCATTTTGCTTGATCATTTTCATAACATGAGGATTCATTATTGGCTATACCCTATACATATTGGAAACTTCATTCTTATCAACATTGACATTCATAAGTCTTATTTTCATAGTTCGTCTTGAATTTACATCTCTTCTTTCTTGATATTTTTTTAGAAAATACTGTAGCATTATGATCATGTGAAGTTACATGAAATCTAGTGTCTTCCCCATACCAAAAAGAGGTGATTCAGCGATCAAAGTGAATCCTAGATCATGCAAGTTAACATGAAATCCAGTGTCTGCCCCATACCAAAAGGGGATTATTCACCGACTTAAGTGAATCCATGTAAAGTGTTTACCCAACACCGAAAAGGGGTGGTTCACGACTAATGTGAACCACGAACATTCTTTCGAACATTAATTGACAAATATAATGTGAGCTAAACATGAAATCTGGTGTCTTCCCCACACCGAAAAGAGGTGATCTCACTGGCCAAGGTGATATTGAAACATACCTAGCTCTCTTATGTGGAATCCATAGGCTAGTTCCCATGTTGGCTAGAAATAGTTGTAAGACTAGGAGATATTCGGAGACTCTTATCCACCATTATCCACCGTGGTGGATACTCGTCCCATGAGACTTATATTTGCAAGAAAAATCTCATACCTAGTCTATCGGTGCTTTGCTCACTTTGTTTTATCTTCTTATCTGTCAGAGTTGACTCAAACATTATGGAAGCTTGCTTCTTGATTGAGGTTTACTTACTCTATTGATGACTTGTCATTCCTTTCTTTAAATTGATGAAATGTGAATTTATCCTTACATAACATCTTTTGTATTAGCGAGATTTGTCTTACACATTCTAACACTATTCTTCGTGACTATCTTAACATACTATCTTAGGTGTAAATTAGTGTTGTCTCACTTTATTTAAGCACCTTATTCTGGTAACTTTCTTAACTTAGACACTTTTTAATTATGTTAATACTCACTTTACTTTCTTACGTTCATTCGGTAGCTTAATATCATCACTTATAGACGTTGAGAACTTCATTCAATGAAATACTTATGTTTATAAATCATTTGGTTAGGGCATGTTCGAAATTGTCCCAATTATTGGCATACCTTGGTTATGAATTCAATGAGTTACATTGGTCATGCTTAATTTGGTATGGCTTACTCATTGACCAATTCTATTACATATTTTGGAAATAATGTTGTAAGAATTTTTTTTTGCATGAGCCAAACCTTCACTAAACACTTACACTTTTACACTTTGATTAACTTATTAGAATGATTCAATGCTTGGTTTTGACAAGCTATGAAGTTGAATCGGCATTGTAGATTCATTTACTAGCTTTGATTCTTTACGAAAGTTATTACTACCTATTAGATGCTATTACGTTCACAAGTTTGTGTTGATAGGGTATGTTGGGACTTCTCCCATTGATTAGCATACCCTCTGTTATGAGTTCATTGATGTAGAGATTGGTATGACTCTACATGATTTGGAAGTAATATGATTGGACATAGTTTTGCTAGCCAATTTGTTGGCATAAATCACAATTTCACTAGTTACTTGTCATAACATTATCACTAGCCATACCAATTACTTCATAAATACATTCTAATTTACATTGTCCAATTCTTTTCATTATTAAAAAATAACATTATACGCAAATTCCATTCAACTTTTTGTGCAAAACATTGTTAGCCAATTTATTGGTATGAACCAAACTTTACTTGAACTATTATGATTATGTTATCACTAACAAATTAATTAGTTTCATTTATGTAATATATTTATCCCCCAACATGAACAACTTATAACTTTAACATTTTAACAGTAACTAAACTTCATAGCCGATTTATACTAACATCCTATTCTGGAAACACAAGTAAACATCATATCATTCCTTAATTCGTGTAACTAACCCTCAAATTATTCAAATTCAATATATAGATCTCATTAGTAATTAAAAATCAAGATATTATAAAATTAGTTAGCACCATGTACAAACAACATGTTCATGATTACAGTTATATACTTAAAAATACAAAACAAGGATAACTAAGGAGATGGACGTTCAACAATATCACTGGGGAACAACACTAGTTTTGAAGTTCATGCATTCTACTGTTTGAAAAGTCACTTGGAGAGAGAATTCCATTATAAATAACCCATACCTTATATAGAATTAAATCTAACGAATATCACCTTGCACGAAACCTTGAAGAAAACCTTGAAAATGCCTAAGAATCGAGAGAAACTTACTGTTTTTCATTTTCGTTTGCCCAATGTTTTGGTCGTGAATTTTTCCACTGTTCCAACGTGAGTGTAAGCATTAGGAACCTATATTGTCTCATTCTAATTAGTATTATTAAGTAAATTAAATAAATTAATTAACAAAATACTAAAAAGCCCCTCCTAGAGTGACTAAAAATAGGAAAATATAAGACTTGGTCAAATATGAAATTTTTCATAATAATTTCGGCCTTGCTTTTGAATTTTTACTTAATTAATTAATTCCTTAATTTATTTGATTAAGGGACCTCGGGTAATTATAAAAGTACCCCTAAGTCACTGAAACCATAACTACCCCTTTCAGACCATCCTAGGTTAAGTACTAGGTTGTTTCTTGAGTTATACAAGGTTAGTGTAATGATTTTGATTTAACCATTTAATTTAATTAATTTAATCAATTAGGTAATCTAGGGTAACTACTAATGTAACCTTAAGTTGTTAGTATCATAACTAACCTTTGGACCATCCTAGGTTATGTACTAGGTTGTCTCTTTAACAAGTTACTAGCATAGTGTTACCCAGTTAAGTGTTAGGTTATCGGGTGTACTAGATAATTTGTTTTTGTTTGTCCTAAATTACTTAGATAGTTAAGTCAGTTACTTAGAGTCTCGATTTAGTTAGAGAGCTAGGCCCCATACGGTTGAACCCTTGTGCATGGCTTCCCCCTAACTACCCTAATCAAATTTGGTTAGGGTGGTCCCCTCCTTGGCCGTTTCTCCCCATGTGCTTGCACATGTGTTGCTTGTACTTTCCTAACTAACTATACTTGATGGTTCATTTGGAATGTTTAATCATTGTCCAAAGGATACTCACTATGTACTCAGGCACTGCTTAATCTACATGATCATTTTAAGTGGTCATGTGTTATGATACCTATGCTTGAAAGTTTGATGCCTCGTATCTAACGTGTTTAATTATGAATAAAGTTTGTTATCTTAGGTTCTTCATTTAAGGTACATTTCTTAAACAAGCTCATTAACACTTAGAAAAATTGGCCAACACCCTCTAAGCCAATATTTTCAAATATGCCCAATATTTAGCTTATTTGGGTACTATATAGAAATTGGCTAATACCCTTTAGCCAATTATCTATACTATGACCAATATTTCTCAATATTGGGCATTGGAATGCCTATGTACCGCCAATACACATTCTTAAAGACCTATTGGGATCTTTACTATACATGTAATTTTTTCCGGAATCAGTATCCACAACATGGGAACATTCGTCCCTGAATGACGCTACATATCATTTTAAAATAAGAGGATGATTTTCGAAAACACTTTAGCATACTTGAAACTTTACTCTTTGTGAATATGTGATTCACACTTACTTTGGATGATGCATATTACTCAAAGCTTCTCTGGAGCTTCATATTTGAGATTGAGTAACTTTTTTTTCAATCACACTTAAAGTAATGCATATTACAACTCATGCAACAAAAAAATCATGTCTATCCTATAGAAAAAAAGAAAAATAAATGCAAGCATGAACTCATTTTAACTCATATAGTGCAAGTTTAAGTCACACATTTATGGACTTAGAACACTAAAACCGCCTAATGTACCAAGATTTATAGTTTCATTAACAAAATCGAACTAAGGAAGAGTATATCTACCCTGAAGAACTTAACAAGTGAGGTTAACAAGATCTCATGTCGACCTCGTCCTCCCAAGTATCTCCCTCAACAAGGTGGTTCCTCCATAATACCTTTACGATGGTAACCTCCTTGTTCCTTAACCTTTTCACTTGGTGATCTAAAATTTCAACGGAAACCTCTTCGTATCAGAGCCTAACCCATTAGATAATATCTAGTTGGCCTTAAGATTAGAATTATTTGGCTCATTCGATTTGAACCACGCCCTTCCCATTTCAACTCTAAGTCATTTGGCAACTGAAACTTTACTACCCTTTTTCGATGGTCCATGGTACCATAGCATCTATGAAGCCAATCCATACCCAAAATTACTTCAAAATAAATCATGGTTAGTTCTATTTGATCAGTATGAGTAAATTTATTGAGAACAGTTTATTGGGCAATCTCTATATACTCTTTCTGCCCTAATAATGTCTCCTATGGGAGTACTGACAAGAAGTGGTTCATGTAAGATATCATGAAGCGAGTCACATGAACTTGCTACTAAAGGAGTAACAAATGAAAAAGTGGATCCAAGATCTAACAATGCATACACAGGAAAAGAGAAGACATGCAACGTACCAGTGGCCACATCAGCTTACTTCTCTTGCTCTTCTCTACCATTCAAAGCATGGAAATTGTTCCTCTTGGGAGATTCCGTTGTAGCAGTAGTATTAGTCATATATCTTTGCTGGCCAGTTTCCTCATCTGTGGGCAGTCCCTGACCAGGTGCCCACTCTTGCTGCACCCATAGTAGATATTAGTACCTACCAGGCACTCACCTCCATGCAAATGAACACACTTATCACACAACTTCCTATCACCCTGGGCTTTTTTATCATTGACCTCCTCGGAATTAGTGTTCATAGAAGGAGTAGGATTACATTAGTTCTTGTGCCCCTTATTGAACTTGGGCCTATCTCGAGCTCCAAATGAATTATTACCATTACTCAAACTTGAGATATCCGAGGACCTAGATTTCTTGCTCTCTCGGTGTCACTTACTTCGACAACTCTCCTCAACTTGTTGTTCATGTACCATCAACCTACAAAGGTCCATGTTATAAGCAACATGGCATCCATACATTTCTCCTCCAAATCCTACGACACACCAGTCACAAACCTGCTCATCCCATCCCTACAATTGGACACCAGTGAAGAAGCATATTTGAAAAGCTTAACAAACATCAAGTTGTATTTTCTAAATTACATACCTCCTTGTCATAACTTGATGAATTCGTCAAGCCTAGCCTCTCTCTATTATCAGGGAAAGAATCTCTCTAGGAATGTATTCTTAAGAACTTCCAAAGTAATGGGATCTTCTCCTGGAGCTTGACCATCTCGCCACATCCTGTGTAACACTTGAGCCACATCTTTGAGTTGTTAAGTCGCCAACTCTTTCTTTTCTCTTCATTAACACCAATAGCACATATTATCTAATGAAAATCATCCACAAATTCTTGGGGATCCTCATTAATATTTGACCCGTAGTAGACTGGAGGATTCATTCTAATGAAGTCCCTCAATCTTCTAGCCATGGTACTAGCATGTGGGTTCTGCCAGGGAGCACCCTCTCTAGTGTCTTGGTCTGTGATAAAATGTTATTGAGTAGTGATGGCTTGGGCCATCTGAACTAGTGCTTCCCTTACTTCTCCATCCTTCAACGCAGCTGGGTTAACATGCACTTGCACTCCAGCAACTGGGGCTTGAGCAGGATCTTGGTTGCCTCCAGCAGTTGCTTCTTCGACTCTTCTGCCTACGTTTCTCCTTGTGTTGATTTTCTACAAGTATACACAAGAATTTTGATGCTAGAATGACACAAAATGTCGAAGATCTACACGACACGATAAAGAATAGAAGAAGGTAATGTTTCTGATCATCACTTTGTGTCTAAGTCGTGATTGTTGAGCGCTTCACAACCATAAGTTAGAACGTACGTAACGTGGTTGTTTTGAGCTTTAGTTCCTAAGTAATTTAACCTCATCCGCTGATACCAATAAAAAGAAAGTTTCCTAAGCATCACATAAATTTATATTCAAAAGTGTGGTGCGCTTCACAATTACGAATATCAACCTACATAGACTTGGTTGAGAGAGTCATTGACTGAAAGATATTTAACCGCATGCTTTGATACCAAGGTTTTAACATCTGGAAATACACCCTAGAGGTAACCGATGTCGTCGTCCTTTATGAGGACTACGACTAGCCTTTTAGGTTACATCATTACATTCATACGCCAAATTTAGTGGAAATTTATAACTTTTTATTACTTCTACATTGAGTTTTACATAGACCTCTACAGATACGTAATAGACATTTATCGAGTATACATAGACCCTTCGTATAATAAGATTACATAGTCCTCTACTTTTATTGCACATAAATATATAGAATATAACATAGTCTCAAAATAGTCATCTCATCTCATAACCATCTAATAAGAGTATATCAAATTTGGCCTAGCCCATACATCAATGAAACAAGACCACATATAGGTCATACAACAGTTAATATCCAAATGAAAAGGAAAGATATATAAGAGTCTTAATTCTAAAAATCCTTCGTAGCTTCATATTGGAATTGCCCTCGGGAAATGAGGACCTACCCTACTCTGATGATGAAGTATTCCAAGTCTTTTTCAAAGTCGTCTCCAAAATTCCTTCAATGACCAGAACCTAAAATATTTTGGAAAAGGGCAAAAATGGGGTTAATGCACAAGTTTTACTATGTATGAGACAGTATTCACACAGATCTTGAAATAATACTTTAAAAAGGGACATTTCATAAAGGTATGGAATTTACTTTGAAAAGATTTATGCATATTCAATTACATCATATCAATCAATTAGACACATTCATTAAGTAAAAACATGTATACATAAGACCAACAATACAAAGCATGGTCAACTTAATGAAAATATCAATATACTTTACATATATAATCATGATAACACTAATCATAAAGCTATGACTTCAAAAATCATGAATAATAGTACACGTCATCATAACCAAAGTAAGACAATTACCCATGAACCCTTATCAAGTCAACAAGTGCAATGACAAAGTAAAGCCCCATAATTTTACACAATGAATCACATAAAATTGCATTTGAGTGTATATATCATTACACCTTAACAATATCGACCAACCTATATTCATAAGTGAAATAATTCAATATATATTATGAACAATGTGCAAGTTCATCATACACATATCATATACCATCATAAACATACTCATACATAAGAATATCATCCCAAGACTTCCCTCAAGTCTAACTAGTGCAACGTTTAAGCAGTCTCATACCCCTACCTAAACTAAGCTAAACCCCTTAGGTTATCTTAGTTAGAGTTCATTCTTTTAATTCATTTTACCTTTTGGGAACATCTTTCCCTAACCTACATATACCACATGAGATAATATGGAATCCGGTGTCATGGAACACTACACTGAAAGCAGGCTGACTACTTGCCAAGGTAGTATCAAAACATGAATATAGCAACTGCGTAGATCCGCTAGTTAGTGTTTCTATGGAAGCAACATAGTTCATGAATTAGGAGATATAATTGGGACCCTATTTATACTACATGTATTATAGTCTCCAAACTCAAGAGTACATAAGTGATCTACCTTCCCTATGTGGGAAGGACACTCCTCACTCAATTCACTCGATGCCAAGCTAGAGTTCCTTTTTGAAAATTTTTTAATCCTTTATTATCAATCATACCTCATTTTAGGTTATAGGGTCTTACCCTTGTATAAACATCATCATCATAGATCAATAAGAATTGCATAAGTATAATCCTTTCATTACAATTCATATTAGTGAGGTTAGCACATTTACATTTCACATTGGTAAATCATTCACCATCCTTATAACATTAGATCTTATCCAACACCTCACAAAACATAGTAAAAAAATTTCAATTCAATATCGTACCACCCTATCAGTCCTAATACAAGGCATACTCAATTGCAACATCATGACTTAATCACAATTAACCATAATTTGAAGTAAAGCATAGGGATCTTAAGACTTACCAAGTCTCCTTCATAATTTATCATCAAGGTCTTACCATCAACCCATAATTCAGCCCAACTAGGGTATAACATCATCATTATTCATTCAAAAACATTATAACAAGGCTAAAAGAATCAACACATCAGAATTCAATACTAGTTCATAGCTTAAGACAAAAGATATTTATCAAAGTCATAATCTAATTAAAATACTCAAGAACTAGCATGATAGGACTATAATTAACCCTAATTAATTCATGGTTTCTATATTAACATTATTTAGTAGTTATTCTACTAAAAACCAAGTCAATTGAATGAACTTACACAATTCATATCAACATCATCACCTAGGGTTAAGAGGTAAGGGTCATCTTCTACAAACTAGACCAATCCATAAAGATATATAATAATTAAATTAGAATACATGTTAATATATTCATAATATCTAAAATATATCATAAAAAATCAATTCATAATATAAAATTTGAGATTGGAAAAGACCCACTTGAAAACCAAACTTTTGAAATCAATTTGATGAAACTCTTTGGGTAAAGAGGTCTCAAAGGTCAAAGAGATTACATACCTTTGTAATTGATGAATATTTATGGTGAAAATTTCCCCCTTGCATCCCTTAAACCCTCCCCTAGCTTGGTCTTCAATGTAGTTATTCACTAGAGAGTGAAAGAAGAGAGAAGGAAGAGTGTTTGGGTTTGTGAGTTATGAGAGCATAGATTAGTTTAATGGGGTTGAGGTCTTTGCATGGGATGCTTATTAAATAAATTATACTCTCTGAACCCCCAACAAACTACCTAACCCCTTAATTAATTAATTAGAAAAAACTAAGAACATGCAGCAAAGTAAGGCCCTCATAGACGAGACCTCGACCAACGGTCCGAATGGAAGTCAACGACTCATGCCCTTTTCCATGCTACACTTGGTTGATGAGTTTAGATACATGAAAAAATAGGCCTTTCAATAATTTATCTAAGTTATGCTCGACGGATGGTATTGACACCCTGTCCATCCAAACCCGCTTCGTCTACTCTCCTTGTGAGTGTACACTACTCAGGCAATGCTTTTGGCCCCAAAACAAAAGGGTCCAACTCAAGGGACCTTGGTTGGTCCTTAGGGAGTCGTACCTGTACGTTTTGACTATGAATCAAATTAAACACGTGTTATAAAAACTTGCACTAATTTTCATAATTTTCCAAATTCTAAAAGCTAGTGAAATAGGCTAAGGCACACTGGGACTCCTTGAACTATTTTCAGACGTCATGGATGTTTTGGTTTCTAGATTTCCTAAATGACTTATATTCATTAAAATGGACCTTAAAACGGTGTCTACACCCTATTACACTTACATTAGGCTCTAGAACACGTGTTCAATTTTCAAAGTGTTACACTTCTAAGTCACTCGAACCCACATTATCACTCTACAAGATAAGCATATCTAGCACGAAGCCTATTCATGAGATTCCAATCCATACAAGGCAATTATAAAGCAGTACGCACAAAATAATGCAAATTTTGAAAAATTCACACACATAGAAGGGCCACATGCATATTTAGATAGTCATCACACTTCTTCAAAGCATTTCATGTCTAAGCCATATCAGTAGAGTATAATCATACAATACCATATATCAACACATTATTCCAAAAGGGGACTCATTTTAACCATAACAACTTTTAATAAGCTATAACAATATCATAACATAAAATTTCAAATAACATGTAATTTCTTATAAATCGCATATATATATATATATATAAATGGCATCACATCTACATATATCAAAGTTCACCTTCACACATACTCATCAAACCAATATAAGCATCAAAACTCACCTTTTGTCCCTCAAGCGTAGTGATACCATCTAATCCAAGCAATTACATCAAAAACAACACCGGACAAGAAAACATAAGATATAGATTTTAAATTCTATGGCACGATATGAGAATAGTGAAGAAGGCAAACTCTATCATCCAATAGCCTCTCCCTCATAGATGTGTTGCGACTTAGCACAGATTAAAGAGACTCTACTAGATGTGGCAACATGAGAATTTGGACCCTAAAACTACTTTTATAACCTCGTGCTTTGATACCACATTTGTCACGATTTGGGAGCACCCCCTAGAAGTAAAATGGAGTACTTGACCTCTCGGAGGTCTAATACAAGCGTATAGTTATCATTCATCACATTGTTATAGGTAAATTTAGCGGAAAATTTAAAACATTTCATAGCATATTATATGCTAGAACATCACTTTCATTAATATCAAAATAACATAAGTACAAAGTAAGACTCTAAGTCTCTAGTCCATCTTAGACTCAACATCATAAGAGTACATTAGAGACACGTCCCTTATAACATAAAATCATAAACTAAACTATGACATGACATTATAAAAACTCAACATAGGAAATCCTTGAGCTTAGGAAACACATATCATGCCCTTCACCTTAGAGACATCATGTAAGCATCCATAACCTACACTTTGTGTAAAAAGGTGAAGAAGAAAGGTGTTAGTACGAATTCACTAAGTATGACGACCATGCAAACACATGCATTTAAAATTTACTTTGATACCATGCATCATGTCCTTTTGTGAAAACTTCAAAAAACTTCATACAATTCCCATATATATGTTAGGCATAAACAATAATCATAATATCACATAAGCCACAAATTAACTTAAGGCATAATCACAGTAAACACCTTCCATTTACAGAAAGCTTTTTTTTCCCCTTTTTACAGTAAACACTCTTTCTTCTTAACTCCTTAATTTCCTAAGTAACCCTCTACTGATACTTGGTCAATCTATAGATAATGTCCCATTACACTATCCATACTCAATCATCACCTTAAGGACAATAGGTACTCATACATACAACCCTCATTAATCAGCACATGCATTCATAGAACCATTTCATATAATAACATATATACTTCTTAATAGATCAAAATACTTTACGGACCACATAGAATAACTCATTACAAGAAAACCTTCATGAGAATACCTACAAATATCATCGTAAGAGGCATTAGTCAATTAATAGCATATTTAGACTTCACATCACTTAAATATCATAAGACCTTACTTATAATCCCATTCTAAGCCTACTACTGCATTGTACATGTGAAGCCTCATAACCTCACACATAGTTAATAAACTCATCAATACACTACAAGAATATCATTTACTTCATACATTAACAAGGTATGTAAAGTCAACATTATACATGCCATGTCGGACCTTCATCATACAGTCAATAAGACCCACATTTAACATGCAGGGTAGGACCACATCATGTAGACTCATTAGGACTCATAACATGCATATCATCACAGCAAGTAGAATACACTACAATGTAATTGATAAGAAACATAACTATATAGATATACATTAGAACACTTTCCTAGAACTCCCTTCAAGAGCTACTTTTACAATGCATAGGAAAATTCTAATATACTCAACTACACTAAGAAACATCCCTTAGGTTATCCTACTTAGGTATCCTTTAATTTACTTCCATTATCCATTTTACTATAGGGAAACTATAGATTTAACGGACATTAAGACAATAGGTGCTAAACATGGAATCCAGTGTTGTTGAACCTCAAATTAAAAAGAGGTGATCTAACTTGCAAAAGTAGAACATTACCATCTAACTAGCATTTAAGGTGATCTCACTTGATAGACTGTACGGGGGAAATCATAGTTTATGGAACTTGGAGGCATATATGGAAATATCACTCATACCCTTAGGGCCATGAGGTTATCCACCTCATGAGGACTACTGTAATACTCCAGAAGTATAAAGCCTAATCTAGAACATAACATGATAGTATAACAGTTGTAACACTTATTTAAAGTTAAATTTAATACATATATATCATTTAGGAAGTTTTACAATCAAAATGTCACAGAACGTCCATGACGTCTAGAAACTAGTTCAAGAGGTGCTAGTGTGCCTTAGTCCAGTTGACAAGCATTTAAGCGTAGGAAAATGACTGAATTTGGTTAAAAGTTGTCTAAAACATATTTGATATGGTGTATAGTTGAAACATCCAAGTAAGATATCCTAAGGACAAACCAAAGGGTCCTTGAGGAGGATCCTTTTTTTGGCTAAAATCTTTCAAAAGACAATGCCATTGACGATTGCCAACCGAAGAGGTGTATGCCAAGGGACGGGGCGTCGATATTCACTTAGACGTTTTTGCCAAAGGTCCATTTTTACAACTCTCTTAGAAAAACGACGATCCTGTAGGACGGTTGATCCCAAGGTTCGTCGACTGATCTATGACCCGTAGGTCGCGATCTTATAGGTCAAGGTCACTAGTTTCTGCCACATTTTAGGCTAGTCAATTAAATTATTTTATTGGTTATTTAATTAGTTATGGGTTAAGGATTGTCTAATTAATTTAGTTAATGACTTTTATAAGGACCCCAAACCTAATTAAACTAAACCCAACTTTCATAATTTCCAAAATCCAATTGCTCTTCCTTCTCTCTTCTTTCTCTCTCCCAAAGAAACTCCATAGAAGAAAAAGAAAAGGAGGGTTCTAGGTCATTAAAAAGACTAATTTTATCCATCAATATTCTTCAATAAACATGGTTTGGGATTCCATTCATCTTTGGTTCCTCCAAATTGATTTCAAAAATGTGAGTTCGAGTGAGTTTTCTTCTATTACATATTTGACTTTCTAAATTTCTTTGTTTATGATTTATTTAGATAATTGATAGTACATTATGATGTGTTGTAATTAAATTATACTAGTTATTTATGAATTAATCTTGGTTCTGAAGTAGATCATGAATTTGATCTAAGTCCTTAATCCTAGGTTATGATCTAGTGATGACTTGTTATGAGTGGTTCAATTGACTTCATTATTGTGTTAATTAATGTTGTGTGACTATATGACACCCATTGTTTGGTTGAATTTGATTTTTGATGGTAATGATGACTTGAGAAGAAGATTAGGGCAAGTCTTATGATCTCAATCCTTTATTTAATTATGATTACTTGTGCTTAGTGATGAAGTTATACTGAACGATACCTTATGATAAGATTGATTAGGATGTCATGATGTTGAATTGGAATGTCTTGAATTATGACTTGTTAGTTGTTTGCTATGATGTAATGATATAAGGATGGGATTACTTACCTTTGTCCCTTATTATTTTGTTATTCTGTAAATGTTCGAACCCCAAATGTGCAGATTGTAATGAAAAGACAATATTCATGCAATTGCTATTGAGCTTTGACGATGAGTATAAAAGGTATAGCCTCTATGACCTAAATTTATCTATGATTATTGATAAAGATTGAAAGACATTTCAAAAGGGACTTTAGCTTAGCAACGAGTGAACTAGAGTGAGGAGTGTCCCTTCCCACATAAGGAAGGTAGGATCCCAAATGTACTTATGAAATTCAAGACTATAATACATGTATAATAAAGAGGGTCCAAACTACATCTCCTAGTTCTTGAACCATGTCTCCCCCATGCAAAAACTTGCTAGTGGATCGACATAGATGCTATGTTCATGTTTGTACTACCTTGGCAAGTAGTCTGCCATCTTTCTGTGGAAGGTTCCATAACACCGAATTCCACATTAGCTTATGTGGTCTATGTCAATTAAGGTAAGATGTCCCCAAAGGTAAAATGAAGTAATGAAGTGAACTCTAACTAGGTTTACCTTAGGGGTTTAGCTTAGTCTAGGTAGAGGTCTGGGATTCTACCTATCCATTGCACTAGTTATCCTTGAGTGAAGTCTTAGAAAGATGTTTTGATGTGCTTATAAATGTAAATGATTTATATATGTTAATTTTACATGTTAATGACACTATGTGATATTGTTTTTACTTATAAACATATGATTGGTATCTTTTTCTAAAGTATGATGATGCTTACTCTTAGTGATATAGTATGTGAAGTTGGGCACTGCTTATGGTTCTTATTTGGTTTACTTTATTGACTTAGGTTATAGGGCCTTACTTTGTTATTGCACTAATGGACTTAGCGAGAGTGTATGTGTGATGGTCTTGCTTTTGTTATGACATTATGAACTCTTATATATGCTTGTTGATATTATAATTTGATTATAGAGTTGTCTTCATTATGTGCTCAATTATGTTGACATGCATGTTGACTTGACTAGATTTGGTATTGATGGTCTTGTGATGTACATGGTCTTGACTTAATGAGGATGTGATATTGACTTGTATTAGTTCTTGAATGTGCATAATGCTTTTGAATGTAAATTAGTATTCTTTCATGAAATGTCTCTTTCTAGCATAATTTCTATGTTGTGTGTGCGTATGATTTCATACTTAGTACAAGTGATGTACTAACCACATTTCTTCCTTTTCCCAAACATTTTAGGTTCCGGTCGTTGAAGGGTTCGTGATGACTTTTAAAGAAGGATGGGATCCTCATTCTCCATGTTGGATAGGTCCTAACCATTTCGAGGACAATGCCACTTACTAGCATTGGATGTTTATTAGTCTTAAAGACACTTTTTTTCATTCTCTTTCGTTTGAGTACTATGATTGTATAGCCTGTATATGGCTTTTATTGTATTGATGTATGAGCTATGCCCAACTGTTATATTATTGTTTAGATGGTTTAATAGGACACATCAATCTTACTATGTTATGTCTTTTATATATTTAGTGCCATAAAAGTAGAAGACTATGTAAACTTCTTATACGAAAGGTCTATGTATACTCGATATGAATATATGTGTAAGAGAGAGGTCTAAGTAAACCTCATGATAGATATAGAGGCACAGTTTTAAATTTTCCGCACTTTTAACCTATGAATGTAATGAGGAATTCTAATAGGCTAGTCCTAGTCCTCTCCAAGGACGACAACACCGGTCATGTCTAGGGGGTGCTCCCTAGATTTGACAAACTTAGTATCAGCGCATGAGGTTGAATATCCGTCGAAATGATACTCGTTAAACCACTTATATGTAAATTCTTATTCATAACTGTGAAGCGCGCCACATTTATGAATGAGATACTATGTGATGCTTAGAAACTGTCATCTTCTTGTATTCCTATGTCGTGCCTCTAGAGTGTTAATGTGTGATTTCACCTAAACGTTTTATCGTGGTTATAGGTATGAATACTCGGAGAGCAATTGTGTCACAACCGAGGAGCACCCCATTGTCGTAATTGAAGTCGTCGCCCTCATCGAGGACTATTACTAGCCTCTTAGATTGCATCATTACATTCATAGGTTAAAATGCAGAATATGTAAAAACAATTATCTTTCATTAGGTTTACATAGACCTCTCGCATATACATAATATATTTTCATATAGAGTATACATAGATCCTTCATATAAGAAGATTACATAGTCTTCTAATATATATATACATACAAATATATATAACATAGTCTTAAAACCGGCTGTCTCATCTCATAACTATCTAAACATGAGTATAACAACTCGGCATAGCCCATACATAAAAAATAAGAGCCACATAAAGTCTATACAATCTATAGTACTCAAATGAAAAGGAAAGAAATATAAGTCTTATAACTAGAACAACATCAAAGCATGATAGTGGCATTGACCTTAGAAAGTGAGGACCTACCCAACTTGGAGACTGAGAATTCCACGTGTTTTTTCAAAGTCGTCTCAGGATCCCTTCAATGAATGGAACCTAAAATTTTGGGGAAAAGGAAGAATATGTGGTTAAAACATAACTTGTACTAAGTATGAGACCATATGCACACACAACATAATATCATGCGAAAAAGGAAATTTCATTAAGGTATGCTATTTCACTTTCAAAATCCTTATGCACATTCAAGAACCAATACAAGTCAATCTTACATATCCATTAAGTCAATACCATATACATCAAAAGAGCAACACTACTAAGCCTAGTCAAGTCCACATGCATATAAACACACTTGAGCACATAGTAAAGGCAACTCTATCACAAGCTATAACATCAACAAGCATATATTAGAGTTCGTAACATCATAACCTAGGTAAGACCATTACTCATAAACCTTCATTGAGTCCACTAGTGCAATGACTAAGAAAAGCCCCATAAACTTACACAATCAAGTAAGCCCAACAAGACCCATAACCAATGTCCAACTTCACATACTATATAGTTTGGACTACTCATCATCATATTTTAGCAATATAAACCATACACATATTCATAACTGAAGTCAACATTATATAATATCAACAAAGTGTAAGGTCATTATATACGTATAATTTACATTTATAAGCATATATATATATAT
>NC_028638.1:14289098-14312873 GCF_001406875.1 Solanum pennellii | reverse complement strand
ATATATATAAACATATATATATATATATATATATATATATAAGAACATCCCCCTAAGACTTACCTCAAGTACAACTAGTTCAATATTTAGGTAGAGTTTCATACCCATTCCTAAACTAAGCTAAATCCCTTAGGTCCTCTTAGTTAGAGTTCGTTCATTTAGTTCATTTTACCTTTTTGGGAACATCTTGCCTTAACCGACGTAGAAAACATGACCAAATGTTGAATCTGCTGTCGTAGAACCCTACACCAAAAGAAGGCAGACTACTAACAAAAGTAGTACCAAAACATAACATAGCAACAACGTGGATCCACTAGCTAGTATTCCTATGGGTGCAACATAGTTCAGGAACTAGGAGATATAGTTGAGACTCTCTTTATGCTACACGTTTTATTCCAATCTCACGAGTATATTAGTGATCCTACCTTCCCTATGTGGGAAAGAACACTCCTCACTATAGTTCAATCAGTGCTTAGCTAGAGTAGTCCCTTTTGAAATATATTTAATACCCTTATTAATAATCATATCTTAATGTATGTAATAGGGTATATCCCTTATTAAATCATCATCATCATAGCTCAATAAGAATTGCATGAGTATTGTCCTTTCATTACAATTCGTACATGTAAGGTTAGCACATTTACAAAGTCACATCATAATAAGGCACATTGGTAAGTTATCACCATCCTTATAACATTTATATCATAGCAAAAAACTCATAATACATCGTTCGGGAATTTCATTTCAACATCATACCAACCCAATCAATCTTAGTTTAAGATATACTTCAATACCACATCATCACTGAATCACAAGTAATCATAATTGAAGTATAGAATTGAGATCACAAGACTTACCACCATATCATTCTTAAATTGTCATCAATTTCTTACCATCAACAACTCCATTCAGCCCAACAATGGGGGTAATACTATCACACAATAGTAACCAGTATAATAATAAAGAAATTTGAATCACTATACGACAATTAATCCCAAGTTCACAACCTTGAATTAGAGACTTACGTCAATTAATCAAGAACTACAAAAATAGGACTACACTATATCACAACCCACTAATAATTGGCACAATAACAACATAGGATAGTAATTCACAAATTAACTAAGCCATTTGTAGTAATACTATACAATTTAATTAAAGATCACAACCTATCATTATGGGAAAAAGGTAATCTTCTACAACTAGACCAATCCATAAAGAAATGATCTAATTGAGTCATACATGTTAATCTATTAACAATAACCAAAATTAATCATAAAATAGCAATTCACAAGAGCAAATTTCGTATTGGATGAAAAGTCAATTTTAGTTTCACTGTTTTGAAATCAATTTGAGGCAAACCCTTTGAGAAAGAGGTTCCAAAGGTGAAAGAAATCCCATACCTCACTAATTGATGAAGTTTATTTTGAGAAACTTGATGCTTAGCATCCCTTGAATCAACTTTTTTCTTGGTCTTCGATGGGGTTTCTTTGGAAAACAAAAAGAAGAGAGAAGGGGAAGCGATATGGGTTTGGTAAATTATGAGGGTTAGGTTAGTTTAATTAGGTTAGGGTCATTATATGGGTCATTAAGCAACTCAATTAGACCTCCATTAAAACCTAACTAATTAGATAGACACCTAATTAATTAGCTTAACTTAACTTAAAAATGTGCGGCAAAAAACTCTTCACGGACGAAAGCACAACACACACCTGTTTGTCAATCGACGGGCACTGTACTTGTCACATCCCGAGACCACACCCTAGAATATATGGAACTCTCGGAGTGCAACCGGTGTACTTGACCTCTAAGAGATTTGGTAAAAGCTCTACCATATCGTTCATCACATATAAACATATGAAAAGTAGTGCAAAATTAAAACTTTTAACAAACATTTGCATATTCTATAAAATATCATTTAGATAAAATTCGAAGGAAATACTAAGTCTCATTTCATCAAATCTTAGACACAAGAGTACTTTGGGATACGGCACATACACAATTGAAATAGTATATTATGTCCATTACAATACTTCAATAAGAGAAACAAAAGACATCTATGACCTCGAGTCTAATCAGGAAATACTTCAACTTGCTTGAATGACCCTACAATCCAGGCTTGGATATCTAAAATCTCCTTCACCTATGAATCACTTTAAAGATGGATAAAAGCATGGAATTAGTACAAATACATGTATTAAGTATGACATAATGCATAAAAATCATGAAAACAAATATTTATTGGAAATATGCATCTTTTAATTTAAATATCATAATATATGCATTAGAACAACATTTAACACCTTAGAACACAGAAGAGATCACTAAATCAATTTCACACATTTTTAATATCATTACAGTAAACTATGTGAAATTAAAGTGAACTACTTTCCATGTTACAGTTAAGTTTCTCAACTTCACTAGGAACACTTCCTAGCATGTAACCCTTTCACTAAAAGCTATCCCAAGACAAAGGGAGACCTCCCATACACCATCTCTAGGCACACCTAATGATCCTTAAGACCACCTATAATGAGATATACAAACTTACAATACATCAACCACATCAACATGACATCTTCTTACAAAAGGTTATAATAAGGTTCACTTGAGTGAGTTGTGAAGCGACCGCCATAAAATTCCTTTCACACACACGCTTAACAGATCCTCTAGACTACCTAAGATAGAATAATTCTCACTTAATGTAACAGCATAAAGGCACTGTGACATTCTCCTTTCCAAATGTTTTCAAAAGACATACTAATGTAAATCAAGAAGATAACGTCTATGATTACCTAAATAATCCTTAAGACTACCTAAGTTTTGATCATGTCTAAAAAATCAACCATCTTTCCTAACTAGAGTCATTCTTAAGACTTATCTAGGTAAGATCGAAGTGACCATTCCTATGCCCTCTTCACGCCTTAACTAGAAAACACTTAACTAGTCTGGATAAGTACTCATTAATTTAACATGCGTTCAAACTTAAGTCATTGCATTCATTAGTTCATTTAAGAGACATTCATCACATAAAGGACATTCAAGTAATGTTCTTTGTAACACCATGAAAATACAAGACTCATGGAAAAGTCCTAACATAGGTGTCATAAAGTATAAACACTGTTTCTAAGTCAATCTTTAATGAATATAGGTCATTTAGAAGGTTTAAGAACCAAAATGTCTGGGAAGTTTGTTTAAAGGGGATGTTAGCGTGCCTTATCCTTTTTACTAACTTTTATGAGTCGGAAATGTACGAAAATGGGTGGGAAGGTAGGTTATGGGTGTTTAAACTGTTTCATGATTTGGAACGTCTCCGTACGACTCTGCATGAACCAACCAAGGGCCCTCGAAGAGAACCCCTACAGTTGATGCAGCACTGACCGACAGTGTGCATCGACGGTCCAGACGACAGTCCGTAACAGGCCCGACGGGGCATCAAAGGTAACCTTCATCCTTCACTTTGAATGATTTGTGATGTCCCTTGTTTATCTAGCTACTATTACACCCAACGGAAGGGATCGGTGGGGCGTCGTGGGCTCGACGAGGCATCGAGGCCACCGTCATCCCATACTTATAAAATAAATAGAGGAAGCCTCGCCTGCAAAGTCTCTGATAGAGAGGACGGAAGAGCAGGATTGGGGGGGGGGCTGTCCAAAGGCCCACCGATGGACCACCGCTAGGGTCTCGTTGGTGGGGGATCGAATTTAACTAATGGAATTTAATGATTTCATATAAAATAATCAAATAGTGTAGGGGTTAGTTAATGATTTAAGGAAAACTAATTGAGTTAATTAAGCCCCTCTATAAATACCCTTAACCCTCATTAACCAAAAGCCAACTCTTAAAATAAACTCTCTCTCTTCTCTCTTATTTCTCTCTCTATAAGAACTCACCATTGAAGGCTAAAAAGAACTAGTGTTTGGGGGATGGAAAAGGGTTGATTGTTCATCAAAATTTGGGAAACGTATGGGTTCTATTCACCTTTGAGATCCTTTCTTCAAAGGGTTCCTTCAAAATGTATTTCTAAAAGTTGAGTTTTTTTATGGGTTTCATTTAATTACGAAAGTAAAGTTATGGATTGAGTAGTTAGTGGATTCTTATGGTAGTATTGAGTACATTTACGTGTAATTCAACTTGTTTATGATAAATATTGATGGTTTGGTCAAATTGAAGAACATGATCCTCTATCCCTAACCCTAGGTAGTGATATTGACCTATGTTGTATGTTGATCATTCAATTGAGATGGTTGTTGATTAGATTACTATTCTATGGTGCTATTATGGTTGAATTAAGATGAACTATAGGCCTATCATGCTAGTTCTTGAGATTTTATTTAGGTTATGAATTGTAATGTGAAATAAGCCTATGTATTTTGTCTCAAGTTGTGATCTAAAGATGAATTGTGTTATAGAGATGGAATTGGCCTTGTTATTCTATTGATTATCATTGTGTTATGATGTTACTTCCAAGTTGGATTGGGTTAGATGTTGATGGTATGACCGTGGTAATAGAGTATGAGAAAGACTTGGTAACTCTTAGAATCTTTATCTTTACTTCCAATTATTATTAATTGTTGTTAACCTATGATATTACATTGAAGTATGCATTATATTAGGATTACAGGGATGTATGATGTTGAAATTAAATATCTTGACTATGTTTTGAGGTTTATTAAGGTGTACATGCTATAAGGATGGTGAAGACTATCAATGTGCCTTAAAATGTTATGAAATGCTAACGTGTTAACCTCACTTATATGAATTGTGATGAAAGGACATAAACTCACACAATTCTTATTGAGCTATTGATAATGATGATTATACAAGGGGTAAACCCTATGGCCTAAATTAAGTTATGATTTATAATTAAAGACTTAAATACATTTCATAAAAGACTCTAACTTAGCACAGAGTGAAATAGACTGAGGACCGTCCCTTCCTACATATGCAAGGTAGGAGCACTATATCACTCTTGATATTGGAGATCATAATTCATGGCGCATAAAGAGGATCCCGAATAAATCTCCTAGTTCTTGAACTATGTTGCCCCCATAGGAATACTAGATAGTGGATCCACGTAGTTGAAATGTTTTATATTTTGGTACTACCTTGGAAAGTAGTCCTCCTTCTTTCGGTGTAGGGTTTTATGACACCGGATTCCACACTAGATCATGTGGTCTATGTCGGTTAGGGAAAGATGTTCCCAAAATTTAAAACGAATTAAAGGAATTGAACTCTAACTTGGATAACCTAAGGGGTCTAGCTTAGTCTGGGTAGGGGTATGTGACTCTACCTAGACATTGCACTAGTTAGTCTTGAGGGGAGTTCTAGGAAGACATTCTTATGTTTTTATATTATGATAATATATGATGTATATATATAGATATATATATGATGACCATGTAATATTTTTGATACTATATGTTAATTAGTTCATTTATAAATATTCCTTGGATTATAATGATAATATAAGATGAAATGTAAAGTTGCACAGTTGTCATCTTTTTTTGTTAAGGATACTTGATTGAGGAAGGTGATGGGGCTTTGCTTCGTCATTCCACTTGTTCACTTAATAAGAACTTGTGAGTAGTGTCTTGCTTATTATGTTGTGCTTAACTCTTGTTCATCCTTGTGATATTATTCCTTGATGTTAGGGTTGTGGTAACTCATGATTTTAACTGTGTTGGGATAGTAAATATGTTTGGTTGATTAGTATTATTTACTTGACTTTGCATTAAGCTAAAAAAGGGGGTAAAATAGAATGTTTTAATAAAAGTCCCTCTTTAGAATATTTTGCTTGTGTATGTGCATAAGATCTCATACTTAGTACATGTGGAGTACTAACCCCATTTTCTTCCTTTTTCCCAAAGATTTTAGGTTCCGGTCGTTGAAGTTGATTTGAGGCGATTTTAAGGAAGACTTGGATATTCTATCATCCAAGTGGTAGGTCCTCATTTTCCCCGAGTATGATGCCAATATTCTCTATGAGAACTTACTTATTTATTAAAACTTTTGTATTGACTCTATTTCCTATTTGAGACAAAGTTGTATAAAGCCTATAGAGGGTTACTTTTATTGATGTAGGGCTATGACCAATGTTATTATCCTCGTTTAGATGGTTTATGAGATGAGACGGATTTATGACTCTATATCTTTACTATATAAATGTTTGAAATAAAAGTAGAAGACTATGTAATCTTCTTATACAAACGAGTCTATGTATACTCAATATTATTATGATTATGTGTATGTAGAGGTGTATGTAAACCTGCGATAAGAAGTAGTTGAAAAGTTTTCAATTCATCCATATTTTTAATCAATGAATGAAATAATGTAAGACTAAGAGGATTGTGTTAGTCCACAAAGAGGACGACGACGCCAGTTACGTCTAGGGGGTAAACCCGGATGTGACAGTCTTTGAGAAGACCTAGGGACTCTCACTAACATCTTCATAGAGAATTTGTAATGCTAATACGTATCCCACATGATGATACTGGACACTAATTGACATAGACCATGATATCTAAACATGGAATCTTCAGTTGTAACCTACTCCGATGAGGGTGTTCTAC
Source organism: Solanum pennellii (assembly GCF_001406875.1). Classification (NCBI taxonomy): domain Eukaryota; kingdom Viridiplantae; phylum Streptophyta; class Magnoliopsida; order Solanales; family Solanaceae; genus Solanum; species Solanum pennellii. The sequence goes on along the minus strand of NC_028638.1, from coordinate 14,306,301 downwards.
TTGCAAATTGTAGAACATGGACACATCCCATGTAGGAACATGGTTCGGGAATATGAAAGGCTTATTTTGTATTCTAGCCTCAATCTTAACTAGAGATACTTCCCTTACAATATTCACTCGGTGCTAGCATTTCTTCTCATAAATTAATTGACATTAAAGGTTCACACTAAGGGTTTCATATTTTATTGATAACCCAATAACATTTACCATACCAAAGAGATCTCCTAGGTCTACCTTACAACTGCGACAACGATAGTTCATCATGACTTTCCTAAGGATGATTCCGTTCTATCCAACCAAATTTAAGTCAATCATTCATTACAAAAAGAATATAATTACGGCTTTCGACTTCAATGTTCATAATCATACCACTTTATCATCCTATGTCAAGAAATCTCATATTCACATTCACGCATGTATCAATTAAGGGGCACAAGTCTACCACACATGATACATCGTACATTACATATAACCTTTAGAATGTCATTGCAGAAGCACATAGACACTACAAACATCATCTTTAGGTTATCCTGTCCACTACTATAACTTCATAATTATAAACATTATAGCCTCATATAATCAAGTTGGAACAATCATGCATCAACTCTAACACTACACACATAAAGCATAGTGACACTCTAACATGATCACCTAATAACTTCAATAAAAGAACACATACTTTCACTTAATCACAAGTAGAAGAACATGATCATACTTCACATAATCAAATACATACATCATCAAAATACTTCAAGTATTTTGCCTACAAGGCATAATCATCATAAAACATAACTTAACCCCGACAGGGCCACTTTAATTACACGTAAAGCACGTTGCACCTCCACCATACGTGGAACATACTAATCACAACATAATTCAAGTATAATTAATATAAAATAAATAAAATTAGGGAAGCTTACCACCAATCCATTCTCACCACTTCAATCCATATCTAAATCATCCAATTCAATATCATAAGGCCCTTACCCATGGCCATGAACATCAATCCTATATAAAACCCATAATACTCAATGAATCTATGTCAATTCAACAAAGCTTTATCAATATAAGACTAATTAGATATAAATTGAATATAATTCTTTAATCATTCAACAACCCATAGGAAACTACCCTAGAATTCAATTAACCCATAAAGTAGTCAAAAACTAGGGTTCATCAATCGCATGGGTTGTGAAACATCTTAAAGACTAACATAAGTTTCATGAGATCTAAACACTATTTAATACATTTTACTGAATATATGTCATTTAGGAAGTCTAGGAATCAAAACATCCAATACCATCCATTACATCCGAAAACTAGTTCTACTGAGGTACTAGCATGTCTAATCCTATTTAACGAGCTTTTAGGAGTTGGAAATCCATGAAAACTGGTGGAAGGGTAGATAATAGGTGTTTAAGTTAATTCCTGGTTTAATCATCCGGGTACGACTCCCCAAGGATCAACCAAGGGCCGTTGAGGAGTACCCTTGAAAGAATGGGAAAACAGTAAAAAAGCTAGTGTTACCAACGGATGAAACAAACGGGACATTAGTGAATCGAAGGTTCGTCCATGAAACCATCGATAATCACTTAGTGAGAATTCTATAGGTGTCATTTTGCATAGTCTAAGATCAAGGCGACGGAAGGGCACAGTGATCGTCGACTAACCCACTGTCCGTCGATCGTGCTGTTGTGGATGGTACTGCATTTTTTAGTATGTTTTAAGTTAAGTCCTAGATTATTAATTAATTGGTTTGGTGGTTAGTTAGGGATTAGTGAAGCCTAATTAAGTTAATTAACCCCTCATATAAAGACCCCAACCACATTAATCTAATTACAACTTTCAAAACAAACTATCTTCCTTATCTCTTCTTTCTCTCTCTATAGGAGAACACCATTGAAGAATATCTAGGGGAGGCATTTGGGGGGATGTAAAGGGACATATTCACAATCAAATATTCGTAAAACTTTGAGGTATGGTATCTTATTCACCTTTGAGACTTCTTTCTTCAAAGGGTTCCTTCAAAGAATTTTTAAAAGTTGGGTTTCATGTGGGTTCTTCTCAATCTCGAAAATTAGGCTATGAATTTGTTTTTTTATGATTTATATTGGACAATACGGATATATTAACATGTATTATAAATTAATTTTGAGATATCTTTATGTTTTGGTATAGTTTGTATAAAGCATATATGTGGCCCTGTTTACGTTGATGTATGGGCTAATTCGAAATTCCTAATCTTGTTAGATGGTTATGATATGAGACAATCATTAAAGAAAATGTTCTATCTCATATATATTTATTTGCAATAAAAGTAGAAGTCTATTTAATCTTCCTATACGAAGGGTCTATGTATACTCAATATATATGTTATGTGTATGTAGATGTCTATATAAACCTCTTAGTAGAAGTAATGAAAAGTTTTGAATATTCCGCTAAATTAAACCTATGAATTTAATGATCTAATATAAGAAGCTAGTATTAGTCCTCAGATAGGACGACGATGCGGGGTATGACTATTGGGTAAACCCGGACATGACATGCTCATAGGTTAATTGAGTTTAAATCATCTAATTAAAAAATTAAATCAATATACAATGATTTAAAACCTTTAATGCAAGAACCCATGGATAGCACAAAATTGGACAAGTTCATCATTAAAAACTTTAGAAAACTCTTAGAATTGGGTCTCCTTGATGAATAGGGTTTCAAGTATCAAACTATGACTGAATGATGTTAATCCACAAATTTGATGAAGAATCTCCACTAAATTCTCCAATCGAAGTTCTTCCTTGAGTTTTGGCTTCAATGGAGTTTTAGAAAATTTCTAAGATATTTTGGTTTTTGATTTTTGAAGAATGAATTCTCCTAAGTGTTTAAGTCTTATATACATGTTTAAAATGCCCAAAATACCCATATGTAACCACCAAAAGTATTATTTGGATTCGGGGTGAATTTTCCATTTCACCCCTAAAATTAACAGTAAATTGCACAAGAACCAGCCCTCACAGGCAGTTGCCAAATGACGGACCATTTGTACTTCTCATTGTTTGATTCAGAGACTTGCCTTTTTGAGATTCATCTCCCTAGTCTATGTCTTGACCCACGACACCTATTGACGGGGCATCGACTGGCCCACCAGCCTTCATTTGTGTCACTCAATTGGGGCATGGTCTAGACAACCTTGGATCTTAAGAAGGGTCCTTCCTGAAGGACCCTTGCATGGTCCTTGGGGACTTGTACTCATACGTTTCCAACCCAAATATGATAGTGTACGAGTTTAGTACCTCCCCCATTAATTTCATCCAAACCAAACACGTAAAACTTGATTAAACATGGTAAAACATAAAAGGTCTTTTCATGGTAAACCTTTCAAACGTCATGGACATTCTTGAACATTTAACCTCCAAACATCATGAAAATAACACACTTCCAATAAACACTATTAAAACTCATGTAATGACATCATTAACTCATAAAACATAGATATATCCACACATGAAGCCAATAGGTGACATAGTCGTCGAGCGTCTTGGTCCTCCCTTGACGTTTGACTTCCAATGCACCTAGAACTCTAGACAGTGCTTCAACAAAACATTATAATACTATTTAGGACCTTATACCCTCATGGAAATCATGTTTGTGTCTAAGTTCACCTAAATTATTTTCGAGGTATTACAATCTCTCCCACTTGGACAATATTAATCCTCGAATGACACTTACGACTCTCCTAACACTTCCAAGAATAGAGATTCAATTAGAAGCTCATAATCATTCCATATAACACAATATACTACAGAAAATCAATGAGATACATCAATTTCACAAAATTAACACAACACAACAAGAAACTAAATAAATTCTACAACTCATCATGCAATGAAAGTCACAACCTTAATACTAAATAGAAAAAACTCATTTTATATTTATTATCATACTCATATACATCATTTCTAACAAAATTACAACAATTTTCAACCAAATCACGAATTTGTTAATTTTTGAAAAATCTCACAGTTAGTAGGTATCCTTTACAGTGAACATGCTTCAAATTTTAAAAATGCAACATTTAGGAAATTCATGATCGAAACACACTAATATGCAAGATAAAACCATATAAACTCATTTTAAAACATAATCATAACTTCATCAAATACACAATGCAAGAAATCAATGAAGATCAATTTCACCAAGACTTCTAAACACCATGCACACTCAACAAGCTTTTATGACTTTCTAGCCCGTCTATTAAACATACTCCCCCACTTAGAGGGAACTGATATAACTAAAGAGAGAAATACAAGAACTTGCAATCATCATCATCACCCTCATCCGCCTTTTCTCATATAGTCCGGAGTGTAAAGAAACGCCTCGTATTTGGAGCATCATCTTTTGGAACATTAGGAGAAACTTGCTTACCATATCTAGTAGGACAATCCCTCACTTTGTCTCCCTCTTTACAAAATCCAAAGCAACTCTCGGTACTCTGTAGACACTCCCCAAAGTGCCTCTTTCCACAAGTAGCATATGTAGGCTTGCCATTTTGAGAAACACCTCCTTTCTCAAATTTAACCTTAAGACCACTAGGTTTATCTTGAGTTTGAGCCCTCTTCTTGTAACTATGTTGACCTTGATCACTTGAATTACTCCTCTTCAAGTTTCTAGCAATCCTTCAAAGTTTATACTCCTCAATTGATTGAGCATACACCATGGGTCTAGATTAAGTCATATCATCATGTAGCATGGACGTATGTCATTCTTCTTTCACTAGATCGGCAACACCCATCACAAAACTACTCATCTCATCCCTAGGGTTTGACACAAGTGATGGAGAAAACCTAGACAACCTTGAGAACTTCAATGAGTATTCCTCAAAACTCATATTGGCTTGCTTGAGATTGATAAACTCCTCTATCTTCACCTCCCTCCTCTCACAAAAAAGTACTTCCCAAGAAAAGATTCATTGAATTCTTCCCACTCAATAGGACTTGACTCAACTGGCCTAATGTCTTTCCATTGAGTGTACCACACTTGAGCAATCTCCCTCAATTGATACGAATCCAATTCCACCTTATGCCTAGAAGTCACTCCCCTGGCACTCAATACCTAGTACACTCCATCTAGGAACTCTGGGGGATCCTCTCCCATCTTTGAGACAAGAAAGATAGGAGGATTCATCCACACAAAATCTCTTAATCTAGATTTCATAATGTTCTCCACAACATTCTCTCTAGGTGCAAGACCCATATTCATATGGGTAATCAAAGCTCGGGTTAAAGTTATTAAAGCCTCTCTAATCTCCCCATTAGACATCTTCGGGGGAACCACCAGAACCTCATTACATCCACCCACAATAGGTACTTGATCACCTTGAGAACCTAGAGAAACTTGCTCACCTTGAGGAGGAATTGTCACATCTCGAGACTACACCCTAGAAGATATGGCACTCTCGTAGTGCAACCAGCGTACTTAACCTCTCGGAGGTCTTGTACAATCCCTTTCGCATCGTTTATCGCATGTAAAACATATAAAAAGCAGTGTGATATTAAAAGTTTTAATAAACATTCTATAAGTCTTTGAAATATCATTCATATATAACTCATAAAAAATACAAAGTCTTATTTCATGAAATCTTAATCACAAGAATACTTTGGGACACGGCCGATACAATACAAAAACAGTAATACTTAGTGTATTATAATACTTCAATAAGAGACATAAAAGATATCTATGCCCTCGAGTCAAATGAGGAAATAGTTCAACTTGAATAATCTTCTAATCCATGCTTTGCTCTCAAAAAACACCTTCACCTATGAATCACTTCAGAGATAGATAAAAGTATGGAATTAGTACAACCACATGTACTAAGTATGACATAATGCATATAATCATGAAAATGGACATTTATTGGAAATGTGCATATTTTGATTTAAATATCATAATAAAATAATAATAACAACATTTAACAACTTATAAACAAATAAGAAATTAGTTATCCAATTTATCGCATTTTAGAAGCAACTTTATTGTGAACTACCTTACTATACAATGAAGTTTCTTAACATCACTTTAGACACCTTCTAGAATGTAATCGTCTCACTAAAAGTTATCCTAAGACCCACTTAAGTAAGACAAAGGGAGACCGCACATAAAACCTCTCTAGACACACCTAAATGATCCTTAACACCGCCTATAATAAGTTAAACACACTAACAATACATCAACCACATGTACATGATATTCTATAACAAATGGTGATTCTCCGTCTCACTTGAGTGAGTTGTGAAACGACCGCCCATACAATCCCTTACACACACAATTAATAGATCCTATAGACTACATAAGATAGAATCATTATCACTTAATACAACAACATATAAATGATATGACATTCTCCTTTCAAAGGCTATCAAAAAAGACATACTTAAGTTAATCAAGAAGGTAACATTTATGATTACCTATTCAAGATTACCTAAATAATCCTTAAGACAACCTAAGGCTTAGATTATGTCGATATAAACAACAATCTTCCCTAACAAGAGTCATTCTTAAGACTTATCTAGGTAAGGTACGAAGTGACCACTCTTATGCCCCCTTCACACCTTAACTAGACAATCCTTAACTAATCTAGATAAGTACTCATTCATTTAACATGTTTCCTTAACTTAAGTCATTACATACGTTAATTCATTTAAGACTCATTAATTACAATAAAGACATTCAAGTAATGGTCTTGGATAAGACCTATCGACTCTTACTAAAATCTTCAAAACCTATCGTGCAATGTCCAGATAGCGCCCCATACCACAACCTACCGATATAGACCATGATATCTAAACATGAAATCCGGAGTTCTAACCTACTCCAATGGGGGTGTTCTACTTGTCACGGGTAGAACAAGGACACATCCGATGAAGGCACATGGTTAAGGAATATGAAGGGATTTTATGCATTCTAGTCTCATTCTCATGTAGAGCTACATTGTAATCTAGTATCTTTCTCAAGTAAAGGTACTTCCAATAACACAATCACTCGTTGATAGCCTTTATTCTCATAGATTTCATTTACATTAAACGTTAAAATAAAAGGGTTCCATATCTAGTTCATAAACAAAAGAGGTCCACTGGGGCTACCTTACAATGGTAACATATATAGCTCATCATGACATTCAAGGATAATAAGATGTAGTTCCATCCAATCAACCCTATGTTCATCACCTTTATATGAAGGATACCATTACGGCTCTCAACTCCAAAGTTCATAACCTTACCACTTGGTTTAAGGTACCACGTACATGACCTTGTTAACAACATTTAAGGCCTCACTTATCATTCATTCATACATGAAAAAGGGTGTACTAAGACCTCCTAGTGAATACATCTCATATTCACATATAATTCATACATGTATCAAGTAAGGGCCACAAGTCTACAAAAATAAGACACAACATACTTTACTTTATCACATATAAGTATATTATTCTTTAAAGTACTTAGGAATGAACCTTATAATCTTTATGTTATCCTATACATCACCCTATAATCATAAATTATAGACATCATAACTCATATAGTAAAGTAGGAACAATCATGCATCAACTCTAAGACTACACATATAAGCACATAGTCATAGTCTAACATAATCTCCAAATATACATAGAAGGAACACATACTTTCACATTACTTCACATGTAGATAGATATGCTCATACTTCACATAACTCAACTAAAAAAATCATCATTGTACTTCAAGTAGTGCCAACATGACCATGATCATCATAATACATAAAGTAACGCCGCAAGGCCACATTAATAAGAAATAAAGCACATAGTAGCGCCACCATAAGTGTACCATACGAATCATAACATAATTGAAGTCTTATTAACATAAAATAAAGGGAATTAGAGCAGAGTACCACCAATCCATTCTCTCCACCTCAATCCGTGTCAAAATCATAAACAATAATTCAAGACATAAACTACAATATTCGATGAAACTAGGTAAATTAAATATAGATTCATCAATCTAAGACAACGTAGATATCAATTCAATAAAACTATTACATCAATCAATAACCCGTAGAAAACTACACTAGAATTCATAAGCATTATGTCCAAATCACTTAACCCATAAAGTAGTCAAAAAATAGGGTTTATCAATTATATGGGTTCATAGGTTAATTGATTTAAAATAATTTAATTACCAATAATTCAATCAATATAAAATTCTTTAAAATCTTTTATTGCAAGAAACCATGGATAAATCATAAAATTGGACAATTGATCTTTGAAAACTTTTAGAAAACTTATTTGAATATGGGATCCTTGATGAATAGAGTTTCAAGGATTTAAAACCATACCTCACTGTGCTAATCCACCAATATTATGAAGAGTCTCCAATAAATTCTCCAATCCAAGCCCTTCCTTGAGTTTTGGCTCCAATGGAGTTCTAGAGAATTTCTACGGAAATTTGAGTTTTTATTTTGAAGAATGAATTCTTCTAAGTGTTAAAGGCTATAAACATGTTTAAAATACCCAAAAAAAACTAAGTAACCACGCTTTATCTTAGTTGGATGTGGGGTGAATTTACAACTTCACCCCTAAATTAAAAGTAAATTTGCGCAGAAAACCAGTACCATCAAAGATTGCGAGTCGATGGACCATTGGTCAACAAACGGACGATCCTGTCTTCTCGTCGTTTGGTTCAGAGACTTGCCTTTGGGATCTTGAGATCCCTAGTCTAAGTAGTTCCCCGCGTCACCATCGGAAGGGATTAGACCGGACCACAAGGCATTTTTTGCCTCAGTCATTTGGGGCCTGGTCTAGAGAGCCTTGGGTCTTGAGAATGGTCCTTCCTAAGGACCCTTGGTTTGTCCTTGGGGACTTTCACCCCAACTTTTTCAACCTTAATATGATCTTGTACGATTTTAGGACCTCACGTATCAAATTTAGCCAAAACAAACGTGTAAAACTCTATGAAACATGCAGAGATACACAAAGTCATTTAAAGGCAATCCTTCCAAATGTCATGGACGTTCTTGGACGTTTGACATCCAAACTTAACGAAACATGACACACTGCAAATAAATATCTTATCAAATCAGGTAAGTACCTTTTAAACTCTTTATTAACACATAAAGACATAAAACACATATGAGGAACATAGGTGACTTAGTCGTCGAACGTATTGGTCGTCCCTTAACATTTCACTTCCAAATAACATAATATCTTTGACACTAAATGAACGCCACATTATAGACCATTTTATTTCCTTAAACCATCGTGAAAAACATGTTAGGATCTAGCTTCACCTTAGTAATTTTCGTGGTATTAGAATCTCCCTCACTTGGACAACATTCGTCCTCGATTGATACTTGCGACTCGCTGAACACTAGCAAGAATAGAGATTCACCGTGACAACTCATGAACATACCATATAAAACACACAATAAAGGAGAAATATCATTTTCACATATTCAAGAGAATCATAACACAACAAGAAACTAAAATAAATTCTACCACTCATCATGCTAAAAATCACATCCTTGATTCCAAATAGCAAAAACTAATTTTATATTCAATATCATGCTCATATACATCATTTCTAACCACCCTACAACAATTTTTGACCAAAGAATTAATTAGTCAATTTCTGTAAATTTTTACAATGAGCAGGCAACATTTATAGTAATTATACAATTTTTTAAAAAAAATGTAAGTTTTAGGCAATTCATCAATGATACAAACATGCTAATATACAATTAGAACCACATAAAAACTTTATACAACATAATCATAACTTCCTAAAATATAAAATGCAAGAAATCAATGAAATTCAATGTCAACAAGACCCCTAAACACAATGCAACATGCACACACTTCTATGACTTTCTACACTCAAGCTTCAGTTGAATAGAAAAGATAAAACAATCAACCAAAACTCTTTTAATGACCATACTCCCCCCCTTAGAAGGAACTCATACTCTTGAAGAAACACATCATCATCCGTCTTTGCTCTTCTAGTCCGGAGTGCATAGTAACGCCTCTTATTTGGAGCATCATCCTTTGGAACATAAGGTGCAACTTGCTTATCCTCTCTTCCCCTATCCGTAGTGATAAGAAAATCTCTCACCTTATGATCATCCTTCCCACAACCAAAGCAACCAATAGTACTGGCTAGACACTTCCCATAGTGCCTCTTTCCACAGGTGTCACATGTAGGCTTTTCATTTTGAGAACCACCTACTTTTTCAACTTTCACCATAGCACTCCTAGGTTCTTTAGTTGAGCACTATTTTTGAACCTAGGTTGATCTTGGTCACATTAAAAATTCCTTTTCAAGTTTTATACATACTCCTATGTTCGGACTCCTCTATGGATTCAACATACACCATGAATCTATATAGGTTCAAAAATCATGTACCATGGTGGTACGACATTCTTCTCTCAGTAGATCGGTGACAACCGTCACAAACCTACTCATATCATCTCTAGGGTTTGACACAAGGGACAGATCATATTTAGACAACATAGAGAACTTCAAAGAGTACTCTTCAACACTCACATTACCTTGCTTGATATAGATAAACTCCTCTACCTTAACCTCCCTCCTCTCACGGGTAAAGTACCTTACAAGAAAAGCTTCCTTAAATTCTTCCTTCTTAATAGACCCGACTCAATCGGCCTGTTGCATTTTCATTGTGTGTACTATATTTGAGAAACATCTGCTAATTCATACGAAGCCAACTGCGCTTTCTCCGTAGAAGTAACTCCAATAGTATGCACGATCTTATACACCTCATCTAATAACTCTTCGGGATCTTCTCCCACGTAAGAGACAAGAAAGATAGGAGGATTCATCCTCACAAATTCTCTAAATGTTGATGTCGTAGTGTTCTTTACAACATTACCCTAGGCCCCATACTCAATTCACTTGAGTAGTCACGGCTCGGGCAAAGGGAAGCAAAACATTTTTAATCTCTCTATTAGTCAATTACGGGGGAACCACCGGAACATCATTACCTCCTTCCACAATAGGGAGTTTCTCACCTTGAGAAACTTTAGAAACTTCCTCTACTGGTTCAACATAAGGAGGAATCTCCTCATTCACATCAATCTCTTCAACCCTCCTAGCCGGTGTCCTCCGCGTATTCAGCTTCCTAGAAACACAAGCAAAACCATAAGAAAAGAGTAATCATAACTTTTACTCTACAACACGGCGTAGGATTAGAATAGAAGGGAAACTCTATCATCGTATACCCTCTTGCCCATAGAGGTATCACGGCTCATACCTATGGTCAAGACTCTACAATATATATTCTTTAATGAGACATTTTGGTTCATAAGACCACTTTAATAACCTATGATCTCATACCAAGCTTGCCACATCCCGAGACCATACAATAGAAGTTATGATTATCTTGAAGTGAGACCGGCGTACTTCACCTCTCGGAGGTCTTGTACAAGACCTTCCATATCGTTCATCACATATAAAACATATGAAAAGTAGTCCAAAATTAAACATTTCATAAACATTCTATAAGTCTTTAAAATATCTTTCATTTAGAACTCATAGGAAATACTAAGTCTCATTTCATCAAAACATAGACACAAGAATACATTGCGACAAGGCCCATATAATACTAATATAACAATACTTAGCTTATTAAAATATTTGAATAAGAGAGATAAAATACATCTATGCCTTCGAGTCAAATGCGGACATACTTCAACTTCACTTGAATGATCTTCTAATACAAGCTTAGCTCTCAAAAGGCACCTTCACCTATGAATAACATTAGAGATAGATAAAAGCATTATATTACTACAACCACATGTACTGAGTATGACATAATGCATAAAATTATGAAATACACATTTGTTTGATTTAAATATCATAATAGAATCATAATAACAATATTTAACAACTTAGAAACACATAAGGAACCAGTTCAATAATTTATTACATTTTAGAGGCAAATTCACAATGAACTACTTAACATTAAAAACTTTTTAAGTTCACTTTAGACGCCTTCTAGAAAGTATATCTCTGACTAAAAGCTATCCTAAGACCAATTTAAGTATGACACGGAGAGACCGTCCATAAAACCTCTATAGGAACACATAAATGATCTATAAGACAACTTATAATGAGTTACACACACTCACAATACATCAACCACATGAACATCAGATTCTCCTACCAAAGATGATTCTAAGTCTCACTTGAGTGAGTTGTGAATCGACCGCCCATACAATCCCTTACACACAAACACTTAAGATATGTTATATTCTACCTAAGATAAAACTATTCTCATTTAATACAGCAACATATAGATGATATGACATCCTTCTTTCAAAGGCTATGAGAATATTTAGTTAAGTAAATCAAGAAGATAACGTCCATGATTGACCTTTTCATGATTACCTTACTAATCATTAAGACTACCTAAGGCCAGGCCTACATAATAAACCATATTCTCTAACTAGAGGCATTCTTAAGATTTATCTAGGTAAGTACAAAGTGCCATTGGAATGCCCCCTTCACACCTTAACTAGAGAGCCCTTAACTACTCTAGATAAGTACTTATTCAATTGACATGCTCTCGCAAATTAAAGAATTACATTCATTGGTTCATTTAAGACTAATTCATCACATAAGGACATTAAAGTAATGGTCTCTGAAAAGACCTAGGGACTCTCACCAAAATCTTCAAAGTCTATCGTGCAATATGTAGATACTGTCCCATACCACTACCTAAACATCATAAAATTTCTCTAATGCAAGTAGGTATCCGCAATAAAAGACATAGACAATAATAGCTAAACATGGAATCTAGAGTTCTAACCAACAATGATGAGGGTGTTCTACTTGCAAAGGGTTTAACTAGCATACATCCCATTTAGGCACATGGTTAAGGAATACGAAGTGCTTTTATGGACTCTAACTCTCATTCTCAAGTTAAGCTACATTGTATTGTAGTCTCCTTCTCAAGTAGAGAAACTTCCCATAACATAATCACATGGTGCTAGACTTTTTTCTCATAGATTCATTTTTATTAAAGGTTCATATAAAGGGATTCCATATCTAGTTCATAAAACAATCACATTCACCCTAAAAAAGAGGTCCACTAGGGCTACCTTAAAATGGCAACATAGGTAGCTCATCATAACTTTCCTAAGGATGATATAATGTTGTTACAGCCAATCAACCCTATGTTTATCATCCATTACATTAAGGATACCAAACGACTTTAGAATCCAAAGTTCATAACCTTACCACTAGGATTAAGGTTCCACGTACATGACCTTCTTAACATCATGTAAGGTCTCACATATCATTATTCAGTACATAAAAGGGTGAACTAAGCCTACCTAAACAAGACATCTCATATTCACATATTTTTCATATATTTATCAAGTAAGGGACACAAGTCTGCCAAAACTAGACATAACATTCTTTACTATATCACAATAGCATATTACTCTTCGAAGCACTTCGGAATGACCCTTATAATCTTTATGTCATCCTATACATTACCTTATCATCATCAATATACCCATCATAAATTATATAGTCATGTAGAATCAACCATGCATCATCTCTAAGATTACACATACAAACACATAGTCATAGTCCAACACGATCTCCTAATATAGATAGTAGGAACACATAAATTCACAATACTTCACATGTTGATATAGATATGATAATACTTCACATAACTCAACTACAATAATCATTTTAGTACTTCAAGTATTTCCGACAAGGCCATGATCATCATAATACCTAAACTAACTCCGACAAACATATATCAATTGCAAATAAAGCACATAGCACTGCCACCATAAGTGGACCATATAAATCACAATATATTTGAAGTCTAATTAACATAAAATGAATAGAATTAGGGTAGAGTACCACCAATCCATTCTCACCACTTCAATCCATGTCTAAATCATTCAGTTTCATACCATAAGGCCCTTACCCATGACCATTACAAATAATTCAATATATAAACTATGATATTCAATGAAACTAAGTCAATTAAATATAGATTCATCAATCTATGAAAACCTAGATATCAATTCATACAATTATTACATCAATCAACTTCCCATAGGAAACTACACTAGAATTTCATAAGTATTAAGTCCAAATAACTTAACCCATAAGGTAGTCAATATCTAGGGTTCATCAATTATATGGGTTCGCAGGTTAATTGAGTTAAAATAATCTAATTAAAAACAATGAAATCAATATACAATGCTTTAAACCTTTAATTTAAGAACCTATGGATAGATCATTAATGGGACAATTCAATTTTGAATACTTTTAGAAAACATCTCTAAATTTGGGATCCTTTATGAATTGAGTTTCAAGGATCAAAAATTATACCTCACTTAAGCTAATCCACCAATCTGATGAAGAATCTCCACTCAATTCTCAAATCTAATTCATTCCTTGAGTTTTGTCTCCAATGGAGTTCTAGAGAATTTTTAAGGGAATTTGGATTTTGATTTTGAAGAATGAATTCCTCCAAAGTGTTAATGTCTTATAAACATGTTTAAAGTACCCAAAATAGACCTAAGTAACCTAAATTTCTCTTATTTGGGCTTTGGGAGAATTTACAACTTCATCCCTAACTTAAAAGTACAGTTGCGCAGAAACCAGTACCATCGACCACAGGAAGTCGACTAACCGTTTGTCCATAAACGGATCATCCTGTAGCCTCGTTTTTTGGTTCAGAAACTTGCCTTTTGAAGCTTGAGTTCCCTACGCTATGTCTTGACCGACAAAACCCATCGACGGGGCGTCGACTTGCCTACGAGCCGTCATTTGCCTCAATCGTTTAGGGCCTAATCTAAACTACTTTGGCTCTTGAGTAGGGTCCTTCCTCAAGGACACTTGTTTTTTCCTTGGGGACTTTCATACGGTTTTTCAAAGACGAATGTGATCGTATAAGAGTTTAGTACATTCCACATCAATTTCATCAAAAACGAACATGTAAAACTCTACGAAACATGCCCAGACACACAAGGTTGTTTCAAGGCAAACCTTTCGAATGTCATGGACGTTCTTGGAAGTTTCACCTCCAATCTTCACCAAACTTTACACACTGCCTATAAATACCGTAATAACTCAGTTAATGACCTTACAACCTAATAAATTACACATAAAAACATAAAACACATCTGAGGAATATATTTGACTTAGTCACCCAACATCTTGGTCGTCCTTAGACGTTTCACTTCCAAATTACCTAGAATCTTAGACACTGCCTCTATGCCCTATTATAGAACATTTTAAAACCTTAGACTAGCATGAAAACCACGTTAGGCTCTAGCTTCACCTATGTCATTTTTGAGGTATTACAAGAATCTCCTCATTCATATATTTCTCCTCAACTCTCCTAGCCGGTGTCCTCCTCGTATTAATCTCCCTAGAAACAGAAGGAAAATCATAAGAAAAGAGAAATCATAAATTTTACTCTACGGCACGACATAGGAGTCGAAAAAAAGGGAAACTTTATAATCCTATAGCCTCTCGCCCATAGATGTGTCGCGACTTACACCGATGGTCAAGAATATACTAAACGTGACTTGATTAGACTTCTCGACTCCTAAGTCAACTTTCATAAACCTATGCTCAATACCAATCTTTTCACATCCTTTGACCAAACCCTAGAAGTATGAAACTTTTGGAGTGTAACCGGCGTACTGGACCTCTCAGAGGTGTTTTTCAATCCCTTCAATATCATCCATCGCATATAATGAAATCAAAAGTAGTGCGGAATTAAATCTTTTCACAAACATTTGCATAGTTTTTAAAATCTCTTTCATATTAAATTCATAGGAAATATTAACAGTCATTTAATCTTAGGCATAAGAATAATTTGGAACATGGCCTATACACAAAAGAAATATTGTAATACTAAGTCTATTACAATAATTCAATAAGAGAAATAAAAGACATCTACTCCCTCGAGTCAAATGAGAACATATTTCAACTTGCTTGAACGATCCTACAATCCAAGATTAGCTCTCCAAAAGAACCTTATTCTATGTATCACTTTAGAGATAGCTAAAAGCATGGAATTAGTACAAACAAATGTAATAAGTATGACATAATGCATAAAAATCATGAAAATTGACATTTATTGGAAATAAGCATCTTTTGATTTAAATATCATAATATAAGCATAAGCACAACATTTAATACCTTAGTAACACATAAGAAATAACTAAGTAAATTTAACATATTTTTAATATCATTATAGTAAACTATGTCAATTATAGTGAACAACTTTCCATGTTAAAGTGAACTTTCAGAACTTCACAAGGAACACTTCCTAGAAAGCAACTCTTTCACTAAATGCTATCTTAAGACTAACTTATGTAAGACAAATAGAGACCCCAAATAAAAAATCTCTAGGAACACCTAAGTGATCCTTAAGACAACCTATATTGAGATATACACACATTCAGTACATCAACCACATAAACATGAGATCCTCTTACCAAAAGTGATTCTAAGGTTCATTTGAGTGAGTTGTGAAGCGATCAACCATTGAATTTCTTTCACAAACACTTATGAGATCCTATAGACTACCTAAGATAGAAAATTTCTCCCTCAATATTACAACATACAAGTACTATGCCATTCTCCTTTCGTAAGATTATTAAAAGACATAATTAAGTAAATCAAAAAAAAAATGTTCATGGTTGACCTATTCAAGATTACCTACGTAATCCTTAAGACTACCTATGTTTGGATCATGTCTACAAAATCAACCATATTTCCTAACTAGGGTCATTCTTAATAGTTATCTAGGTAAGATACCAAGTGACCATTCTTCTGCCCCCTTCACATCTTAACTAGACAACTCTTAACTACTGTACATAAGTATTCATTCATTTAACATGCTTTCTGTAACGACATGTTTAGTCGTTTTAAGCAGCAGATTTTATTTCTGGAAAAACTGTGTGAGTCGACGGAACCCACGACGGACCGTCATGGGCACGACGGACCGTCGAGGGGGTCTCGTTCCAAAACACTTAGAATTCTGAAATTTGGGTACTGAAATCGACTCTCTGAACTTCGTGACGACATGGCAGGACGGACCATCGTGGGCACGACGGACCGTCACAGACTCTTCAAGGAAATTGAGTCTCTGAACTCTGTGACGGAGCAGCAGGACG
>NC_028638.1:14282796-14285038 GCF_001406875.1 Solanum pennellii | reverse complement strand
AACGGGCAGACAGGTGATAGGGCCCATTGTTACGCTTTCCCTGGGCGGTCTGAAGCGGAGACATCAGATGCTGTTATCACAGGTAATCTTTTGGTTTTGATTGCATGGCTTCTGTATTACTTGATCCTGGCTCTACATTTTCATATGTATATTCCTCATTTGCTACCGGTCGTAATTTACATTGTGAATTGCTTGACATGCCCATTCGTGTTTCTACTCCGGTGGGTGAGTCTGTGATAGTCGAAAATGTATATAGGTCTTGTCTGGTGACTTTTATGGGTAGCAATACTCGAGTAGACTTGGTTATCTTAGAAATGGTTGATTTCGATGTAATTCTGGGTATGACTTGGCTTTCTCCGAATTTTGCAATCTTAGATTGTAATGCTAAAACTGTAACGTTGGCCAAGCCTGGGACAGATCCGTTAGTGTGGGAGGGTGACTACACTTCCACTCCAGTTCGTATCATCTCCTTTCTTCGTACTAAGAAAATGGTTAGTAAAGGGTGTTTAGCGTTCTTGGCACACCTCAGGGATGATACTACCCAAGTACCTTCGATTGAGTCGGTTTCGGATGTTCGTGAGTTTCTGGATGTGTTCCCTGCAGACATCCCTGGTATGCCACCGGACAGGGATATTGACTTTTGCAATTATTTGGAGCCGGGTACTCGTCCCATTTCCATACCCCCTTATAGAATGGCTCCAGCAGAGTTAAGGGAGTTAAAAGCCCAACTTCAAGAATTGTTAGGGAAAGGCTTTATTAGACCGAGTGCATCCCCTTGGGGTGCTCCTGTTTTGTTTGTGAAGAAGAAAGATGGGAGTCTTCGGATGTGCATAGATTACCGACAACTAAATAAAGTAACTGTTAAGAACAGGTATCCTCTTCCTCGCATTGATGATTTGTTCGATCAGTTACAAGGTGCTTGTGTCTTCTCTAAGATTGACTTGAGGTCTGGTTATCATCAATTGAAAATACGGGCAGCAGATGTGCCAAAGACTGCCTTTCGAACCAGGTATGGGCATTATGAATTCTTGGTAATGTCCTTTGGACTAACGAATGCCCCTGCTGCTTTCATGAGCTTGATGAACGGGATTTTTAAGCCATATCTGGATCTCTTTGTGATCGTATTTATTGATGATATACTGATATACTCCAAGAGTAAGAAGGAACATGAGGAGCATTTGAGAATTGTGTTGGAAATGTTGAGGGAGAAAAAGCTTTATGCCAAATTCTCCAAGTGTGAGTTTTGGCTAGATTCAGTGTCCTTCTTGGGGCACGTGGTTTCTAAGGATGGAGTGATGGTGGATCCTTCTAAGATCGAAGTAGTGAAGAATTGGGTAAGACCTACTAATGTGTCAGAAATAAGAAGCTTTGTTGGTTTAGCCAGTTACTACCGTCGATTTGTCAAGGGATTCTCTTCTATTGCTTCCCAATTGACGAACTTGACTAAGCAGAATGTTCCATTTGTATGGTCGGATGAATGTGAGGAAAGCTTTCAGAAACTCAAGACCTTGCTGACTACCGCACCTATCCTTACCTTGCCAGTAGAGGGTAAGAACTTCATTGTATATTGTGATGCATCCTATTCTGGTTTGGGTGCAGTGCTAATGCAAGAGAAGAATGTAATTGCTTATGCTTCGAGGCAATTAAAGGTGCATGAACGTAATTATCCGACCCACGATTTGGAGTTGGCTGCGGTAGTGTTTGCATTAAAGCAATGGAGACACTATCTATATGGGGTTAAGTGTGAAGTCTATACGGATCATCGTAGCCTACAGTATGTCTTTACTCAGAAAGATTTGAATTTGAGACAGAGGAGATGGATGGAACTACTGAAGGATTACGACATCACTATCTTGTATCACCCAGGAAAGGCTAATGTGGTGGCAGACGCCTTAAGTAGAAAAGCAGGGAGCATGCGTAGTCTAGCTCACTTACAAGCTTCTAGAAGCCCATTGGCTAGAGAGGTTCAGACTTTGGCTAATGATCTTATGAGGTCGGAAGTAAATGAGAAGGGAGGATTTTTGGCCAGTGTGGAGGCGAGATCTTCTTTTCTTGACAAGATCAAGGGAAAACAGTTTAATGATGAGAAATTGATCCGGATCCGAGATAAAGTGTTGCGAGGAGAGGCTAAAGAAGCAACAATCGATGAGGAAGGTGTTTTGAGAATCAAGGGAAGGGTATGTGTACCCCGTGTTGATGATTTGATCAACACTATGCTAACAGAGGCTCATAGTGCAAGGTA
>NC_028638.1:14149142-14281117 GCF_001406875.1 Solanum pennellii | reverse complement strand
GTGATCGTTCGAGAACGAACGATGGGTAAATTGGTATCTATTGTAACGACCTGTTTAGTCGTTTTCAGCAGCAGATTTTATTTTTGGAAAAACTGTGTGAGTCGACGGAACCCACGAGGGACCTTCATGGGCACGACGGACCGTCGAGGGGGTCTCGTTCCAAAACAGTTAGAATTCTGAAATTTGGGTACTGAAATCGACTCTCTGAACTTCGTGACGACATGGCAGGACGGACCGTCGTGGGCACGACGGACCGTCACAGACTCTTCAAGGAAATTGAGTCTCTGAACTCTGCGACGGAGCTGCAGGACAGACCGTCGCAGGCGCGACGGGCCGTCACAGGCTGCGTAATCCCAGGCTGGGTCAGATTTCTGCTTAGTAATTTAAGGGGCGTTTTGGACTATTCCTGCTTTAATTATAAAGTTAGTGGGTTAATGTTAATAAGTCTAATTACTTGGGGGTTAAGAGAGGTAACCTTGAGTTAATTAGTGTTATATTATTGCCATCTTTATACTTAATTATATGCTAATTAGGGTAAAAGAAAGAGGGTTGGAATAAGAAAAATAGAAAGAACAAGGAGAGAGAAAGAGGAGAGAACGAACGAGTAGAAGAGAGGAGAAACGAAGAGGAAAACACAAACTTTGGGGAATTTGCTTGTTTGATCACGAATCTTCGGTGGAGGTAGGTTATGGTTTATGCTATTCGTAGTAAACTCTTAATAGCGAATGATATGTGTTGGGTAGTATTATAAAGTCTTCTATATGCTTAATTGTGTGCATGCATGATGTGATTTTATATATATAATTGTGATGAAACTAGCATGATGAGGCTATTGAATCTTGAACCCTAATTTTACTTTGTTATTGATGATGCCTTGGTATAAAAGAAGGCTTGATGAACTAAAGTAATGAGATTAGGGGATCGGGTGTCACGTTCCGACACCAGGATAGAAAGAGTGGATCGGGTGTCACGTCCCGGCACCAGGATAGAATATATGTGGATCGGGTGTCACGTTCCGGCACCTGGATAGAATATATATGGATCGGAGTGTCACGTTCCAACACCAGGATAGTATATGGATCGGGGGTCACGTTCCGGCACCAGGATAGTATATATGGATCGGAGTGTCACGTCCCGACACCAGGATAGTATATGGATCGGGTGTCACGTTCCGGCACTAGGATAGTATATGGATCGGAGTGTCACGTTCCGACACTAGGATAGTAGTAGTGGAGCGGAGTGTCACGTACCGACACAAGAGGAATAAAGACAATGACTCTTGAAATATGCTAATATACTCAGTCTAAAGAACATCTTTCCCAAAAGAGTATGGTGTGGAGGCTTGAGTCCTCATAGATATGTTCGGTGATGTTATAAATGATTTTTATACTTGTTGCTATCACCTGTTAAGAATAATAGATGATTTGATGATGTTATCTGAGATATATTGCTTTCTATTTTGAGTTGGCCGATGATATCTACTCAGTACCCGTGTTTTGTACTGACCCCTACTTGTATTTGTTTTCTTTGTTATTTGTGGAGTGCAGCAAACGTACCGTCGTCTTCAACTCAACCGCAACTCTAGCCAGTCTTCATTACACCGGATTTAAGGGCGAGCTAATGCTTCTAGCTTGGACTGGATCTTCTTCCTCATGTCTTGATGCCTTGAAGTTCCGGCATGGACTAGCTTTTGTTTATTTTAGCTTCTTAGAATACTCTTAGTTTAGTAATTTGATCATAGATGTTCTTGTGGTGATGACTTCCAGATTTTGGGGAATAATAGATGTTGAATTTTAGAAGTTATTGAATTGGTTTTTATTAATGAGTTTAAGTCTTCCGCATTACTTTCTGTTGATATTAAATTGAAATGTTAGGGTTTAGATTGGTTGGTTCACTCACATAGGAGGGTAAGTGTGGGTGCCAGTCGCGACTCGGTTTTGGGTCGTGACACTTTCCAACATAGGTCATTACATTCATTAGTGCATTTAAGAGGCATCCATCGTATAAAGGACATTCAAGTAATGTTCTGGGAGATGACCTAGGGACTCTCACTAACATCTTCAAACCCTATTGTGCAATGTCTAGATAACGTCCCATATCACCACCTAAATTACATAGAACCTCTATTATGATAATAGGTATCCAACATGATGAGAATTGGAAATAACCGACATAGACCATGGTAACTAAAAATGGAATCTGGTGTTTTAACCTACTCCGATGAGGGTGTTGTACTTGCAAATGGTAGAAGTTCGACATATCCCATGTAGGAACATGGTTTGGGAATATGAAGGGATTACTTTCTACTCTAGCCTTAATCATAACTAGAGCTACTTCCATTACCATAATCACTCGGTGATACCATTTGTTCTCATAGAGTAATTGACATTAAAAGTCCATACTAAGGGTGTCATATTTTATCCATAACCCAATTACTTTCACCCTACCATAGAGGTCCCCTAGGGCTACTTTAAATGGCGACAAAGATAGATAATCATGACTTTCCTATGGATTATAAAATATCGTTCCAACCAATCAAATTGAAGTCCATCATTCAATGCACGAAGGGTATTATTGCGGCTTTCGACTTAAATGTTCATAACCTTCCCACTAGGTTCAAGGATTCACATAGAGAGCCACTTAACATCATTCAAGGTCACATGTCATTCATACATTAAATAATAAATAGACTTTAGCATCCTAAGTAAAGACATCCCATATTCACCTTCATAAAGGTATCAAGTAAGGAACACAAGTCTACAACACAAGATATACAATACTTTACATATACCCTTTAGCATGTCATTTTTAGAAGCAAATAGGCAAAACCAACATAATCTTTTGGTAATCATATACACTACTATAGCATCATACATATAACCATTATAGACTCATATAGTAAAGTAGGAACAATCATGCATCATCTCTAAGACAACAAATATAAATACATCATCATAGTCTAACATGATCACCTTACAACAGCAATCGAAGAACACATACTTTCACCTAATCACAAGTACAACAACCTGATCATACTTCGCATAATCAACTACATACATCATTATAATACTTCAATTAGTTTACCCAAGAGGTCATGATCATCATAATACATAAATTAACGCTAACAAGGCCACATCAATTGCAAGTAAAACACATAGCACCACAACCATAAGTGGATCATACTTATCAAAACATAATTAGAGTCTAATTTAAATTAAATAAAGAGAATTAGGGCATTGTACCTCCAATCCATACACAACACATCAATACATATCTAAACCATCCTATTCAATATCATAAGGCACTTACCAATGACCACGAACATTAATTCATTACAAAAACCATAATACTCAATGAATCTAGGTCAATTAAGTATAGATTTACCAATGTAAGACCAATTAGACATCAATTTAGTACAATTATTACATCATTCATTAGCCCATAGAAAACTACACTAGTATTCATAAGCGTTAAGTCAATATCACTTAACCCACAAAGTAGTCAAAAACTAGGGTTCATCAGTTACTTGGGTTCATAGTTTAATTGAGTTAAAATCATATACTAACAAAAATTCAATTAACATACAATGATTTAGAACCTTTAATTCAAGAACCCGCGGATAGATCATAAAATTTTACAAGTTCATCCTTAGAAACTTTAGAAATTTCTTTGAATGTTGGGTACCTTGATGAATTTTTTTTCAAGGATAATAAATCATACCTCAATTATGTTAATCCACAAATTTTATGAAGAATCTCCACTAAATTCTTCAATTCAATCACTTCTTTGAGTTTTTTCTTTAATGGAGTTCGAGAGAATTTTTTAAAATATTTTTGGTTTTGATTTTTGAAGAATGAATTGTCCTTAGTGTTTAAGGCTAAATTTTTTTTAAAATACTCAAAGTAACCCTTAGTGACCTACCAAAGTCTTATTTGTACGTGGGGTGTATTTAGAACTTCACCGCTAGAATTAACAGGAACCAATTCTTACATACGGTTGCCAAACGACAGACCGTTTGTACAGAAATGAACATGCTAGCATCTCACTATTTGGTTCAGAGACTTTCTTTTAGGAGATTAGTATCCCTAGGATATATATTGACCCACGACACCCATTGACAAGGCGTTGACTGTCCCTCAAGACATGGTTTGCCTCAATAAATTAGGGCCTGGTCTAGACAACCTTGGCTCAAATGAAGGGTCATTCCTCAAGGACCCTTGTATGGTCTTTGGCGCCTTTTCTCTGGATGTTTTTTGAAACCCAAATATATTCGTATATGAAAATAAGACCTCCTACATAAATTTCATAAAAAACAAAGATTTTAAACTAGACGAAACATGCAAATATAGAAAAGGTCGTTTCAAGGCAAACCTTTCGAACGTCATGGACTTTTGACCTACAGACTTCATGAAACTCAATACACTGACTATAAACATTACTATTACTCATATAGTGACCTCATTAAGTCATGAAACACAAATATAGGCACATAACCACACATGAGGCGCTCATAGGTGACTTAGTCGTCGAATTTTTTTTATTGTCCCTTTACATTTGACTTCCAATGCACCTAAAACTCTAGACACTGCTTCAATACCACATTATAAGACAATTTAGGTCCTTAGACCCTCATGACCAAAATTTTAGGTTGTAGCTTCACCTAAGTCATTTTCGAGGTATTACAATACTCTTTCGTATTGTGTAGTCGTCATTTTGGTCAGAGAGTGTTCTAAAATGACTATCAGCCAAAATCAATAACTGTTGGTTAAAGGAGTCATCGACGCCCCGTTTATCCATCAACGCATCGTCGCCTGCACATGTAGATAGATACTGCCCCTTGGCAGATTTTAGCCTACTTCACAAGGGTCCTCTTCAAGGGCCCTTTGTTAGTCCTTGGAGAGTCGTACCCTGATGTTTTGACTATAAACTAACTCTAATACGTGTTACACATCTTACCACAAAATTTCATCCTTTTACGACTCTTAACAATTAGAAAAATAGGCTAAGGCACGCTAACACCTCTTGAACTAGTTTGCTGACATCATGGACGTTCTTTAACGTTTTGATTCTTCAACTTCCTAAGTAACTTATATTAGTTATTTTTACCTTAAAATAGTGACACAAGATTTAAACACTCAGGTTAGGCCCTAGAACACATCTTAGACTTCCGAAGTATTACAATTCCCTCCTTAGGAACATTCGTCCTCGAATGACACTAAAATTCATTAAAAGTACGGAATATACTCAAGTCTAGTAGTTCAACAAACTACACATAAAATATGAGTTAATAAATAAATTATGACATTTATGTATAGCATTCAAAACTTCAATTACTACACATAGAGCTCAACATCACCATATAAGGAATTTCCTTCTCACAAGAACATGAGCTAAACATCATATTAAGGAGTCAATTATTCAAAACTAAATCAATCAACATAATGAATACCATTTCATAGTGAATCACTATATAAACATTCACAACATAATTCAAAAAAAGTAAAATTGACAATTTATGTCTATAGGCATAACATCACTGTAATTCAGCGTAACATGAACATTTTTGCAAAACTTCACCAAATATCCAAGTAATTTATTATTTCCTTTTTTCGAAGGAATAACTAACCTTAGTTAGCAAATAGATGAGGGTACGAGACTTCATGCTGGCCTCGGCCTCCTATGTTGCACCCTCAACTAGGTGATACTTTCATAACACATTTACGGAAGCCACCTCTTTGTTCCTTAACCTCATTACTTGTCTATCAAGGTTTTGAAGCGGAACCTCCTCATAGTTTAGGTTATCTTGAACACCTAGACCTTCAAATAGGAAGAATGGACTCGGGATCACTGATACACTTTTTAAGAATGGCAACATTGATCTCCAGATGAACCAAAGCCAATTCAATAGGCAACCTCAACTCATATGAAATCTTACCAATCTTTTGCAAGATATCATAAGGACCCACATAACGAGGACTCAACTTCCCTTGATTGCCAAAACTCACAACCCCTTTCATAGACAATATTATTAGATTGTAACACCTTGAAAATCCAAGACTCATGGAAAAGGCCTAACATAGGTGTCATAAAGTATACACACTTTTTCTACGTCCATTCTAATGAATATAGGTCGTTTAGAAGGTTTAAGAACAAAAATTTCCAGGAAGTTGGTTTAAAGGGGATGTTAGTGTGCCTTAGCCTTTTTACTAACTTTTAGAAGTCGGAAATGAACAAAAAGGTGTGGGTAGGTAGCTAATGGGTGTTTGAGTTGTTTCATGATTTAAAACGTATGAGTATGACTCCCCAACAACCAACCAATGACCTTCGAGGTGAACCCCTGTAGTTGATGCAGCACTGATTGGAAGTGTTCGTCGACAGGGAAGAACACAGTTCATAAAAGGGCCAACGGGGAATCGAAGGTCACCATCGTCCCTCACTTAGAAATATTTGTGAAAGCCCTTGTTTATCTAGCTACTGTTACACTCAACGGAAGGGCTCGACAGGGCGTCATGGGCTTGACGGTGCGTGAGGACACTATCATCCCATACTTAAAAACAATGGAGAAAGCCTCGCATACAAAGTCTCGGATAGAGACGACGGAAGTGAAGGACGGAGGAGGGGCTTTCCTCGACCCATCGACGGATCATCGAAGGGGTCTCGTCGGTAGGGGTAAAATTTCAGTAATGGATTTTAATGATTTCATTTAAAATAACTAAATGGTGTAGGGTTTAAATAGTTATTTAAGGGAAACCAATTGAGTTAATTAAAGCCCCTCTATAAATACCCTTAACCCTCATTAACCAAAACCCAACCCTTAAAATAAACTCTCTTTCTTCTCTCTTATTTCTTTCCCTATAAGAACACATCATTGAAGGCTAGCAAGAATTAGGGTTTGGGAGCTGTAAAAGGGTGGATTATTCATCAAAATATTGGGAAATATAAAGTAATGGGTTCTATTAACCTTTGAGATCCTTTCCTCAATGGGTTCCTTAAAAAGGTATTTGAAAAAGTTGAGTTTTTTATCAATTTTATTCAATTACAAAATTGAAGTGATGGACTGATTTGTTAGTGGATTCTTAGGGTTGTATTAAGAATATTTACATGTTATTCAACTTTTTTATGATAATTATTGATGGTTTGGTCAAATTTAAGAACATGATCCTCTATACCTAACCATAGGTAGTAATCTTCACCTATGTTGTATGTTGATCATTCAATTGAGATGGTTGTTGATTAGATTAATATTCTATGGTGCTATAATGGTTTAATTAAGATTAACTATGGGCCTATAATTCTAGTTATTGAGATGTAATTTAGGTTATGAATTGTAATGTGAAATTAGCCTATGTATCTTGTCTCAAGGTGTGATATCAAGATGAATTGTGTTATAGAAATGCAATTGGCTTTGTTATTCTATTTATTATGATTGTGTTATGACGTTACTCTCCATGTTGGGTTGAGTTAGGGGTTGATGGTAATACCATGATAATAGACTATGAGAAAGACTTGATACGTCTTAGAATCTTTAGCTTTACATCCAATTGTGATTAATTGGTGTTAAGCTATGATATTACATTGAATTATGTCTTATATTAATATTATAGGGAGGTATGATGCTGAATTTAAATGTCTAGACTATGTTGTGAGGTTGATTAAGGTGTATGTGCTATAAGGATGGTGAAGACTATCAATGTTCCTTAAAATATAATGAAATGCTAAAGTGTTAAACTCACTTATATGAAATGTGATGAATGGACTTAAACTCGCACAATTGTTCTTGAGCTATTGATGATGATGATTATACAAGGGGTATAACATATGGCATAAATTAACCTATGATTGATAATTAGAGGCATAAAGACATTTCAAAAAGGGACTCTAGCTTAGCACCGACTGAACTAGATAGAGTAGTGTCCCTTCCTACATAGGAAAGGTAGGATCACTACATCACTCTTGAGATTGGAGATCATAATGCATGGTGCATAAAGAGGATCCCAACTAAATCTCCTAGTTCTTGAACTATGCTGCCCCTATAAGAATATTAGCTAGTGGATCCACGTAGTTGCTATGTTTTATGTTTTTGTACTACCTTGGCAAGTAGTCCGCCTTCTTTCGGTGTAGGTTTTTATGACACCAGATTACGCACTGGTCTATGTAGGTTAGGGAAAGATGTTCACAAAATTTAAAACGAATTAAAGGACTTCAACTCTAACTTGGATAACCTAAGGGGTCTATCTTAGTCTAGGTAATGGTATACGTCTCTACATAGACATTGCTCTAGTTAGTCTTGAGGGGAGTCTTAGGAGGAGATTCTGATGTGTTTATATTATGATAATATATGATGTATATATATATATATGATGACCATGTCATATTGTTTATACTATAAGTTAATTAGTTCATTTATGAATATTCATTGGACAGTGCTCATGTTTTCTTGTTGAGGTTACTTGATTGAGTAAGGTTATGGGCTTTGCTTGATCATTGAACTTTTTGACTTAATAAGAACTTGTGAGTAGTGTCTTGCTTAACTCTTATTTATTCTTGTGATATTATTCCTTGATGTTAGGGTTGTGGTAACTCATGATTTTAAGTGTGTTGGGATAGTAAACATGTTTTGTTGATTAGTATGATTTACATGACTTTGCATTAATCCGAAAAAAGGGGGTAAAATAGCATGTTTTAATAAAAAGTCCCTCTTTAGAATATTTTGCTTGTGTATGTGCATAAGATCTCATACTTAGTAAATGTGGAGTACTAAGCCCCTTTTCTCCCTTTTAACCAAACATTTTAGGTTCCGGTTGTTGAATTTTATTTGAGGCGGTTTGAAGGAAGACTTTGATATTCTATCATCCAAGTGGCAGGTCCTCATTTTCCACGAGGACAATGCCAATATTCTCTATGAGAAGTTACTTAGTTACTACAACTTTTGTATTGACTCTATTTCCTATTAGAGGCAAAGTTATATAAATCCTATATAAGGCTTACTTTTATTGATGTAGGGCTATGCCCAACATTATTGTCCTCGTTTAGATGGTTTATGAGACGAGACAGATTTATGACCCTATTTCTTTACTATATAAATGTGTGAAATAAATGTAGAAGACTATGTAATCTTCTTATATGAAAGAGTCTATGTATACTCGATATTATGATTATGTGTATATAAAGGTCTATGTAAACCTCCGATTAGAAGTACTTGAAAAGTTTAAATTTTTTAATATTTTTAATCGATCAATGCAATGATGTAAAACAAAGAGGCTTGTCTTAGTCCTTCAAAGAGGACGCCGCCGCCAGTTACGTCTAAGGGGTAAACCCGAATGTGATAAAATTGGTATCGGAGCATGAGGTTTAATATCTTTGATGTTGACGTCTCTCTCAACCACATCTATGTAGGTTTGTATTCATAATTGTGAAGCGCACCACACTTATGAGTAGGAACTTATATGATTTTTAGGTATCACTCTCTTTCTTAAAAATCTTGTATCGTGCCAATAAAGTATACTTATGGTGTGCTTTCACATCTAATCGTATTGTTGTGCTTATTGGAAGCATTAACACTCGATGGAATGCGCCTTGAATACTTGAGGAGGAATTTTATAATGTGGGAGCTCCTCCCCTTGATGAACAAGTTCCTCCGCTAGAGGAAAATGCTAATTTTGATCAAGGCCCGGCTAACCCTCCACATATGACGGAGGCGGAGATGAGGTTTATTCTTTCTCAAATGGCCCAAGCTATGACTACCCAAGCACATGCCGTAACGGTTCAAGGCCAAGTTATGATGGCTCAAGCCAACCGGGATGTTGCTCCTCATCCTCATCAACAAGTCACTGTTATGGCTTCTCGTCTAAAGGACTTCACTCGGATGAACCATCCTACTTTCTATGGGTCTAAGTTTGATGAACACCCTCAAGAATTCCTTGATGAGGTCTACTAAGTGCTATATGCTATGGGGGTGACATCAAGCGAGAAGGCCGAGTTGGCCTCATACCAACTCAAGGATGTTGCCCAAAGTTTGTTTGTGCGTTCGAGGGACAACAGGATGTTGATGGGCGGTATGGTAACTTGGGAGGTCTTCAAGGTGGCATTTCTAAATATGTTCTTCCCTAGAGAGATAAGCGAGGAGAAGGTGACGGAGTTCATCAATCTTCACCAAGGAGGGAGGAGTGTTCCTGAGTATTATTTTAATGCCACCCTCAAATGGTTCATGTGATCATCCTCATTTTATTAATATATGAAGATGTCGTCAATGAAAACAATGACAAATGAATCTAGGTATCTTGGAAACACCCTATTCATGAGATCCACAAATGTCGACGGGGCATTTGTGAGACCAAAAAACATTACTAAGAACTCATATTGACCATATGTAGTCTGAATGTCGTCTTTTGTATATTTTCACCTGTCACACTAAGTTGGTGATACCCCGCCCTCAAGTCAATGTTAGAAAAGTAGCTTGCCCCTTGGAGTTGATAAAACAAGTCGTCAATCCGAGGGAGAGGGTACTTGTTCTTCATTGTTTATTTATGGAGTTGGCGGTAAACAATGCACATCCAAAGGGACTCATCCATCTTCTACACAAACGCAACAGGAACACTCCATGGAGAAAGAATAGGTCTAATGAAGACCATGTCTAGTCAATCTTTGAATTTAGCCTTTAATTCTTTCAATACGGTCGGACCCGTCCTCTAAGGAGTAATTGAAAAGGTATTTGTATCCCGTAACATTTCGATACAAAATTAAATTTCCCGATAGGGAGGAATACCGAGAAGATCGTTAGGAATGACCTTCGGAAGTTCCTTCACTACAAGGACCGAATCAATGGCCGGAATTTCGGAGTGTAGATCTTTGACTCTTACCATATGATATAAACACCCTTTAGATATGATTTTGCGTGCTTTCAGACAAGAGATGATACTACCTCTAGGATGGAATTTCCTGCTTCCACTCTGAAACGGGTTCATTTGGAAAGATAAACTTCACCACCCTCGTTCTACAATCTATAGAGGCAAAGCAAGCATGCAACTAATCCATACCTAAAATGACATAAAAATCTAGAATATCAAGTTCTACTACTTTAACATAAGAAAATCTATTGGGCAACATTATAGGACAATTTCAACACACCCTTTTTGCTAAAACAGACTCACGACACCGGGGTAGACACTATAAAAGGCTCATGCAAAATATCGGGCAAAATGTCAAACTCTTTTACTACTAGAGGATAAATAAATTATAAGTTAGCACCGGGATAAAGTAAGACATATACATCGATATAGAAGACTTTCAACATACCGGTCACCACGTCGGGAGAAGTCTCTTTCTCACCCCTAGAGAGGAAAGCTTAGAAGATGTTCTTCTTTGAAGTATTATTTGAACCACTTGATTGATCTTGACCACTACCTTTGTATTGACCCCTCACATTCGGGAAATCCCTCACCTTATGCCCACTTTTAACCCAACCAAAACAATTATCCGTCCCCTTAAGACAATCAACATAGTGCTTCTTGCAACACATTCCACAAGTTGCCTTTTAATCCCAGCCTTAGGTTACTTAGAAGGAACATTATTAGAAATAATCTTCTTAAACGTAGGTTTGTCTTGTATCTCAAACCTTCCTTTTGAGGAACCTCTATAAAAAGATCTTTCCCTCTTAGCATCTCTACTCTTCCACATAGACCTTGCCCCTTCTATATGTTGGACATGAACCATAAGACAAGATATTTTCATGTTGTCTTGTAGCATTGCCGAATGACACTCCCCTTGTAAATCATTCGCACCCCAACACAAAATGGTTATTTCATTTCTAGGATCGTAAACCAAAGAAGGAGCATATTTTGAAAAATTAGTGAATTTCAAGGATTATTCATGAACACCCATACATCCTTCGTTAAGGTTTATTAACTCCACTACCTTAGCTTCCCTCTTCTCCCTAGGTAAGTGCCGATCAAGAAAAGCCTTCTTGAACACTTCCAAAGTCAAGAGTCCACCTTTTAAAGGACTATCGTCCCTCCATTGTCGTACAATTCTTGAGCCACATCCATGAGTTGATATTTATCTAACATGGCCTCGCAAGTAGAAAACCCCATAGAATAAAGGATCTGGTAGATTTCATCGATGAACTCTTGGGGGTGTTCTTCAATGTTGGACCCATAGAATGTAGAAGGCTTCATCCTACAGAAATCCCTTACACGGGAGTCCATGGTAGAAACTTGCTTATGAGATCGGGGTACAACCTCCAGATTAGCTTAGGTTGTGATGGCTTGGGCTTGAGTAGTAGCGGCTTGTGCTTGGGTAGTAATGTCTTGGGCCATTTGAAGGAGAGCGGACCTTCTGTTCTTATCCGTCAAAGGAGGAGGATTCACCGGGGCTTGGTCATCATTCAGATCTTCCTTAAGAGGAGGAAATTGATCACCACGGGGAGGAACTCCCACATTAGATTCAAAAGCACATACAGTTAAAACTCCAAAGGCACAATATTGGACTCCCAAGAAAGTTATAGTTTCCTAAGCATCTCGCAGATTCTTACTCATAAGTGTGGCACGCTTCACAATTATTAATAGGAACATATATATATACGTGGTAGAGAGAGACATCGAAAAAAATATTTAACCTGATGCTCTGATTCAATTATTATCACATCTTGTAATAACCCTTAGACGTAAGAGGTGGCGTCATTCTCTTTGAGGACTAAGACTAGCCTCTTCGCTTACATTATTACATTCATAATTATATCTACTCGGAGGTTTACATAGACCTTTACATACACATATTATACATATATCGAGTATAAGTAGACACTTTATATAATAATAAACTTAGTTTTCCACTTTTATTGCACATAAATTTATATAGAACATAACATAATCATAATAGACATCTCATCTCATAAACATCTTATAAGAGTTTAATAACTTAGGCATTGCTCATACATCAAAATAAGAATGCAACACAGGGTCTATGAAATGTTACACACAAGATGTAGAAGAAAGAAACATAAAAGTCTTAAGCTACAAATAACTCCGTTAGCTAGATTGTGGCATCGCTCTCGGAAAGTGAGGACCTTACCCTACTTGGATGATCAAGAGATCCAAGCCTTCTTCAAGTTGTCTTCAAAAGGACTTCAACTACCAGAATATAAAATGTTGGAAAAAGGGAAGAAATGGGGTTAGTATAGAGCTTGTACTTAGTATAAGATCATATGCACACATACTTCAAAATCATGCTAAGAAAAGGGACATTTCATAAAGCATGCACTTTTTATTAAAAACCTTTATGCATATTCAACAAGACCATACCAACAAATATAACATGTTCGTTAAGTTATAATCATGTACATCACAAGACCAACAACATCAAAAACTAGTCATGTCAACATATATATACTATAATCGAACACATAGCCAAGTAACTCTATCCCAAGTCCTAATAGCAACAAACATTAATAAGAGTACATTTCAACATAACCAAAGCAAGACAATTACACATGAACCCCTATAAAGTAAAAAGGTCCAATGAACAAGGAAAGCACATAACATTAGTCAATCAAGTAACCCAACAAACATAATGAATAACATCTTACTTCGCATATCATAACATTAATGAGTACATAACATCATACTTTATCAATATAGTCCATCACATATTCATAAGTGACACCAATAAACATATTGTACCAACAATGTGTATGTTCATCATATACATGTCATATAGCAGTATAAGCATTTTCATACATAAGAACATCCTCCTAAGACTCCCTTCAGCACTTACACCCCTTAGCTAATCTTAGTTAGAGTTAAATCCTTTATATCATTTTACAATTTGAGAACATCTTGCCTTAGCCGGCATAGAACACATGAGATAATGTGGAATCCGGTGTCACTGAACCCTACATCGAAAGAAAGGGAACTACATGCCAAGTTAGTAAAAAAACGTGAACATAGGAACTACGTGAATCCACTTGCTAGTATTCATATGAGGGCAATATAGTTCAAGAACTAGGAGATATAGTTGGGACTCTCTTTATGCTACATACATTGTAGTCTCCAATATCAACAATACACTATTGATCCTACCTTCCCTATGTGGCAAGGGACACTCCTCACTCTAGTTCAATCGGTGCTAAGCTAGAGTCCCTTTTCGAAATGTCTTTAATGACTAAATTAATCATTACAGATTATTTTAGGTCATAGGGTCTAACCCTTGTATATTCATCATCTTCATATCTCAATAAGAATTGCATGAGTATTGTATTTTCATTACATTTCATATAAGTGAGGTTAGCACATTAACATTCTCATATCATGATAAGGCACATTGGTAAATCATTCACCATCCTTATAACATTTACATCTTAAGTAAACACCTCACAAAATCATAGTAAAGACATTTAAATTCAACATCATACCATCCTATAAATCATAGTGCAAGTCATACTCCAATACAACATCATGACATAATCACAATAAACCATAATTTGATGTAATGGAGAGGTATCTAAGACTTATCAAGTCTTCTTCATAGTTCATCATCAAGATCTTAACACAAACCCTCAATTCAACCCAATTTGTCTATACATCATAATAAATCAATAACCAACATGATAACAAGGTTAGAATAAACATTATATCACAATTAAATACTAGATCATAGATTAAGATAATATACTTAGGTCAATTCACACTATAACTCAAAACATAGATCATCTTGTCAAGAAATGGCATGAAAGACTACAAATCATCCTAATATATTCATGATTAGTCGACGGGCAATGTGGACTCCGTGCTACACGTCTGTGGTTTTGGTTATAGAGTTGCCAAAATGACTTCCGAAGAAATTTGACAAGTTTTCACATACGAAGGCATCAAAGCCACGTCCATTTACCAATGAATCGTCTCATGAAATCCGTTGATGGACTCTTCCTCTTTGCTGCTTTTTGCGAATTTGCAAGGTCCTCCTCAAGGGCTCTTGGTTGTTCCTTGGGGATTCGTACCCAGACGTCTAAATCAAGAATAAACTTAAACACATATTAGACACCCTTCCACAAATTTTCATGATTTTCCAATTTCTAAAAGCTAGTCAAATAGGCTAAGTTATTCTAGTACCTCGTTGAACTAGTTTACGGACATCATGGGCGTTCTTCGACGTTTTGGTTTCTAGATTTCCTAAATGACTTATAATAATTAAAATTGGCCTCAAAACCATTTCTAATGTTTATGTCACTCAAGTTAAGCTCTAGAACACTTGTTGGATTTTCGAAGTGTTACAGTATAACTCAACAAAGAACTAGGAGGGCTGTCGGTGGACGTTTCTTCATAAAAAATCTTTGGGTGTTCTCCTATTTGATATATGGTATTCATCCTTGAACACTATTCCATTGAAAGAGTCATTTATGAATGATTTCGAAAAGTATTCTTCAACCCTAACTTCTTCTATCTTTGACACTAAATATTGGTCTTGCATGAAAACATTTTAAATGATGCAAATATGATGTTTCAAATGTTAGGGTGATTTTAATGATAAAACTTCAATGAAAACATTATAAAGATTTTTATCAAATATTGGCATAAGGAATGCGTTAAATGATCATGATTTTGTTTTATTTAAACTTTGATCTTCTTATGTTGATATTGTTGTTTAGCTACTGCCCTAAGGGATATATTATGATGGAATGTTGAGTAAAATATTATAGTTAATGGAACCTTGGATAAAAGGTAAGTTAGTTATGTTGTTTAGCTTTATATATGAAATGTTATTGAGTTTTATGGTCCACCTTCATTGTCACGGTGTTTACTTGATGAATTTGCATATATTTGGTATCATGACTGGATTTAGACCCTAGTCAAAACCTTCGTGGTTGACCTCTCAAAGGTTGAAGACAAGCCTACATACGTCATCATTACATCGTATAGGTTAATTTTAGCGTAAAATTTCAAAATTTTGTTTGCTTTGAAGTATTCATAGACTTCAATATATGGCATCATTCACCACAACCATCTAATAATGAGATACTCAAATGAAGGAAATAGTTCATAACTGCATAAATATAAAGATGCCAAAATGGCACCAATACAAAGTCTGAAATAGATAAGAAAGAAACACTAGTGGAACACTCTCCACTAGATCATGCCTACGTCTAAGCATGAATATAAAAGATAAGCATCTTCAAAAGTAGTAGGGCCTACCAAGTCCAGCTTAATGCTCTACGTGTGGATAGATCCAACGTAGTCTCGTAAGCTATAGCGTCCACCCACCTGAACCTAAATGTAGTGTATTGTATGAGATTATTACACACTTGTACTAAGTAAGGGTGTATGCAGGCACACACCAAGGACATGCATGATTAAGAAGACATTTCTCCTAATGACATGAGTAATGGAAAGTCAAGTCAGTGGACTTCCCAAATCGGATTAGAAAAGTCATGCTATGAGAGTAACATGCATCATCATTATTTTCATATTGCACACAACACATAACATATTTCATATAGCACGTACATATACCACATATCATTCGTTCATATGCCAGGCAACCCTGGAATAATTGATTTATCATTAAGACTTCCCAAAATTAGGGCTCAACATATGAGACTTCAACTAGGAATCATTCTTTAGCAAACACAGAGTCTGCTTCATCCATTCATGCATTATTCATTTTCATTCGTTTCATTCATTCATAGACTTGTTCAATACGAGCTATACCTAGGATGTAGTTTAAGATTCTCATCGGGTTCACTTTGAAATGTCCAAGAATGACATAGTGTCATTACTTGAGTCTACTTCACCTCTTGATTATCCTAACCAAACACCTTTGATATCATTCTTTTCACATGGTGCATTACTGAGGGTGGCCTCATTTATTTCTCTGCGAACTCTAACTTTAACCGACATAGATCATGTGAGCTCCATGAAATCCTCTGTCTACCCCACATCGAAAAGAGGTTGAATCACAGGCCAATTTGAAACAAAAACAAGCTATCTTATATAGGAAAACGAATCATGCTAGATCCCTATGTTTGCTGCATAGGTTCAAAGACTAGGAGATGTTAGGAGACAAATACACGTATGGATAGACAGTCTCATCTAATGAGAATTACATGAACTTGTGCCTTCCAAAAATAAGGCATTGCAACTCATATGTAGCCTATCAGTGCTCCATATAAAATTCCATTACATTTATCTCACACATCATAGAAGCTGACTTCTAGCATGAGGGCATCATAGCTCATTAGATAATTTCTCATCTCACAATTAGTATTAAGTATGCATCAACTTTAATACTTTCAATAGAGTGTTCATAGAGAATGGTCTCTTCATTAACTTTGCACTCTCATAGGTGAGTACGTTTTGGAAACATTTAGTTGGGCTCAATTGAGATCGCTCTCATCTTTTACATTAGCCTCTTATCATGTTGTCACCACATTCATTGGCATTAGCACAATTGTTCTTCATAATTACTAACCCCTTTACGTGAATGTTTATTTCATCATATGCCAATGAACTTGGCATTTTTAGTATATTTCACACTCTTACATAACCCTTCTATAGGTCACATCATTCATCATATAACATTTTAGGTTCACTTACTTTATAAACGTATGCTGGACTTATGAGTCCATACACACAATCCATGGGTATCATTCATAGTATACTTAAGTGATTCATATTTACCAAAGATTACATGGTACAATACTTATGCATATTGTAAGTATGCCAAGATCTCGATTTCAATCCTTATAAGTAGCATTCGTTTAAACATTTATCCGCGTACAAATTATGCGTCAAAACGGAACTAGACCAGGGAACCCGATTTCGAATCCCTTGGACAACACTTAGCTTCCACTTAATTTTTGATTTAGCATTTCAGCTTGGGACTCGATTTCGAATCCCTACACTTACATTTCTTTTTCTCTTCTTTTTTTCTTTACTTAATTTCAAACATCTAAGCTTGGGATCCGAGATCAAATCTCCCCACTCACGTTTTATTTAATTTCTTTCTTTCCTTAAATCTACTCCGTTGAACCGAGAGGTTGTGCTATCAATCCCCAACAACCTCACCCTCTTTTTATTTATATTTTCTCCTTACTTTCTCATTCGGCCAAAAGGTTGTGGGTTCGATCCCCACAAACCTCATTTAATTTCTTTTATTTATTTCTTCCTTTTCTATTGTTTGACCGAGATGTTGTGGGTTCGAACCCCACACTCATCATTTTATTTATGTCTTATTACACGGGTTCGAATCCCATATACCTTATTTCTTTTATTTACCCATTTTTTTGCGTTTTCTTGAAGTGAGGTCTCGAGTTCAATCCCTAATGACCTCACATATTTTAGTTTCTTTTTAAATTTCAAGAATGTACAACATTTGGCCGATATCAAATATCCTAAAAGCTGGAAATTTGATCACTCTTATGCAGTCTATTTTCTCAACCTTTAAATCTTAGATTTTGGACAATTTTTGTGTAGCATCTGGTGCATCATTAGGTGCGGTTTCATGGTTATGTTTGATCAAGATTTTTCAGTCTATTCACAAACACATATGAATGTCACAATTTTTACTTATTTCAACACGTAAAATACAACTATTTAACATGTTAATTTAAGGCTTCAAATCGAGAACAAAGTCACAGCACGCACATGCACCCACAAGTTATCATATGAAACATTTTCGGAAACACTTTGTCATTTCTCACATAATTTCCGAATACACATACAAATAGGTAATCACAATCAGCCCTAAAATCATCTACCAGAAGTCATACGAATGCATGAATCGATTCTTTTAGATGATCTAATGACAGGGGCATGCGACGTCGACAACCTTTGTTTTTCTATTGAGATTAAACTGAAGGTTAGGGGTCTCTTGTGAAAGGGACAACGAGGGAAGAAAACCCATACCTTAGTGTCGTTAAACACTTGTTTCAATGCTGCCAATTCTCAAGAAACCAAGACTCACCACCAAAACCTCATCACAATCCCGTCTAGACACCCCTTCTTGTTTTACATTTTTAGATTGTCTTTACTTTTGAATTTTAGCGTTCATGTTCTTGATGAACTCAATCTTTTTCATTCTGCTCTTTTCTTTTACATAAGAATGATCTTCAAAATGAGTTGGGACTAGAGAGAGACGTGAGAATGAGTGGTAGCTTAGTATTAGGAGATTTAGGTGGAGACTTAGTCAAACTAGGACTTCTCCTTAACTTATTAAAAATATTATTTTTCAAAGGGTAAGTGAAATGACCACCATTCCCCTACAAAATCAGATAATGATCATCAATTTAATCCATCTATATGTTGCTTCAACCAAGGCTCGAACCCGGGTGAAACGCCCATCACGAAACGGGTCATTCCGGGTTTACCTGACCTAAACCGTTCCTTCAATTAGATTAATTAATGAATTAATTAATTCAATAGGGTAATTACAATATTACTCTTGGCCTGGAAAAGACCATTTTACCCCTAGACCCTCAAAACCTAAGATTACCCCTATTATGTTCGTTAATGACTCATTTGGGTGTAACTCTTCTACTCGGGTGCCCTAATTGGATGGTTCCCACCTTGCCTAGCTCAACTAACTCACCAAGTTGGTTGGCTTGGATAGTGAATAGGTTTTGAGATCTGGTTCCACGCGCAACAATACGTGTGAACCTGTTCTAATCCAGGCGTTCTAAGTATGTTTAAAAATTACTTAGCATAGTCATTTTCAGGTTGTTACATTATCCCCTCCTTAGCAACATTCAGCCCCGAATGACACTTCTACTGATCTAGCACAATGCCAGTCATATCATAACATAAATAATTTACAGAGTCAAGTAATATCAACAAAGAATAGAGTAGATAAGGAAACATAGATCCAAGAGTAAGGAGTCTAACCTCAAAAGCTAAAAAGATGAGGATAGCGGAAACTCATATCGGCCTCGGACTCCCACTTAGCACCCTCAACAAGATGGTTCCTCCACAATACCTTCACTATCGCAACCTCCTTGCTTCTCAGCCGCTTCACATGACGTTCTAAAATCTAAATAGGAACTTCCTCATAGGATAAGTCTTCATCAACCTTTTAAACCTTAAAAAGGCAAATTCGATGCTGGATCACCAAGGCATTTCATTAACATAGAGACATGAAAGACTGGAGGAACGGAAGCTAGATCCGCAGGCAACGCCATCTCATTGGCCACCTCATCCAAACGCTGTAGAATTTCGTATGGCCCAACGTACCTCAAAGTCAACTACCCCTTCCTGCCAAACCTCATCACCCCCTTAATGGGTAATATCTTCAAGTATACTTGATCACCAACATAAAACTCTAAGGGCCGCTTCCTGTTATATGCATAAGATTTCTACCGACTGTATGCATTAGCCAACATGTTCCTAATCACCCTCACCTTCTCCAAGGCCTCATGAATGATCTCGGAACCCAAAATGGATGACATGAGTGATAGTTGTTATTGTATGATAACTCTATCAATGGTAGATGGTCGGTCTCACTACCTGTAAAGTTGACCACACACACACTTTAAATGTCCTCCAATGTCTGAATGGTGCGCTCTGCCTGCCAAACTGTCTGAAGAAGGAAGGCAGTACTGAGTATTACCCGCATGCCTAATCTCTTATGGAAGGATCTCCAGAAATGCGAAGTGAACTGAGCTCTTCTATATGAAATGATAAATAAAGGAATCCCAGTTGACACCACACAATCTCATCAATGTAGAGTCTCGAATAATTCTTGTCTTTATAAGTAGACATCACAGGGATCAAGTGAGCAGACTTAGTCATCTTGTCCACAATAACCTATATGGAGTAATGTTGTCACCTAGTACTTGGAAAACCAACCACAAAGTCTATCTTAATGGCCTCCAACTTCAATGTCGGAACCTTAATCATCCGTGTGAGACCACCAGGCTTGAGGTGCTTTGCCTTAACCTGCTGAAAGTTAGGACACATGGCCACATACTCAGCAATGACCTTCTACATACCATCCCACTAATACATCTGCTTGAGGTCATGATACATCTTGGTGGAACCTTTATGTATCGAATACCTTGAATCATGGGCCTCTGCTACAATCTTTGTCTGCAAATCATCCACGTCTGGTACACACAGCCTGTTCTAGTACCTATGTATGTCGTCACCTCTAGAACCAAAGGACCCATTAATCTTTATCAACACCGAGTCCTTCAACTCCATCAAAACAGAATAAAGATGCTGACCCTGCTTGACTTAAACAAAATAGGATGATTCAGTACTAGGATAAACTGAAAGACCCCCGCTAGTAGAAGCCTTCAATTGCACACCTAGTCTGGCCAGTCTATGTACATACTTCACGAACTCCTTCTTCCCATCATCTATGTCGTCGTACTCCCCATGCTCAACCTTCTCAAAGCATCACCTACAACATTTGCTTTCCTTGGATGGTAGTGGACACTCATGTAATAGTCCTTCAACAGCTCCAGCCATCTCTTCTGACATATATTCAACTCCCTCTGTGTGAACACATACTAGAGACTCTAGTGGTCTGTGAACATATCCACATGCACTCCGTTCAAGTAATGCCTACACAACTTCAATGCAAACACTAAAGTTGCCAACTCAAGGTCATGAGTGGGATAATGTTTCTCATGAACCTTCAGTTGTCTGGACGCATAGGCTATCACCTTACCACCGTGCATCAGAACACAACCCAAACCAACCATAGATGCGTCACAATAAACAGTGTAATATTCACCACATTTACGTAACGTAAGCATTGGGGTTGAAGTGAGTCTGTCCTTGATCTCTTGGACACTCTTCTCACAAGTATCCGCCCATTGGAACTTGTCTTTCTTCATAGTCAAAGATGTTAGTGGGGTAGAAATGGAAGAAAAACCCTCCACGAACCAGCGGTAGTAACCAGCCAATCCCAGAAAGCTACGGATATTTGTATGAGTAAGAGGTCTTGGCCAGTTCTTAATAGCCTCAGTGTTCCTGGTGTCCACTTCCACACCCTGATCGGACACAACATGACCCAGGAAGGTCACTGATCTAAGCCAAAATTCACACTTGCTGAACTTGTCATACAACTAATTTTGTCTAAGTACCTGCAAGGTTAGTCTCAAATGATGTTCACGCTCTTCCTTGGTCTTAGAGTAGATGAGGAATGTTAACAATGTATACTATGACGGAAGAATCAAGATTTTAACAGAAGACTCGGTTCATGAGGTCCATAAATGCAGCTGGTTCATTAGTGAGACAAAATGACATTACTAGGAACTCATAATGACCATAACGGTTACGAAAGGCTGTCTTTGGGATATCTTTATCCCTAACCCTAATCTGATGATACCTGGAATGAGGTTCAATCTTAGAGAAGAAACTAGACCCTTGGAGCTGATCAAATAAGTAATATAAACTAGGAAGTGGATACCTGTTATTTACAATGACTTTGTTGAGCTGCCGATAATCGATACACATCCTTTGGGTTCCATCATTCTTTTTCACAAACAACATTAGAGCTCTCAAAGGGGATATGCTCGGCTGGATGAAGCCCTTATCAATGAGATCTTTTAATTGCAGCTTCAACTCTTTGAGTTCAGCTGGAGCCATTCTGTATGGAGGATTTGAAATTTGTTCGATATTGGGATCTAGGTTGATACAAAAATCAATATATCGAGGGGGAGGGACTCCAGGAAAATCATCAGGGAAAACATCATGGAACTCATAAAATACAGGCACAGAGTCTATGGAAGGAATTTCATGATCTAGATCATTGACAGTCACTAGATGGCATAACAATCCCTTATACATCGTTTTATTAGCTTTTAGGATCAAAATCAAGGGACTTGAACGACTCAAATTGTACCCCTCCAAACCAGCTCTACTTCATAAGGGAAATGGAATCTCACAACCCTACAACGACAATCCATAAATTCATAACATTTATGGAGCCAGTACATACAAAGTGTAATATAAAAGTCATTCATAGGTAACTCAACAAGGTCTTCACACATAGTCTTACCACATACTACAATTTGGCAGTCTTTATGAACCCTATCAGCTCTCACATTTTCTCCTAAGAGAGTACTAACTACACTAGGATATTGCAAAACCTAAAGTAGTGTTTCAAAAGTAAGAGCAAGCAAGGAAGTCGCAAAAGAAAGCGTAGATGCTGGATCAAGTAAAGAATAAATAGAGGTTCAGAAACTTTGCAGCATACCTATGACTACATCACCAGACTACTGCTTCTCGTACCTGACCTTCAAGATGTAGGATCTGTTCCTCTTAAGTGGCTCGGCTACAGTAGCATTCTGGGAATTAGGCCTAGGCTGAGCATTACCTCCAGCTTAACACCTATTATGTGGGCATACCCTGACCATGTGCCCGCTCTTTCCGCAACCGAAGCAGGCATTTGTGCGTAGTCTACACTATCCACTGTGAATACGGCCACACTTGCCACATTCCTTTCTGTGATGCTGCACATCACCTCCATTTCCCTTTTGGGCTTGGTTATGCCTCCTCTATGTAAGTCATTCCTCTAAGAGTTATAGTTTCTTGAACTCTGATGCCTCTTCTTAAATCTAGGCTGATCACAAACTCCAAAAGTGCTCCTGCCACCACCTTTGTTGGAACCTGTCTTGCCATATGGGTTAGACCACCTGAGCTCACGGACACTCCTCCTCTTCTGGTTGTCCTCAATCTACTAGACATGTACCCTCACACTGGACAAGTCCATGCTATCATGGAGCATCGCGTCCCGACACTCCTCCTCTAATTCTTTTGAGATTTCTGTAAGGAACTTGTTCATCTCGTCCAAACTTTGCGATACCAGAGAAATGGCATACCTGGAAAATAAAAAAAATCAGGAAATACTCCCTGACAGTCATTGAGTCATGCATAAGGTTGATGAACTCCACAACCATAGCCTCTCTAATCTCTTTGGGGAAGAACCTCCACAGAAAGTCTCTCTTAAACAACTCCCATGTGATCGGACCTCCAACCAACGCCCTTCTATCCTGCTACATCTTGGACCAAGTCTGTGCAACATCCTTCAGCTTGTAGGAGACCAGCACAACTTTCTCAATCTTTGTGGCCCCCATCTCCACCAGAATCTTTTGGACCTCCTCCACGAACTCATGATGATCATCTCCAGTCTTAGATACTATAATGATTGGAGGATTCATCCTCGTAAAATCTCGCAACCTGTTCGCCATGTTGTGGACTGGTGGATTCTCCCGCTGAACCTCCTGTCTCTTGTCCTGGGCCGCATAGCCTGAGCCGGCACAATGATTGCTTGAGCAATCTATGCCAAAGTTGTCCTCACCTAAACATCAGTCAACTCAGCTGGGTCAATTCGCATGGCCACTCCTGAAGTTGGAGCCTGGGGTGGAACTATTTTGTCTCCAGCAGCTGCTCCTACTCTTCCCCGACCAAAGTTTCCCCTTGTGTTCATTTTCTGAAAAAAGAAAAAGAATTGATGTTAGGTACGCTAGTAACACCAAGAAATCAGACATAAAGGAAAGCACGATAAGATTAGGAGAACGTAAATTTTCCTACGCATCATGAAGTCTTTCATTCATGATAGTGGTGCACTTCACTACAATAAGTTAGAAACAACTTGATATGGTTGATGGCAACTTATATACTTGGAATATAACCTACTTCTCTGATACCATATTTTTCATGACTGGGGTCTAGACCCTAGTAAGAAACCGGCGTTGGTGACCTCTTAGAGGTCGCAGACAAGACTACATACGTCATCATTACATCGTATATGTTAATTTTAGAGGAAAATTTAAGAATTTAGTTTGCTTTGAAGAATACATAGATTTCATAGTAAGAATTGCAATATATAACATCAGTCCAGCACAACCATCGAATAATGAGATATTTAAATCAAGGAAATAGTTCATAACTGCATAAATATAAAGTTGCCAACATGGCAACAATACAACGTCTGAAATAAATAAGAAAGAAATGCTAGTGGAACACTCTCCACTAGATCATGCCTACGTCTAAGCTAGAATATAAAAGATAAGCATCCTCGAAAGAATAAGAGCCTAGAAAGTCTGGATGAATGCTCCACGTCCGGATAGCTCCAACATAGTCTCGTAAGCTCTAGCATCCACCTGCACTTGAACCTAAAAGTAGAGTACAGTGTGGGCTTAGTACACACTTTTACGAAGTATGGGTGTATGCAAGCACACACCAAGTACATGCATGATTAAGAAGAGCTTTCTCCTAATGACCTGAGTTATGGAAAGTCAAATCATTGGACTTGCCAAATCGGATAGGAAAATCATGCTAAGAGTAACATGCATTATCATTCTTTTCATATTGCACACTAAAAATAACATATTTCATATAGCACGTACATATACCACATACCATTAGTTCATATGTCATAAGACCTTGGAATCATGGATTTATCATTAGAACTCCCCAAAATTAGGGCTCAACAGATGGGATTTCAACTAGGAATCCTTCTTTAGCAAACACAGAGTGTGCTTTATTCATTCATGCATACTTCATTTTCATTCGTTTCATTCATTCC
This sequence comes from Solanum pennellii, assembly GCF_001406875.1. Classification (NCBI taxonomy): domain Eukaryota; kingdom Viridiplantae; phylum Streptophyta; class Magnoliopsida; order Solanales; family Solanaceae; genus Solanum; species Solanum pennellii. Next base: position 14,255,593 of record NC_028638.1, on the reverse strand, counting down.
TTGACAGGTGCATAACCAACTATACCTATGATATAGTTTAAGATTCTCATTGGGTTCACTTTGCAAAGTCCAAGAATGACTTAGTGTCATTACTTGAGTCTACTTCACCTCTTGATTCTCCTAACCAATAACCTTTGATATAATTCATTTCACATGGTGCATTACTGAGGCTGGCCTCATTCTTTCTTTGAGAACTTAAAATTTAACCGACATAGATTATGTGATCTTCATGAAATCCTGTGTATACCCCACACAGAAAAGAGGTGGAATCATCGGGCAAAGTGAAACAAAAACATGCTAGCATATATAGGAAAATGGACCATGCTAGATCCCTATGTTTGCTTCTTAGGTTCAAAGACTAGGAGATGTTAAGTGACCCATACCCGTCTGGATGGACAGTCTCATCTAATCAGAATTACTTGAACATGTGCCTTCCCGAAAGAAGGAATGGCAACTCATATCTAGCTTATCAGTGCTCCGTATAAAGTTCCATTACATCTATCTCACACATCGTAGAAGCTGATTTCTAGCATGAGGTCATCATAGCTCATTAGATGATTTCTCATCTCATAATTAGTATTAAGTATGCATTAACTTTAATACTTTCAATAGAGTGTTCATAGAGAATGGTCTCTTCATTAACTTTACACTCTCATGGGTGAGTACGTTTTGGAAATATTTACTTAGGCTCAATTGAGATCGCTCTCATCTTTTACATTAGTCTCATATCAGGTTGTCACCACATTCATTAGCATTAGCACAATTTTTCTTCATAATTACTCACCCCTTTACGTGAATGTGCATTTCATCATATGCCAATGCACTTGGCATTTTTAGTAAGTTTCACACTGTTACTTAACCCTTCTACATGTCACATCATTCATAACATAACATTTTAGGTTCACCTACTTTATAAACTTATGCTGGACTTATGAGTCCATACACAGAAGCCATGGGGTATCATTTATAGTATATTTAAGTGATTCATATTTACCCAAGATTATGTGGTACAAGAATTATGCTTCTTGTAAGTATGCCAAGATTAATATTTACCCAATATTATTCGCGTATGACTTATGTGTAAATACGGATTTGGGAAGGGAACCCGATTTCGAATCCCTTGGACAACACTTACCTTCCACTTAATTTTTGATTTAACGTTTCAGCTTGGGACCGGATTTCGAATCCCACCCTTACATTTCTTTTTCTATTCTTTTTTTTCTTTACTTATTTTCAAACGTCAATGCTTGGGATCCGAGATAGAACCCCCACACTCACGTTTCATTTAATTTCTTTCTTTCCTTAATTCTTCTCATTGAACCGAGAGGATGTGGGATCGATCCCCCATAACCTCACCCTATTTTTATTTATTTTCTCCTTACTTTCTTATTCGGCGAAGAGTTTGTGGGTTAGATCCCCACATACCTCATTTTATTTTCTTTTAATTGTTTCTTCTTGTTCTCTTCTTTGACCAACAGATTGTGCGTTCGAACACCACACGCCTCATTTTATTTGTCTTATTTTTTGTCAAGGCACAGAGGTTCGAATCTCATATACCTCATTTAATTTATTTACCTTTTATTGAATCTTTCATGTAGTGAGGTATCGGGTTCAATCCCTAATGACCTCACATATTTTAGTTTCTTTTTAAATTTGCAGAATTTCCAACATTTGTCCAAAACCAAATTTCCAGAAAGCTGGCAATTTGATCACGATTTTGCAGTCCATTTTCTCAACATTCAAACGTTAGATTTCGGACAATTTTCATGTAGCATTTAGTGCATCTTTAGGTTTGTTTTCATGGTTACTTTTGATCAAGATTTTTCACTCAATTCAGCAACATTACACTAATATGAACATAAGGATTTTAACATATTCTTACACGTAAAATAAAATAATTTAATATGTTAATTTTAGGGTTCAAACCGAGCAAAAGTCACGGCACCCACATGTACCCACAAGTTAACGTATTACACATTTTCAAAAAACGCTTTGTCATTTCTCACATAATTTCTGAATAGACGTACAAACACGTAATCACAATCATCCCTAAAATCAACTACCAGATTTCAGAACAACTCATGCATCGATTCTATCAGAGGATCTAATGATAGGGGCATGCGACGGGGACAATCTTATTTTTTCGATTGAGATCAAACTGAACCTTAAGGGTCTCTTGGGAAAGGAACATAGAGGGAAGAAAACTTATACAATAATGTCGTTCAACACTTGTTTCAATGCTTCCAATTCTCACGAAACCAAGCCTCACAACCGAAACCTCAGCACAATACCGTTGAGAAACCCCTTTTTGCTTTACGTTTTTATATTGCCTTTACTTTTGAGTTTTAGCATTCAAGATCTTGATAAACTTCATTTTTTCGTTCTGTTCATTTCTTTTACTGAAGAATGATCATGCAAGTGAGCTGGGAGTAGAGAGAGATGTGAGAATGAGTGGTAGCTTAGGATTAGGATATTTAGGTAGAGACTTAGTCAAACTAGGACTTCTCCTTAACTTATTAAAAATCTGATTTTTCAAATGTTAAGTGAAATGACCACCATGCCCCTACAAAATAGGATAATAATCATCAATTTAGTCCATCTAAATGTTCCTTCCACCAAGGCTTGAACCTGGGTGAAGCCTCCATCGCGAAACGGGTTATTTCGGGTAAACCTGACCCAAACCGTTCCTCCAACTAAATTAATTAATAAATTAATTTATTCCTTAGGGTAATTACGATATTAATCATTGCCTGGATTACCCCTAGACCCTCCAAACCTAAGATAACCCCTTTTAAGTCTGGTAAAAACTCATCTGGGTAAAACTCTTCAATTCGGGTGACCTAATTTGTTGTTTGCCACCTTGCCTAGATCAACTAACTCACCAAGTTGGTTGTCTTGGCTATTTCATATGTTCTGAGGTCTGGTTCCACGCGCAACAAGCCGTGTGAACTCAGTCTAATCCAGGCATTCTAAGTGCGTTTAAGCATTACATAGCATAGTCATTTTCTGGTTGTTACATTTGGTATGTATTGTAAGTGTATGTTGAAGGCCAAATGTATTTAATGAAGTGATAATGAAGATAGTTCTAGTAATTTTTATAATGAACCTTTAATTACATGAATGAAAAGTTACTTGTGTATTGTGAAAGAGGGCATGAAGATATAATATGTAAAGTAAATGATTATGATGATATTCTTATTAATGTGACTTAAGAATCTTATTATGAGGCGTATGCTAGAGATTATATCTAAGTGAATTATATGACTAAATGAAGTATGTAAAGTGCGTAATCTTATGAATGACGGCCTAAGCATGTATAGAATTGAATGTAAATGAAATGATGCTTATGTGTAAGGTGTGTTCACATGTACACACACATACTCACACTTCGAATGAATGATTGAAGTTAAAGAATGTGAATGAAAAGGGATGTTTTGCGGTGAACACTCTCCTTGAGTTGAGATGAAGTGGTTAGTAGCAACTTCATTATCTTCCAAGAGCTTTCTAAGACAGATAGGAGGATGGATACCCTTCGTGAGTTGAGTTGTGGTGTCCACTAGTTATCCTTAACCTATAGTTTATCATGTTGAAAATTTATGGGGATTTATCCCTAGCACCTAGAGGATATGATGAAGGGGTGGTTACGCTTCGTTAGTTGAGAAGTTGTATTCCAATGTACCTCTTGAGATGAATACTCATCGTAAGAAGAGACTGAGTTACTTAGTAGAATTCTCCTTTTCCTTATCTATGCGCCCACATACGTGTATCTATTGGGAAAACCATGTAAAAGTTAAAAGAAAATATCCTACTCTAGGAAAGTGGGGGGACCCTTCTTGGATAAGGGAAGTGTCGGGATTCCATGAGTAACTCTCATGATCTATGTCAGTTAAGCTAACCCCCAAAAAAGTAATGAAAGTACTAAGTCTTCTAAAATAGTCTACTACTTCTGGTAAGTAGTGGAATGGAACGCTATTTATCCATTGCACTAGGTAGGTATTCCGAAAGGGGAGTCATTGTTAGTCTTATATGAATTGTAAGTATTAGGTCTTCTAAAATAGTTTACTACATAGGGTAGGTGGTGGAATGAGACGTCATCTATTCAACACACTAGGTACGAATTCCGAAAGGGGAGTCTTGGTGAGTCTTATACGAATTGAATGAGCTAAGTCTCCTAAAAGAGTGTACTACTTAGGGTAGGTGGTGGAAAGGGATGCCATCTACTCATTTTATTATGTAGGCATTCTAAAAACGAAGTCTTGGTGTGTTGTTTGAGTGTTCTACAAATGTCTATTAATTTAGTGATGACTTGTTCTCACGAGGTGAGTAATCCTTGACAGGGTAGCGTTGGGGATCACCTAGATGTGTATTGAAGGAGGTGTATGGGCATTTCTTTCATGTCTTACCTTTGTGAGTTTTAGGATAACTTTAACTAGTGTAACTCCTTCATAAATGAGTTTACTTTCTCTTTGTTTGACTTTGAGATTTCACTGTTTTGGGAGTTAATGTGTTTAGTATAATGTTGAAAGGGATCGCTATAACATTTTTTGATGCTTCACTATAAAATGGTTCTTTGGTTAAAAATTATTGAATACCCTTCCTAAGTGTTAAATGATGATCTATATATCGGTTTACTTCTATATTCATGAATGTTTTGCTTAATTTTTCATGAAAGTGTATTTTTACTAAAAGTTCCCTTTTTGCATGTTTTTGCATATGATATGCATAGTACATTATTTTTACTAACCCCATACCTTTCTATACTCTATATAATCTATAAGTATAGGTTTGGAAGCAAGGTTGAAGTTAGAAGACAAGCTTGGGGAAGACTCTCAATACTAGGTATTTCCTCATTTATTCGAGGGCATAGTTCTATATTTTAGTTTCAATATTTAAGACTTATTATATAATTTACCTTCAAATGTAAAGGTCCGTGTGCCTAGGATATTATGTCATGTCTTTAAGTTTGATTGTAATATGTGATTTTACTACTATATATGAAAGAATTCTTTTTTATATTAAATATCATGAAAAAATTTAATTCCGCACTACTTTTCATGTCTTATACAATGATGATAATTAAAGGGCTTGTACAAGACCCCAAAGGGTCATGTACTCCTTCTGACGATCCAAGGAACTCCCTAACTACTAGGGGGTACATGCGGGTTGTGATAATATAGTATTGAGGCAGCCACTCTCTAAGAATCACAATACACATTCAACCATAGACCACACACGACATTATAGCATAAGAGACAAAACACCTTCATCAGTTTAATGTAAGACTCCTAACCGTGCTTAGAACAACAAATCCATATAGGGGTATATTCATCAAGAGCATTTAATCAAGGATAAAAACGTATCAACCCTCCTAACCGTAACAAAATCAGTCATATGTAGGAGACATTATCAAAACCTAGAACATGATACTTGATTAGAAGGCTAAGCATATAACTTCATAGGTGTTATCATCATAACAACACTTCACAACATCAATTTACCTACAAGATCATGATCACTACATATATATATATTGAAAAGAAAGTAAACACCGCCACCATAAGTGGACCATACAACACAATTCTATTCAAGACTATTCTATAATAAATAGAGAAAATAGGCCAACTTACGAATTCTCGAAGATTTGATCACCATTCATAAATTCCCAAAAATTCACTGTCAATTCAGACAGAAACCAATAGCAATAGTCAATGTAACATAATCGAAATCACATTCATCAACATCTCAACAAGATCACATTACCCACATTATCGGCTAAATTGAGAATTTAGGAGGATAATGGTCTCTTAATGAATTTGCATCGAAAATCATCACAAAATTATAAGCTAATATTAATTTTATCATGAGAATGCTTTGAAATAATTTTTACAATGAACCCATGGCGAGATTGAAATAGAAATTTTGATCATGAAATAACATTGAATGCCTTTGAAGAAACTCCTTAGATTAAAGGTTAAATAAGGATGAAGGATTACCATAACTCATTAGAATCACCACAAAAAATTGAATGAGAATCCATGAAAATCCCTCCCTTATGCTGATCTTGAGCATCATCTCCAATAAAGGTTTCTTGAGAGAGTGTTTTGAGAGGGAATGGTGAAATTTTAAGAATTAATTGGAATGTTGAAGTTTGATATTTTTAACCAACTTAATATACACACAGTAATATACTAAATAACCGCCTATAATCTATTTGAGACGTGGGGTGAATTTCCCATCCACTCCTTTAAGTTGGCAACGTGCAAGACAGGATGCAGGTTCCATTACCGAGGGTAATTGACGGACCGTCGATGGAATGATTACCCCATCCTTCTTCTCCTTTTGTTTTCAAATGAGACCCCATTTTTGGGGTCCAAGTTCCCAAAACTATGTGTTAATCAATACCCTGAATTTACAGACCGATGGTCAAAGGACAGGGCGTCATTTGCGAGTTGTTCTTTGGACACTACCAAGGCAGTGTATAGCCTACTTTTTGGTCCTCCTCAAGGACCCTTTTGGTGAACCTTGGAGAGTCGTTCCTGGACGTTTCAAACGTAAATACACTCATACACATATTAAGGACCTCTCCTATGCATTTTAGCACCAAAAAACACATAAAATATACCTAGGCACAGTAGAAAACACTAGGACGTCTAAGACTAACTTTCGAACCTCTTAGATGTTCTTGGACGTTTGACCTCCAAACCACTTCAAATAAAACATAAAATCTCTAAAAGACTTTATTAACATATTATTAATATTTTAAGCCACTTTATTATCATAAAAACAAATAATGACCTTGTAATTTGGAGTGTCTTTAATGTAAAATTGTTTATCAGATTCAGTAATCTTTAATTTATTTGCCAACATTGTTTTATAAAACTTCTTATGTCATTATTTAGGATCTTGTTTATAGTTAAATCGTTACTTAACAAGTTAACAAACTTTATTTTCTTTAACAGAACCACAAAGCCCTCCGTCACAACTGGAATCTAGACCCCAGACGAGACCGGCATCGTTAACCTCTCATAGTTCGCAGAGAAGCCTACTTGTGTTATTTTTACTTCACTTAGGTGAACGTTAGCGGAAAATTTGGAACATTTTTTTCTTTAAAATACTTGCTTAACATTCTTAACATTTCATAATTGTTCATCATACACCGTCTAACATTAAGAGATAAGCAACTGAAAGAAATAGTTCAATAAGTATAAAGTGTATAATTGCAAAAATGGCACCAATACAAAGTCTGAATAAAAATAGGAAAGAAACGCTAGTTGAACATACTCCACTATCTGAATTCTAAAAATAAACTAGAATGTAAAACAATAGCATCCTCGAAAGCATGAGGACCTACCAGGACCGGATGAATGCTTAAGGTCTGGATATCTGCAACGACTATCCTGTAACTCTATCGTCCACCTGTGCTTGCACCTAAAATAGTAGAGTTGTATAGGGTTAGTACACACTTTTACTAAGTATAAGTATATGCAAGCACACATCAAGGACATGCCTGAGAAATAATAGCTCTTCTCTGACAACATGATTATGGGAAGTCAAGTCATTGGACTTGCCAAATTTGGATTGTGAAAGTCAGTGAATTTTCCAAATTTGGATTAGGAAAATCCATGAGCTTCCCACATTTGGATTAGGAAAGTCATGCCTTGAGAGTAACATGCATCATCATAAATATGATATTGCACACAACACATAACATATAGCATATATCTTCTTTCATATGCCAGGAGACCTTGGAAACATGGAATTAACATTAAGACTTTCCAAAATGAGGGCTAAACATATGGGACCTCAACTAGGGAGTCTTCATTAACAAACATAGAGTCTGCTTTATTTATTCATACGTACTTCATTTCGTTTTGTTCATAGGCTAGAGTGGACACCGGCTATACCTAGGGTGTAGTTTAAGACTTTCATCGGGTTTGGTGCGCAATGATTAAGAATAACCTAATGTCATTACCTAAGTCTAGTTCACCTCTTGATTATCCTATCCTAACAGCTTTAGGTATCATTTATTTCATTATGTGCTTCATTTGAGGCGTCCCTAATTTATTCATTGGAAACTTTAAATTTAACCGACATAGATCATGTGAGCATCATGAAATCAATGGTCTCCCTCACAATGAAAAGAAATGGATTCACCGACCAAAGTGAACCAATAACATGCTAGCTTATATGGGCATTTAACCCGGCAAGATCCGTATATTGGAAGTATAGGTTCGAAGACTAGGAGATGTAAGGAGACCCATACCCGAAAAGCCAGACAGTCTCATCTTATAAGAGATACGTGAACCTCCACGCTTCCCGAATGAAGGCATCACCACTCATAGCTACTCTATTGGTGTTCAGTATAAAGTTCCATTACATTCATCTGATACGTCATGGAAGTTGGTTTCTAGTATAAGGACAACATAGTGCATTAGATTATTTCTGATCTCATCATTCGTATTGAGTGTGTTAAGCTCTATACTTTCATTAGAGTGTTCATACAGACTGCTATATTCATTATCTTACACTCTCATAGGTGAGTACGTATTGGTAACAGTTACTTAGGATCATTTGAGATTGTTCTCCTCATTTACATTAGCCTCATATAATGTTGTCACCACATTCTTCATCATTAGCACCTTTGCTTTTCATAGTTACTCACCCCTTGTTACGTGAATGTTCATTTTATCAGATGCCAATGCACTTTGTCATTTGGTGTGTTTCACACCCTTACTTAACCCTTCTAGGGATTCATTATTTCATTGCTCATTTCATAATTTCATAGTTCATCTCATCATATGCCAATGGACTTGGCCATTTATTGTATCTCACACTCATACTTAACCCTCCTAGGGTTCATCATTTCATTACATACATCTTAGGTTTATTAACTTTTGAACGTATGTTAGACTTATTTGTCTATACATACAAGCCATGGGCTTCATTCATAGTTCGTTAAGTGATTCTTGTTTTCCTAAGATTATGTAGTACAAGACTTATGTATCTAGTATATATGCCAAGACCTTGATTTTGATGTAAGTAGGTGACATTATTTTTTCATATTTTTGTTCACATATGACTTATGTATCAATACGGAAGTTTGGGCAAGGGAACCCAAGTTTGAATCTCTTGGATAACATTTAAATTTTTATTGATTTTATTTTTAATCTCCATGAAATTGGGAATCCAGATTGAACCACATCATTATTAATATATCTCTATTCTCTACTTGATTTTTTCTTAAATTTGCCGAAGGTTTGGGAGTTCGAACCCCCACAACCCCTTTTATTTTTCATTAACATCACTTTGCCCATTTTATCCCAAACCAAGAGGTTGTGGGAACAAACCCCCATAGCCTCTTTTATTTATATCATTTTATTCACTTGAATATGGAGGTTGTGGGTTCGAAACCCCACAGCCTCCTTAATTTAATTTAATTTCCCTAAGGGGTTGGGAGGTTGTGGGTTCGAATCCTACTCCTCCCATTTATTTGCTGAATTATTTTTCTCCTCTTTCTCCTCCAGTTCGCGAGTTCGAATCCCCCATCCCCCTTTGTTTTTTTTTCTTTTCTTTTCTCGGGAATTCACAGTGGCCAGGTTTAATTCCCCTTAATCCCATTTTCTTTTCCCCTTCTCGGGAAACTAGTAGGTAGGTTCGATTTCCATTAGCCCCATATTCTTTTCCTTTTTTTTCGCGAAACCAGTAGTCAAAGGGTGAGAACATAGGTTCGAATCCTAGTGGCCTCACCTCTTTAAAATGCGTTAATTTCCAGATTTTTTAGTTAAGATATAGCCTAAAATAATATTGCATTGTTTCTGCAAATTTTTGTCACTCTTCAACTCATTTTCATCAACATTTTCACATGATTCAAAGGGTGCATTCATAAATCGTTTTGATACATTTTTAGGCGCATCTTTCCTAACTTTATTTGGCTAAAAGATTATTAGTCAATCAACCATTTTTTATTACAATGAATATAAAATTTTATACCCATTTCATACATAAAATACACATAATGAACTTATTAATTCATAAATCTAACAATGAGCTCATTCACTGCCAAAGTTCACTGCCAACATGCACCCATACACATCATTTTTTTAATCATACATTGCTTGTCATTTTCATGATTTCACGTAAATAAACATATTCACATTCAATACCAAAACATCATACATGCCTAAATCTACCAGCACAAAATACCCAACCTAAGAAGTCATTTGGGAGCTAGTGACAAGGACATGCAATGGCAGAAACACCTTAGTTTTGGAATGAATATCTTCAATCGTAAGGGGCCTCTTGGGAATGGGACCAAGAGAAAAGAAAACCATACCTTTTTGAAGTTTAATCCACACATGACCTTCTGTCCAATAACCTCTCCAATCACGTCCAACACCGAAACATTCACCAATTCTCGACATAACAGCCCTCCCTTTTGCCTAACGTTTTTGGTTAACTTGGTTTCTTAGAATTTTGGTGTTTGTTCTTAAAGTGTGAAGAACTTTTTTTGTTAAGCACTTCTTGAGTTTTCTTTTGTTAGGCAGAGCGAGAGAGTTGGGAGACGTGAATGAGTGTTAAGTGATGTGAAAGAGATTTATTAGGATTAGGAGTGTAGGTTTAAATTTGGTCAAGGTAAGGTTTAATTTAATTAATAAAATCTTATTTCTTTAGCTTAGGTGAAATGACCATGATGCCCTTACAAAAATTCAGTTTTTTAATAAACAATTAAATCCTTAATTTGATGCTTCTAGTGGGGCTCGAACCTGAGTGACACCCCATTTGCGAAAATGGGTCACTTCGGGTTTCCCCAACACGAATTGCTCTTTTAATTTACATTAATTAATTAATTTATTAATTTATCAGGGTAATTACAATTTTACCCTTGGACTGGAAAAGACCATTTTACCCTTTTACCCTCAAAACATAAAATTTCCTATTTCAAGTCTTGTAAAGAGTCTTCTTATTAAATCTTCGTTTTCGAGAGCCTCACATGGTTGTTTCCAGCCTTTCCAAGATCAACCAACTCCCCAAGTTAGTTGGCTTAGTCGCAGTAAGGGTTTTGAGGTTTGGTTCTACGTGTATCAATCCACATAAACCTTGGTCTAATCAGAAGCATTCTTTACACCTTAAGTATTTATCCTATTCATTTTTAAGGTTGTTATATTATCCCCCCTTAGGAACATTCATCCCCGAATGACATTACCGCTTCATATCTTAATTCCAGTCAGATCATTATAAATTCACTATGCAACGTGAAGCAATAGCAACAAAATACGGAGAGATAAGGAATATAGGATTAAGACTAGGAAGTCCAACCTCAAGAGCTGAAAAGATGAGGGTTGTGGGATCTCATGTTGGCCTCAGCCTCCCACGTAGCACCCTCAACAAGATGATTTCTCCACAATACCTTCACTGTGGCAATTTCCTTTTTCCTCAGCGCTTGACCCATCTGTCTAAGATCTCAACAGGTACCTCTTTATAAAACAAGTCTTCACCAACCCCAAACCTTCAACAGGTAGCATTGATACTGGATCACCTAGGCACTTCTTCAACATAGAGACATGAAAGACTGGATGAACAGAAGCTAGCTCCGCATGCAATGCTAACTCATAGGCCACCTCACTCATATGCTGTAGGATCTCATATGGCCCAACATACCTCGGACTCAGCTTCCCTTTTCTACAAAATCTCATCACCCCTTTCGTAGATGATATCTTCAAATAAACCTAGTCACCTACATCAAACTCTAAGGGTCATTTTCTGTTATCAGGATATGACTTCTACCGACTGTAAGCAGTAGACACCTATCCCTAATCACTCTGACCTTCTTAAGGCCTCATGAATGATATCTAGACCCTAAATTAATGACTCTACAACCTCTAACCACCCAACTGGAGATCTACACCTCCTACCATACAATGCCTCAAATGGTGGCATCCCAATGTTGGAGTGATAGCTATTATTATCCGAGAACTCTATCAAAGGTAGATGGTAATCCCAATTACCTCTTAAGTCAATAACACACGCTCTCAACATGTCCTCCAACGTTTGAATGGTGTGCTCTGCCTGCGAATCTGTCTGAGGATGAAAGGCGGGGCTAAGCTTTACCTACGTGCCCAAGATCTTTTGGAAATAACTCCATAAATGTGAAGTAAACTGAGCTCCTCTTTGTGAAATGATAGACAAAGGAATCCCATGCAATCTCACAATCTCATCAATGTAGAGTCTCTCATAATCCTCGGCTCTATAAGTAGACTTCACAGGGAAAAAGTGGGCAGACGTAGTCAATCTGTCCACAATAACCCATATGGAATCATGCTGCTTCCTAGTCCTCGGAAGACCAACCACGAAGTCCATATGAATGGCCTCCCACTTCAATGTCGGAACATCAATAATCTGAGTTAGACCACCACGCTTAAGATGCTCTGCCTTAACCTGCTGACAATTAGGACACTTGGCCACATATTCAGCAATGTCCTTCTTTATACCATCCCACCAATAAATCTGCTAAAGATCATGATACATCTTGGTGGAACCTAGATGTATGGGGTATCTGGAACCATGGACTCTGCAATAATCCTGGTCCGCAAATCATCCACATCAGGTACACACATCCTGTCCTGATACATAAGTATGATATCACCTCCCAAAGTGAAAGACTCATTCATCTTCATCAGTACTGAGTCCTTCAGCTCCATCAACACAGGATCTAGATGATGACCCTGCTTGACTTCAACTACAAAGGATGATTCAGAACTAGGATGAACTTAAATATCCCCTATAGTAGAGTCAACCAATCGTACACCCAGTCTGGATAGTCTTTGTATATCCTTGACCAGCTCCTTCTTCTCATCCTCAACGTGGGTTGTACTTCCCATGCTCAATATGCTCAAAGCATCTACTACAACATTAGCCTTACCTAGATGGTAGTGCACATTCATGTCATAATCCCTTAACAGTGCCAACTATCTCCAGTGACGTAGATTCAACTCCCTCTGTGTGAACACGTACTGGACACTCTTATGGTCTGTGAACACATCCACTTGCACTCCATACAGATAATGCTTCCACAGCCTCAGTGCAAACACCACAGCTTCCAACTCCAGGTCATGAGTGGGATAATTCTTCCCATGAACCTTCAGCTGTCTGGAAGCATAGGCTATCACCTTACCAGCTTGCATAAGAACATAACCCAAACCAACCCTAGATACATCACAATAAACCGTGTAATTTTCACCAAACTTAGGCAGGTAAGCACCAAGGCTGAAGTGAGTCTGTCCTTGAGCTCCTGGAAATTCTTCTCACAAGTCTCTTCCCATTCGAACTTTGCTTTCTTCTTAGTAAGAGCGGTCAATGGGATAGCAATGGAAGAAAAGCCCTCCACAAACCTGCAGAAGTAACCAGCCATTCCCAAAAAGCTACAAATGTCAGTAGGAGTAATAGGCTTTGTCCAGTTCTTCACAGCCTCAGTCTTCCTGGGGTCCACCTTCACACGCCCTGATCTGACACAACAATACCCAGGAAAGTCACTGATCGAAGCCAAAATTAACACTTGTGGAATTTTTCATACAACTGGTGTTTTCTAAGTACCTGCAAGGTTAGTCTCAAATGTTGTTCATGCTCTTCCCTGGTCTTATAGTAGATAAGAATTTCATCAATGAAACATATGACGAAAGAGTCAATGTATTCATTGAAGATCCTATTCATGAGATCCATAAATGCAACAGGTGCATTCATGAGACAAAATGACATGACTAGAAACTCTTAGTAAACATAGCGGGTACGGAAGGTTGTTCTTGGGAAATCTCCAGCTAATGGTACCGTGAACGAAGATTAATTTTTGAAAAGAAACTAGACCCTTGGAGTTAGTCAAGCAAGTCATCCATCCTGGGAAGTGGATACTTGTTCTTGATAGCGACTTTGTTGAGTTGCCGATAACCGATACACATTCTAAGGGTCCCATTATTCTTCTCCATAAAAAACACTGGAGCGCCCCAAGGGGATATGCTCGGCTGAATGAAACCTTATCAGTAAGATCTTTTAACTGCATCTTCAACTCCTTGAGTTCTATCGGAGCCATTCTATAAGGAGGAATTGAGATTGGTTTAGTATCGGGTTCTAAGCCGATCTCTCGAAGGGGAGGGACTCAAGGCAAATCTTCAAGAAACACATCTAGGAACTCATTCACTACAGGCACTGAGTCTATTGAAAGAATGTCATGATCTAAATCATTAACACTCACAAGATGACATTGTAACCCCTTGGACCGCATTTTATTGGCCTTAAGATTTGAAATCAAGGGATTAGGACGACTCAAATTGTACCTCTCCCAGACTAACTCTTCTTTATTAGGAAAGCGAAATCTCACCACTCTACTACGACAGTCCAAGCAAGCATAAAAGCTGTGAAGCCAGTCCATGCAAAGAATAACATCAAAATCATGCATGGGTAACTCAACAAAGGTTGCACACATAGTCTTACCCGTTACATCTATTGGGCAATCTTTGTATACCCTATCAGTTCTTACATTTTCTCCTAAAGGCATACTAACCACTATAGAATCATGCAGAACTGCAGGTAGTACTTCAAAAGTAAGGGCATGAAGAGGAGTCACAAAGGAAAGCGTAGACCGTGGATCAAGTAAAGAATAAACAGAAGTTGAGAATACTTGCAACATACCTGTGACCACATCAGAAGACTTCTCCTACTCCTCCCTGCCCTTCAGGTCATAGAATATGTTCCTCTTGGGAGGCCCGGCTGTTGCTGCACCCTGTGTGTTAGTCCTAGGCTGAGCATTACCTCCAATCTGACCTCTGTTTTGTGGAAAATCTCTGACCATGTGTCCACTCTTACCACAACCGAAGCAGGCATTGTGCCCAGTCTGCACTCTCCACTATGAGCTCGGCCACACTTAGTACAATTCTTCTTAGGATGTTGCATCTCACCTCCATTTCCCTTTTTTGGCTCAGGTTTGCCTCATCTAGGTGTAGCACCCCTCTAAGGATTGGATTTCCCAGAACTCTGTTGCCCCTTTTTGAACCTTTGCTGCTCACGGACACCAAAGTTGTTTGTGTGGCATCCATGGCTGGGACTTGCGTGATCTTGAGGCCTATGACTCCTAACATCATGAACACCTCTCTTTTTACGGTTGTCCTCTACCTGCTAAACATGCACCATCAAATTGGAAAGATCCATATTATCATGGAGCATCACAGATCGACACTCCTCCTCCATGTCTCCATGGTTTCCTTTGACGAACCTACTCATCTCATCCCTGTTGTTAGAAACCAGTATCCTACCTGGATGATTTCAACAAAGCTCAGTGTTCTCCCCATTCTTGCTGTTAAATACAGGGGAAAGTAACATAGCTTGATAGCTTAACAAACTTCAGAGAATACTCCCTGACTGTCATAGAGACTTGTTTAAGGTTGATGAACTCCTCAACCTTGTCTTCCCTCATATCTATGGGGAAGAATCTCTCCAGAAATGATGTCTTGAACAACTCTCAAGTGACTGGAACTCCACCTAAGACACGACTATTTTGCCACATCTTGCACCAAGTCTGTGCAACATCCTTGAGCTGATAGGAAACCAGCACAACCTTCTCAATATCAGTGTCCCCCATATCCACCACGAACTTATGCACCTCGACTACAAAGTCTTGAGGATCCTCTGATGTCTTAGAACCTGTGAACATACCTCATGAAATCTTGCAGTCTGTTAGCCATGCTTTGAACCGGTGGGTTCTCCATTTGAACATCGTGCCGGTTGACTTAGGCAGTCATAGCCTAGGCCTGCATCGTGATGGCCAATGCCACTAGGCCAGAGATTCCCTCACCTTAGCATCAGTCAACCCAGCAAGGTTAACTTGCATGGCCACTCCTTCAGCTGGAGCCTGGGGTGGAACTTTTATGTTCCCAACAGCTGCTCATCTTCTCCTCGGACCAATCGACATCGTAGTGTTCATTCTCTGAACACAACAAGGATTGGTGTTAGACACACTCATAACAGCAAGAACTCAAACATTAGGAACAACACGATAAGATTAGAAGAATGGAAATTTTCCTACGCATCATGCAGTCTCTAATCCAAGATAGTGGTGCACTTCACTACCATGAGTTAGAAACTACTCAATGTGGCTGATGTGAACTTATTATTCATGGAATTTAACCTAGTGCTCTGATAAAAACTTTTTCACAACTGGAATCTAGATCCAGACGAGACTGGCATCGTTAACCTCTCAGAGGTCGCATACAATCCTACTTGGGTTATTCATACTTCAGTTAGGTTAATTTTAGCAGAAAATTTGAAAATTTTTGTTCTTTAACATACTTTCTAAACATTCTTAACATTTCATAATTGTTCATCATCAACTGTCTAACATTTAGAGATAAGCAACTGAAAGAAATAGTTCAATAAGTATTAAGTGTAAAATTGCCAAAATGGCTTCAATACAAAGTTTGATTAAAAACAAAAATAAAACGCTGGTGAAACATGCTCCACTAGCTCAACTCTAAAACTAAACTAGAATGTATAACAGAATAATCCTTGAAAGCATGAGGATCTACCAGGACCGCATGAATGCTGAAGGTCAAAATATCTGCAATGACGATCCTGTAGCTCTATCGTCCACCTGTTCCTGCAACGAAAATAGTAGAGTTCTATAGGGTTAGCACACACTTGTACTGAGTATGGGTATATGCAAGAACACACAGAGGACATGCATTAGAAAGAATAGCTCTTCCCTAACAAAATGATTATGGAAAGTCAAGTCAGTGGACTTGCCAAATTTGATTATGAAAGTTAGTGAATTTTCATAATTTGGATTAGGAAAATCCATGAGCTTCAAATATTTTGATTATGAAAGTCATGCCATGAGAGTAACATGCATCATCATAAATATCATATTACACATGTCACATAGCATATAAAACATAGCTTCTTTCATATCATTCATTCATATGCCATGAAATCTTGGAATCATGGACTTGACATTAAGACTTTCGAAAATGAGGGCTCAACATATGGGACCTCAGCTAGGGAGTCTTCATTAGCATACACAGAGTCTTCTTCATTCATTCATACATACTTCATTTCATTTCGTTCATAGTCTAGATTGGACACAAACTATACCTAGGGTGTAGTTTAAGACTTTCATCCAATTTGTTGTGCAATGATAAAGAAAACCTAATATAATTTCCTGAATCTACCGAACCTCTAGATTATCCTATCCTAACACCTATTGGTATCATTCATTTCATTATGTGCTTCATTTGAGGCTGGCCTCATTCATTCATTGGGAACTTTAACTTTAACCGACATATATCATGTGAGCATCATGAAATCAAGTTGATACCCCACACCGAAATGAGGTGAATCACCGACCAAAGTGATTCAGTAACATGCTAGCGTACATGGGAAATTAACCCCGCACGATCCCTATATTGGTAGTATAGGTTCGAAGACTTGGAGATCTAAGGAGACCCATACCCGGCAAGCCGGAAATTCTCATCTCATAAGAGTTACGTGAACGTCCGCCCTTCCCGAAAGAAAGCATCACAGCTCATAGCTAGGCTATCGGTGCTCAGTATAAATTTCCATTACATTCATCTGATACGTCATGGAAGCTGGCTTCTAGTGTGAGGACAACATAGCTCATTAGATTATTTCTCATCTCATCATTCGTATTGAGTGTGTTAGGATCAATACTTTCTTTAGAGTGTTCATACACACTGCTATCTTCATTATCTTACACTCTCATAGGTAAGTACGTATTGGTAACAGTTACTTATGGTCATTTGAGATTGTTCTCATCATTTACATTAGCCTCATATCATGTTGTCACCACATTCTTCATCATTAGCACCTTTTCTTTTCATAGTTAGTCAAATCTTATTACGTGAATGTTTATTTTATCAAATGCCAATACACTTGGTCATTTGGTGTGTTTCACACCCTTACTTGACCCTTCTAAGATTTCATTATTTCATTGCTCATTTCATCATTTAATAGTTCATCTAATCATATGCCAATGCACTTGGCTATTTCGTGTATCTTACATTCATACTTAACCCTCCTAGGGTTCATAATTTGATTATATACATCTTAGGTTCACTTACTTTTGAACGTATGTTAGACTTATTTTTCTATACATACAAGCCATGGGTTTCTTTCATAGTTCGTTAAGTGATTCTTGCTTTCCTATGATTATGTAGTACAAGACTTATGTATCTTGTATATATGCCAAGAACTTGATTTTAATCTAAGTAGGTGGCATTATTCTTGGATATTTTTGTTCACGTATGACTTATGTATCAATACAGAAGTTTGGGCAAGGGAACCCAAGTTCGAATCTCTTGGATAACATTTATATTTAAATTGATTTAATTTTTAATCTCCATTACATTGGGACTCGATTGAACCCCAACATTAATAATATATCTTTAATTCTCTACTTGATTTTCTTCTTAAATTGGCCGAAGGGTTGTGGGTTCGAACCTCCACAACCCCTTTTTATATTTCATTAACATCACTTTGCCCATTTTCGCCCAAACCAAGAGGTTGTGGGATCAAACCCCCACAGCCTCTTTGGTTTTTATCATTTAATTCGCTTGAATAGGGAGGGTGTGGGTTCGAACCCCCACAACCTCCTTATTTTAATTTAATTTCTCTAGGGGCTTGGGAGGTTGTGGATTCGAATGCCGCTCCCCTATTCATTTTCTTAATTATTTTTCTCCTCTTTCTTCTCAAGTTCGAAAGTTCAAATGCCCCAGCTTTTTTTTTTATTTTTTTTCTCGCGAATTCACAGTGGCAAGGTTCGATTCCCCTTAGCCCTATTTTCTTATTCCCTTCTTGTGAAATCAGTAGCTAGGTTCGATTCCCCTTAGCCCCATTTTCTTTTCCCTTTTTATTCGCCAATCCAGTAGTTAAAGGGTGAGGTCACAGGTTCGAATCTTGGTGGTCTCAACTTTTCAAAATGCGTTAATTTCCAGATTTCTTTGTAAAGCTTTAGCCTAAAATAATATTGCATAGTTGCTGGAAATTTTGGTCACACTTCAACTCATTTTGATCAACATTTTCGAATGATTCAAAGGGTGAAATCATAAATCATGTTAGTACATTTTTAGGTGCATCTTTCATAAGTTTATTTGGTTAAAATATTGTTATTCAATTAACCATATTTCATTAGATTGAACATCACATTTTGTACCCATTTCACACATAAAATAAACATAATGAACTTGTTAATTCATACGTCTAACAGTGAGCTCATTCACTGCCAACGTGCACCTACACACATCATTTTTTTTATCATACATTGCTTGTCATTTTTGTGATTTTACGTACATAAACATATTCATATTCAATACAAAAACATCATACATGCCTAAATTTACCAGCAAAAAATACCCAACCTACGAAGTCTTTTGGGAACTAGTGGCAAGGACATGCAACGGGGGAACAACCTTAGTTTCGGAGTGAATATCTTGAATCGTAAGGGGCCTCTTGGGAAACGGCCAAAGAGAGAAGTAACCCATACATTTTTTTTTAATCCACACACGACCTGCTGTCCAAAACCCTCTCCAATCACGTCCAACACCGAAACTTTTACCAATTCTTGACGGAACACCCCTCCCTTTTTCCTAACATTTTTGGTTAACTTGGTTTCTTAGAATTTTCGTGTTTGTTCTTCAAGTATGAAGAACTTTTGTTGTTAATAAATTCTTGAGTTTTCTTTTGTTAGGCAGAGCATGAGAGAATGAGAGTTGAGAGACATGAAAAAGAGTTCAGTTACGTGAAAGAGATTTATAAGGATTAGGATTGTAGGTTTAAATTTGGTCAAAGTAAGGTATAATTTAATTAATAAAATCTTATTTATTTAGCTTACTTGAAATGACCATTATTCCTTTAAAAAGTTCAGATTTTTAATCAACTATTAAATCCTTAATTTGATTCTTCTAGTGGGGCTCGAACCCGAGTGACACCCCATTTGCCAAAATGGATCACGTGGGCTCGCCTCAACCCAAATTGCTATTTTAAATTAAACTAATTAATTAATTTATTAATTCCTCAGGGTCATTACAATATTACCCTTGGCCTAGAAATGACCATTTTACCCCTGGACCCCAAAAACGTAAAATATCCTCTTTTAAGTCTAGTAAAGACTGTTCCGATTAAATATTCGTTTTCGAGATCCTCACATGGTTGGTTCAAACCTTTCCAAGCTCAACTAACTCCCCATGTTAGTTGTCTTGGTCGTAGTAAGGTTTTTGAGGTCGGGTTCTACACGTATCAATCCGTGTGAACCTTGGTCTAATCGCAAGAATTCTTGACACCTTAAGTATTTATCCTATTAATTTTTAAGGTTTTTACACCCTCATGTTTTAATGTAAATTTCTTCCTTCAAATTTCCATTTTAAAAAATTATTTTCACATCCATTTTGATGAATTTGAACGACATATACCAAAACTAATGCAATTAACATAATAATTGATGTAATCCTTGTTAGTGACATTTATTTATCAAACAAGTCTATCTTATTGTCTAAAGCTAATGACATCAAGCATTGATTTTTCTTTCTCAATAGTTTCATCAACTTTATTTTCCTTTTGTAGATATACTTTGAATCAAATATTTATTTCATGAAGGAATATAAACCCACTCTCAAGTTTGACTACTCAAGATTGAATATATCTTACAATTTACACCGTCTTTCCAAATATGATAATTTCACACCCAACCTACATCATGTCCGGGACATGAACTCGAAGACCATTGCTGACGTCGATAAGACCCTTGGCTTGTCTTATTTAACTCAGCTGAAGACAATAATCAATAAATTTAGCTAACTTGAAAGAATGGTTTTCAGATAAAAACATTTAAGTTTGACAACTCTTGCAACCCAAGTCTTATCAATAAGAGAATATACTAAAAAAACTCATAGTACTAAAATATCACTTTCTATATATGAAGCATCTAAAACTGAGATAGATGTTGGGACAAACCCCACAACATCCTAATAACAAATATAGAAAGCAAGTAAAGAGTAATACGGAATGCAATGAGGCTCACCAACTTACTCTAGAGTGCTCAAATGGAACAACAGTGCGCTGGATGCGGATTCTCATTACCTGCATTGGCATCATAATACGTTGCAGACAACTAGTATCAATACATTGAATATACGAGTATACGTATTGGAATGCTTATACAACATAGGCTCGAAAGTTTCGTAAAGAGACACTTACCTAGGTTCTTCTGAACTCGTGAATACTTTACTGAACTCATTTCCTTACAAATAGTTTTTAAAAAGTGCAATTTAAAGAAAAAGAAATCTATTAAAACATGATGTTAACTCATAAGCATAATATCATAAAGAAAACCTACCATGCTCCCTCTCAAAGTCTACTTGTGAAATGTATTAATGAAGTTTTTTTTTATTAATTTTTTTTTATTTTAAGTACCCTTGGGGGGGTAAGGGGCTGAGCAACACCCCCAGGCCTTTAGATTAATAAAAGTAAAAGATACAAGGAGGGGGGCATAAACCTTACCTCCGATCCTAAGATGGTTCAGAAGTCAACTTTCCTAAAAAGGAAGTTCGACTCATCCCCTTACAATAAAAGAGAAACCAAAATACTAAGAACCTAGAAGAGAGGACTCCTCTCAATACAAAGTATCTAGGAAACGTAAATAAGGGAGACTCTCCCCTTACAAAAGTAAGACGAGAATAAAGGTGTATCCTATTCAACGAGACTATACCAAATTGCATAGTCTAAGTGAATAGGCTCCTAACTAAAAACGGTATAAAAACTATACCATAACAGAGACGATCATGGAGGTTTCTTGATTCTTTTCAATTTCTTTCTCCTGAAATTAGCCATGCCATGTTTTTCTAGAATGAAGCTTCCTCTTCGCAAGAGTAGGTAATTGATCCTTGATGTAAAAGTTTTGAACAATGTCTGTGTTGTGACTATATTTGGATAGCCGATCAGCCGTGTTGTTTGCCTCCCTGTAGACATGAGTAATCTTGAATCTTTCCAACTGATGCACTATTCTGTGGATTTCCAGGATGTATGGCTGTAGGTTCCATGGGTAGTTGGTTTGATTCGAAAGCCAATGAATGACCAATTCTGAACCCACTTCCAAGTGTATTTTTCTATATCCATGCTGAATGCACCAATGTAAACCATGGCTAACTGCTTGAATTTCCGCTTGGTTGTTGGTACCAATACCCAAAGGAATAGTATATGCATATATCATATTACCTTGATAATCTCTTACTATTCCTCCTCCTCCAATTTTCCCGGGGTTGTTAAGGGCACTCCCAACAGTGTTGAGCTTGAGGAATGGTTGTTGAGGTTTCTCCCACGTTACTTCTTTAACCATAATAGCATGTTTGTAACTTGCCACCATTTCGATAAGAGAGTTCCAATTGTTAGGCCATTCGATGTATGGATAGGCTGTGTTGAGGAGATGGTTGAAGTCTTTGACTATGAGGAATTATACTCGAGCTGTGTTGGATTGCTTTGCTCCGTATTTTGCTGCGCAACGATTTTTCTAGAGATTCCAGGGATTGATGACTGGCAGCAGCCTGGTTGCCAGCTTCTGCACTTCAGTTGACTGCGCCAGGTTCCTCCATTTCTGCAGCAGTGTGTGAATTGTGGAGTTCTCATGTTGCAGCCCTGCAGCTGCAGAAAAGAACCTCCAAATATTGTTAGCAAAATGACCAGTTACAAATATATGATCTATGGGGTCTTCCCCAGGGCTGTAATAGCAGGAACATTGGGCTGCCTCCCTCCCAAATTTAATAATTCTTTCGTTAGTGGGGAGCTTACCACGCAATGCCCTCCACACTAAAAAAAGAAATTTTAAACGGGATTAACTTATGCCAGATGTTCTTACTACAATTATTTTTCTCGTTCCTATGACGAATGTGTTCCCAGGCAGTAGCACAGGAGAACTGCCCTTTCTCAGAAGTTTTGCAGACTGCCTTGTCCAGCATGTGTTCCTGAAACTTAATGTCAGTATTCAACACTTTTGAAATAAGTAATGGAGGAACCCATTGTCAAAGCAATGTTTCGTTCCATCTTCCATTAATTAGAAAATGAGAAATAGTGGTGTTGTTTAGGCTCGTGATATGATTGCATTGAGGAGCAAGAGGGCCGTCTCCTAACCAATCATCCCACCAAAATGAGCTGCTGCCAGAGTTGATTCTCCATTGAATTTGGGATTCGGCAATGGCTTTATTTTTCATCATTAAATTCCAAACCAAAGATTGCCCCGTGTGTAGTTTTTTTGCTACCGGATGAGCCCTTTGACAGTGTTTTGCTCTCAAGAATCGACCCCATAATGTCTACTTGCATCTGAAAATCCACCACTGTTTATATTGTAATGAAACACACACATCTTCAAGATGTCTTATACCAATACCTCCCTCATCCAAAGGAAGGCACATCGTATCCCAAGAGGCCCAATGATACTTTCTTTTTTCCTTTTCCCAACCCCAAAAGAAATCTGCCATGGCTTTCTTGATATACCGGATAGTTTTTTTAGGAGGAGAGGTAGTTGACATTGTGTGGATAGGAATGGATTGTAGAACATGTTTGATCATAGTAGCCTTCCCACCAAAACTAGGAATCCTTGATTGCCATCCCGTGATCCTTTTGGTGATCTTTGCGACTAAATCTGAATAGTAAATGACTCTTTGACCACCAATGTAAAGGGGGCACCCCAGGTAGGTAATGGGACTGTTTTTCTGAGAGAAGCCTGTGATTTCTCCAATTACATTGATGACCTCTGTGGGAGCGTTTGATGGGACCATGAAATGACTCTTGTCTTTGTTTATGAGTTGATCTGAGACAGACTCATATGTGGCAAGAGTTTTCATAATCATATGGAGAGTATCTCTAGTGGCTGAAGAGAAGATAATGATATCATCCGCAAAGCTGAGATGATTAATCTGTGGGCCTCTACTTTCCATTTGAAAGTTCTTGTAATGCTGTTGTTGATGAAGCATATTAAGCATCCGAGATAGCACCTCTGCCCCTAAAATAAATAAGGACGGCGATAACGGATCACCTTGTTTGAGACCCCTTGTTGACTTGAAAAAACCAAGCCTGTACCCATTAGTAATAACAGAATACTAGTTGTTACTCATTATTCTCCACACAAGGTCAATAAAATTCTCACCAAAACCCATTTTTCGCAAAACCAAACAAGTATACGACCATGACACTCTATTGTATGCCTTGGCCATATCGAGTTTGATTACCACATTGTCACCTTCATTGGGTTGTTTGATACGATGAGTGATCTCTTGAGCCAACATAATATTTTCCGAGATACTTCTTCCCTTAAAAAATCCCGACTGATTCTCAGAAATAAACTGAGGTAAAATACCTGCTAATCTGAAACAAAATATCTTGGAAATAATTTTGTTGGAGAAATTACTCAAGCTGATGGGTCTGAACTCTGAAAATTTATTGGGATGATCAATTTTAGGGAGAAGAACAAGACAAGCATGTGAAAAATATTTAGGCAAAATATTTCCACAAAAGAAATGTTGCACAGCCTTTAGAACATCTTCCTTAATAATATCCCAACATGATTGATAAAATTTCCCTCCAAACCCATCCGGACATGGTGCCGAGTTAGGATTCATGGAGAAAACAACCTTTTTTAATTCCTCCATATTAGGCATTTGTTGAAGAAGTTGGTTCTGCTCATCTGTAACCATCCGGGGAATACAGTTAAGAACCTCCTCACTGATTCTGTCTGATTTCCCAGTGAGAATATTTTGAAAGTACATACAAGCTTCTTTGGCAATGTTCTCATCTCCCTGTATCCAAGTATCCTCATCTGTGCAAATTCTGTGGATAAACAACTTCCTTCTGCTTCCCCTCATCATAGAATGAAAGTATTTGGAATTTGTATCCCCTTCTTTGAACCATTGGAGCTGAGTTTTTTGCTTGAGTATGGAAGTTTCCAACTTCATCTATTTGATGTATTGAGCATTAATAAGATGAAGTCTGGATCTGTTCTCCTCTGAATTATTTTGTATGACATTCTCCTCCGCCTTTTTAACCTATTCTTCAAAATCTATAACCATTGAAAAGATGTTGCCATATTCACTCTTAGACCATGTACTCAAGGTAGAAGCCAATTTCTTCATTTTCTGATGAAGTTTCCACATAGGATCACCACTTACTTCCTCTTGCCAAGAGCTTTGCACAATATCCTTGAAATTTTCATTTTCAGTCCAACAGTGCAAAAACATAAAATATTTTACTTTTTGGGCTATTCTCACCTCCATTCCATTAATAAAGGGCAATGGTCCGAGCCAACAGCAAGAGGATAAGAGATAGTCGTTTGTGGCATACATTCCCACCATTTATCATTGACCATGGCTCGATCCAATCTTTTCCACACTCTTGCTTCACCGGATCTTTGATTACACCAAGTGTAATGTTGACCACTGTAGCCTATGTCCATAATACCACAAGCCTCAATGATATCAATAAATTCCAGACTTTTGTTGATATTATAGGGTATGCCACCATGTTTTTCATCAGTTGACGTAATGACATTAAAGTCTCCAATCGTACACCACGGGCTATCCATATTGGAGATATGATAAAGTCTTTCCCAAAGAGGTCTTCTTAAGTGTTCCTTACACTTAGCATAAATAAGAGAAAAAATAAATTTCTCATTGTGTTCAACATGTTTGGCCCAACAAGTGATATGTTGATCATGAATTTCCAAAATATCACATTCCATATCATTGGTCCAAAAAAGCCAAATTTTGCCATTATTATTACAAAGAGCATTATCCATAGACAAAAGAAGCTTGTATTTGTTGATTTGAGAGTTATCTGCAAAAGGTTCAAGAATAGCAATCATACACAAATTATGCATTTTCTTGAGATTTTGGAGTCTTTCCAAAGAGCCTTGGGTGTTGATGCTCCTAGCATTCCAGCATATTGTACTGATCATTAAAAACCTTTACTTCGTGACCTGGTGTTGGGTCTGCTAGTACTAGCAGATGTGCTTGTTGTGACGGTGTTATTATATTGTCTGACTTCCTTTCTACCCCTTGGAGATAAACCTTGTTGAGTAGTGACTTCATGGATTTCAGACTCAAACTCACTTTGGAAAGTAGAACCAAAAGCGTTGATCAACTGTGCACTAGTTTCATCCTCTTCCTCTTCTCCCTCCTTTTCTTTGAGAGATTGAGTATCTTCGTCAAATCCATCTTCTGAATTTATAACTTCATAATCTGAGTTGTCATGGCACTGTTTTGGAGATTTATTTTCTCTTTGAATCTGCTCATTATCACACTGCAGACCTGCCTCTCTTTGAATTCTTCTTTTAATAGCTTATCTTTTCTTTTTGCTAGGTCTGCCTTGTGATCTATTATTTTGTTTTTCGACAGGAGTTTTACCTCCCTGCTGCTGATGCTCAGAATTAACAGTATATTGTTTATTTCCAGCAGCATTTATACCCCCAGCTTCTTGATTTTCAGCTCTTTTCAAACTCTGATCAGCCTCAAAATTTTGCTGTTGACTGGAATTTTCTGCTGCCCCTGATTGCTGGAATTTGGAAACTTATTTTCTGCGGCTCTAAGGTCTCTCCTATGGTCCGAGTGATCAAAAACCAGAGTTCCTTTCCCCCCTTTGGATACCCCTCCCTGCAGATTAGTGGGCTTCTCCTGACACCCTCCATCCATACCTCCATCAACTTCAATAGCCAACCCAACATTTACAATATTATCAGCAGCATTTACAGGGGATTGCTGGGGTGTGGGGAGAGATAAGTCAAAACATGTTCTCTTGTTATTATTGGCTTGTGTGAGTTGTGTTTGATGTTGCTGCAGGTTTGTTCTTTGATTTGTTGATGGTGAAGCAATATTTGTTTCTTCATTTTGCTGTGTATCATTGTCTGCATCCCCTTTCCTTTCTGAATTGTCCATGTGCAGGTTTTGGACACTTGTTGTTTGTGTTGTTGGTGATGATGCAGTAACTGGCTCTTGGATTTGTTGGATATTGCTGTCTGCAGCACCTTTTTTTCCTGATGTGTCCACCTGCAGCTCCTGAACAGCCTGCTCCTGCACTTCTAAGTCACTATAAACATTATGAGTAGTAATGGAAGGAGGTATACTTGTTGCCTGCTGGCTGTCATCAATGACTTTCTTGTGTTGTGGTGAGCGTGCTCTCCATGCTGTTTTGGGTTGAACTTGCTCCAACTTTTTTGATTGTTTTCTTCTTTGTGTCTGCCACTGCTCCTCTTTTTCTGAAACTTCTTGAACATAATTTCTTTCACCCTAATTTCTGGTCTCTTGTTTTTTTACTTCTTGGTGGTTTCCTTTTGGATTTTGCTTAACATTTTCCTCTATTACATCTCCACCTTGATGCTGATCTCCTCTTGATTTATCTATTTTTTCACACTCCATTTCTTTCCTCTTGTTCACCTCTTCATCTCTTCTTTTTATAGTGCAATCATAATCCATATGCCCTTGATGTTTACAATACATACAACAGTCGGGGATACCTTCGTATTGAACCTTTAACCATCTCCCCTTGTTGGGTGTGAATTTTTTAATCCCAACCATACATGTTCAGGCCTTTTCTTAGTGAGATCAACTTGAACTTTCACCCTAGTAGTGCTACCTCTAGTCTTTTGAGAAGTCGGAGAATCTAGATATAAGACTTTCCCGACAGATTGCAAGATAGTAGTCAATAGAACTTTATTATAATCATGCCATGGTAAGCCTGGCACAGCAACCCAAATAGGAACAATAGGAGTCTCTTCCTCGGGGGTAAAATCAGGGGTCCAAGCTTGAATTCTCATCAACTGCCCTTCAATAGTCATCCTCAATTTTGTCCACACAGTTTGATAATCGAATTCATTATCAAGATCAAGATACACATGCCTAGATTTAAAGTGAGTAATCTTCACCCCTCCAGTAAGTTGAGTTTGAAGGGTAAAGCTCTTTCTAATCAACTCCATTTTAGGTATTGTATTGGTGAATTTTCCAACAAAGTGTATAGTTACAACATTAAGCCAATTTCACATAATAGTCATTTTCATCTAAGAGAACAGCAGGATACCCTTGTCTAGTAGTATGTATGGGGTCATTCAACACAACTGGGATCTCATTCTTAGACTGATTATACCTCAAGCGGGCTGCAAAGGATTGAACAACAGTGTATGGAGAAGGCTCTGAAATTTTACCCTGTTTAACATTGTTACTAATGTTTTGCACTTGTTGTTGGATGTTAGGAGGTCTAGCATTACCTTGCGCAGCATTGTTCATCTGTTTATTTCTATCTATTTGAGATTTAGGGTCATACCTAGTGATGTTGTTGGAGATCTTTGGGAAATTGCTTTGGAAATCCATGGTTGTCCTGTTGCTTTGATTTGCTGAATTTGTTTCTCCTTGTTGACTGTTTTCCTGTCTTTGATCCTGAGTTTAGCTTTGTTTGTGAATTTGTTGGCTTTCCTTACCATTTGCAGCATTCCTTTGATCATTTGTTCTTTGCTGCATTTCCATGCATGCAGGTTGTGTTTTGTGACTTGCTTGTTCCTTCCTTTGAGGCTGTGTTTGTCCTTTCTCTTCTCCCTTGTCATCTTCATGTGGCCTGACCTGTGAAGCATCAACAATAGTGTGAGGAGTTAGATAGGATGAGTTACCTGTAATTCCAAAGGAAAAGTTTTAGGATTGTTCAGCATTCGATGAGGCCGCTGTATGCAACTTCATGTTGTTGCTGGTAGTATCCTGTTTCTCAATCAAATTTTCCCCAGGTTGTGTTTGCTTCCTTCTCCCATTGTTGGTGTTCGAATTTCTTGAACCTCCCACACATTGTGTTGTTCTGCATTTCGACTAGAGGCAAATTCATGTTCTTCATTATCTTGTCTCCCCTGTTGCAGTTTGAGTGTAGAATCATAGTGGGATAACGAATTGTTGTTGAAGTTGTTTCTTCCTTCAGTATTGTTCGAAGAATCTGCTAAGTGAACGTCAATAGACTGAAAGTTAGTCCCCATTATCGAGCTTCCATGGTTTCCTGTGTTTTAAGCTTGTCGTACGCTGGACTTCTCACCGCCGGCGATTCCCCCGTCTCTTTTGCTTGAAATTTCAGTGGGATGCTCCTTATCAACAGGGGGTAAACCCCAGTACTCAATACGTTACAAGATTGGCTCGAAGTTGCTCGAATTTCAGTGCGCATCTGAGGCGATTCCCTCGCGATTCTCACCAAATTCATTTCTCGATTGCTGTCAATTGGTAAAGTGGAATCGATTGATTTTTGAGTATTATGTAGATCGCGAGTAGTATTATCCAGTTCCACAATCGATTTTCCTCGATTCCACACAGAAATCCCTTGGGAAATATTTTCTCGTTCTTGATCAAGCTCCTCTGAAAACGCAGCATTCTTCACATTTTTATCTATTGAATTCGAGGAATTGAGAGATGAATCATGGTGCGTGCCATCTTGGGGTTTGTTGCCATCTTCATGGCGCCTCATTTGGCTTTGTTCCGGTGGTTTTTGGAGGTCCACCGGCGGCGCACGCGCCAGCGCAGCAGCGCGCGTTTCAGATATTTCTGTAGCCGTTGTAACAGTAGGCGGG
The DNA here is from genome assembly GCF_001406875.1 of Solanum pennellii. Classification (NCBI taxonomy): domain Eukaryota; kingdom Viridiplantae; phylum Streptophyta; class Magnoliopsida; order Solanales; family Solanaceae; genus Solanum; species Solanum pennellii. The sequence goes on along the minus strand of NC_028638.1, from coordinate 14,225,970 downwards.
AGAGTCTGAAGAGAAAGAGATCTATTCAAGATTGCCACTTGATAATGTGTGACTGTGTCATTAATGAAGTCTCATAACCCCATTCATGCATTAATGAAGTCTCATATTTATAAATAGTTTTTTTTTGTTTTTATTATTAATAGATTGAAAAACCTAATAAAAGAAGGATTCTAATTACGCAAACTCTGTGAAAACGCGTCTGAGTCGATAGACCTCGTGACGGACCGTTATGGTCATGACGGGCTGTCATGGCCTCCATCGTCCCATACTTCGCAAATTCTTCTGCTGCTTTCTTAATTACCCTCAACGGACAGTTATGACAGACCATTGGAAGCACGACGGTCCATCGAGGGTCTCCGTTCTATAGTAATTTAACTTCTTGGAATTTGGGTACTGGACTACTCTCTGATCATTACGACGAACAAACAGGACGGACAATCGTGTCTATGACGGTCCGTCATGGACTTCCATAATCCCACACTAGGTCCAACTTCCAAATCTTCCTTCAGCAGCTTCACTACGATGCCACCTACGGACCGTCACAGGCTCGACGGACCGTCATAAGCTCCGTAGGTGGTCTCTTCTGCATATCTTCGCTCAAAAACTTCAGAGTTCATCTTTTGACAGATTTCCTGCAAATAAGGAGAAATTTACATAAAAATCAATACAAAAAGGCTTTTGGAAACACACTAAACCTAAGGAAAAAGCATTAAAAATATCGTGAAACAACGATGTTTGTACAAAAGTATCCATATAATAGCTTGCGCAATCATTTGCCTATCAATACCGATCAATCTCATCATGTTTATGCCTGTTATCACTATTAGGATAGAATTATGTGGAACCAAACCATGACATAGACTCACCATGCACTGACATATTTCTGGAGCTAGATGCCCAAGCAGCTGACTATACAACCCTGATCTGACGCACATCCTCATCAGCAATCGAGGCTCTCCTCGCAACCTTCATCTCACGGCGCTCCATCTTTCGTGCTCTAGACTCATCCTCCTCTCGACCCCTACACCTCTTGGCATGCTCTCAAGGAGGAGGTGGTGGAATCTTAGAATTTGCGAATAAAGCAGCCAGCACTGTTTCCTCAGCAGGATCTGCAGATGGGGCCTCAGTCTCTGGCACCCTATCCTCTAGGATATTATTAATATCAGCTCGCCGACTCTCAACAGCAGCCTGAAGGGTGGACACGTCCACCTGGGGGGCTGGCCGGTCTAGCACCCGCAACTCAACAGCATCTAAGCGCTGATGAACCTCAGCGATCTTCCGCTATGTGTGCTGGGCCATCTTACGCTCCAAGCGCTCCTTCGCCTCAGTAATAGACCTCTGCATCCAAGGCTGGATGCGATGCAGAAGTGTGTCCATCTGAGCCTCTAGTTTGTGTACCCAGCAAGTGGGACCAGAGCGGGGAAAGGGGCTGAGCGAGAGGAGCTAGGGGCAGTGCTACTACACGGGATAGACTCGATCAGGGTAGTGTCTCTGGTCGCTGAAGTAGCCTGCGTAGCCATTCGAGCATGTGCTAACATATCAGCCTGATTTTTATCAAGTGGAGGCAACTCTGGACGAGGCCCTCTGCGTTGAGACAACTCATTAGCCTCATCCCTGATGAGGCCAATATCAACAGGGCCTAACGGAGTCTTGAGCTAATCAATGTGCCAGATGGGTATACCTGTGGACCTGCATAAGGAAAATATTATGCACGGAAAAGGGTAAGTAGTGGTGACCTTAAAATACCTCTTGTGCATGACCGCCTGTAGAAGACAAGCAAAGTCCACCTCAAACCCGACTATCATCGCCGCCTACAGAACTGCGCGATCCCATGTAACTATATTATCAGCAGCCGTGGAGGAAAGGCAGTGGCGGACAATCAACCATAAAAACTTAGTCGTGAAGGTCAAGTTAGCCTTCCTGATAGATCCCTTAGGCTCTGTTACCCAGTCGGTCCCCTCTCCATCAATAGATAAGTGCAAGGCCATCAACCTCTTGGTGGTCTCTCTCAGCGATGGCTCACGCAAGAATTGGTCATCTTTAACAATTTGCCACCGGTAGTCGAACTCGGTAGTGAGAGTGGTCCTTTTGTCTTCAACATCCTCTCCGTATAGATACTGGCAGATAGTGGAAAGGGAGATGTCGACCTGTATGCTGCGTACTCGGACATGCTCAACTGGGGCCTGTTTGGCGGGGGCAGCCCGCCTATCGATCTGTGATCGTAAAGTAGCCACATATGAGGTGTAAAAATCTCGGACCAACTCCTCACCGTAGAGGACCAAAGAACGATCTATCCACTCTAGCCGATGTCTGGTGAAGAGATTTTGGATATCTGGCATGGTGGGGAGACTCCCCGTAAGGACCCGCCTCTTTAGTGTAATGGTTCGTGTCATGATACCTTTATCATTTCGAAACTTAGCATCTATATAAACATGTATTGCCCGTCGACACACCACCAGTTAGGACGGTTGGCAACCGAGGTGAGAAAACCAATTAGTGAGCTTGGAGTGGAATCAGGACTATCAGCCTCATAAGACAAGGAAGACTGCGCAGCTGTGGCGGGTGCAGGGACTTCTGCGGACCCGGAGGCTTCCTCCAACCAAGAAACTCCTAAGGAAGCAGACTCTCCTTCTTCATGTGTAGCTGACTCAGAAGTGTGCCGGTCAATGTGCGCTCCTCATCAGCCTGGGAGGCAGTGACTACGCCGGACGCCACCTTTTTGGGCATAGCTCTGGTAGCACGTGCAACTCGTGCTGGAGTAGCAGTGCCTGGGGCACGTACTCGGGATCATGCTCATCATCAAAGCCTATAACCAGTCAGGCCTCAAACGGAATACTTAGTGTTAACCTACATGATTGTAATCCAAATACCTAGCAAAATAGCAATGCTAAAGAACCAATTGCTCTAGTTTTAACAAGGCAATTCGAGGTTTCTCAACCTAGGTCAGACAAAATTGGATCAAAGAATGAAGACCCCCAAAAAAAGAAATACGCTAATAGTAATTGAAAAACAAAAATGCAATTTAAATGGGTAGATATCAGAGACACATACCTGAGAAGAGGAGAAAAAAAACAATCAAGTGAGGCACTTGGTTATCAAGAGCAGACCCACAACAGCAGACTCCGACCAGTATAAAGAAGATTTTCGGAATTGGGGATTTGGGTAAGTGATCAGTTGAAAGAGACATAGGAAGTTTGAAGTTTGAAAGGGAGGGAATGGGAGAAAGAAGGAAAGAAATCATTCAAATGAAGGGGTGGGATTTTTTAAAGGTTTAAAATTTTAACATTTCCCTAGACGCGTCGGGTCGGGTTGCTGGTTAATGACACAACAAGTCCCCAACGATGGTCCGTCGCATTAAATCTTTCAAATAAAGGGGTGACGGGGCTTAAAGGTTTAAAATTTTAAAAGTTCCCTAGACGGATCTGGTCGGGTTGCTGGTTTATGACGCAACGAGTCCCCGACGACGGCCCATCGCATATGCGACGGTCCGTCATGGGTTTCGTCTTTGATGAACTAATTTTGAAAATAACTGAAGAATGTACCTGGCCCGACGGATACATGTGACAGACCATCGCATACGTGACGTTCCGTCGATGTGTCCGTCAGTGAATGTTGCGGAGTGACTTTCTGCAAAATTTCTTGGTGATGTGCCCGCAAATTTAAAACCCATTAGTAGAAAATTCTACCATTACTAGAAAGAAAACTATACATATTGGGTTGCCTCCCAACCAGCGCCTGTTTTAACATCGCTGCACGACTTAAGACAATTGATTACTTAGACTTCATCAAGATGGTATGTCTCGATTACTTCATTTAATGATTCAGCATGCCCAAAACTTGTTTAAATTCATTTTCCATTCACCTTAAACCGCACACCCTCCTTGGTTTCTAACTCAACTGCTCCATGAGGGAATAGTTGGGTAATCAAGTAAGGGCCAGTCCATATGGACTTGAGCTTGCCCGAAAAAAAACGCAACGTAGAATTGTATTATATTACCAATCCCCAACCATAAACTCTCATTTTTCAATTTTTAGGTCATGGTACTTCTATATCTTTTGTGTGTAGGATATAGCGGATATCGATTGGATCTCACCACTCTTCCTCATGGACCTACAAATTTTGAAGGTCACTTCTTCATTGTTCACCGAAATTTCATCTGCCCTTTTTCCATATCAACTAAGGCTCTAGCTGTAGCAAGGAATGGCCTCCCAAGAATAATAGGCACTTTACATTCAATTTCAACTAGGACATCGTGGAGTATCCCTATAGGTCTTTTTAGTGTTCGATCAGCCATTAGTAGCCGCATCGCAGTGGTCTTTGGATCACCCAAACCCAACTTCTTGTAAATTGAGAGGGGCATGAGATTTATGATTGCCCCCAGATCACATAATGCTTTCGCAAAATGTAATAACCCCACTGTACAAGGAATAGTGAACGCACCCGGATCTTCTTTATTTTGTAATAGAGATCTTGTAGCAATAGCACTACAATGTTGCATTCTATCATCACCCTCAAAAGTGAATGATCTTTTCTTTGTAACCAGATCTTTCATAAACTTCGAATAACCGGGCATTTGTTCTAGCGCTTCTACCAAAGAGACACTGATAGAAATCTACTCCAACATTGTTATAAAACGCCGTTATTTACCATCCTCGGTCTTTTTCACTAATCTTTGATGAAAGGGAGTTGATGGTCTAGGCATAGGAGTTACCTTTCTAGGCACTTCAGCATCTTTTCCAGTGTTATCTTCTATTTCACCACTAACCTCTACCACTTTATCATTCTCTTTTATAACCTTTTCCTCAATAGAAGGCATAGGTGGGTCAATGGTTTGATTACCACCGCGAGTAGTGATTGACATACAGTGTCCATCATTTTTTGGATTTTGGACAGTGTTGCTAGGAAGAGTTACCGGTTTCCATGTGTTCACAATCGCAGATAATTGGGCCATTTGCAACTCAAGCTGCTTAATCGATATTGCATGTGTATCGACTTTCTGCCCAATATCCGTTATATCACTCCTTAACTCTTAAATGTGCTAATCACTAGCATCGAACCTCCTCATCATTTTGTTTAACATATCCTCAACTCGTGCCATACTGCCTCCACCATCCCTAGGGGCAACTTCACGATTTTGAGGAGGAACATAGGGACCATTCTTATCATTTCTGTTACAATAGTTACCCCTGTTGAAGTTGTTTTCGCGGTTGTAATTTCCATCTCGGACATAATGACCCTCACGGTCATTGTTACCATAGATCCAACCTTTGTTTCCTTGACCTTTGTGCCAATTCTTTTGATTTGAGCCTTGGGCACTCGGTCGGAAACCCCGCGTCTTCTCATTTACCGCATAGGAATCCTCCTTATGATAACATTCATCATTTGATGGTGGTGGTTTAGACAAGAAGTTAACTACATTTATCTTTTCTGCACCCCCAGTGACATGTTTTAATACAAACCCAAGCTCAGTTCTCATCTGAGCCATCTCTTCACGAATCTTAGCTGTGGCTAGGTTGTGAGTGGATTGCACTGCGAAGGTATTTCTTCAAGTATCTGACTTCCTAGTACTCCAAGCTTTATTATTCCAGGAGATTTTCTCTAACTTTTTGGCAATCTCGGCATAAGGGAACTCCCCATAAGAACCACCCGCTATAGTATCCAATATCGCTTTATTATTATAATCCTATCCCTGATAGAAGTATTCCTTCAGTGACTCATCATGTATGCGGTAATTGGGGACACTTCTCAAAAATGAAGTGAATCTATCCCAAGAACTGCTAACTGACTCTCCTGGTAGTGCGACAAAGTTGTTCACTCTGTCTTTGTGATTTAGTTTCTTGGAGACCGGGTAGTAACGTGCTAAGAAAACGTCCCTTATTTTGTTCCAAGTTAAAATTGAGTAATAAGGGAGCTCAATGAACCAAATAGCAGCCTCTCCAACCAGTGAGAGAGGAAATACTCTTGGCCCTATTACATCCAAATCCAAATCAGGCCTCGCTACATAGCTTTTACACACTACCCTTACCTTAGCTATATGGGCATGTTGGTCCTCAAAAGGTAGCCCTGAAAACTAACCTCTAACAGTGAACATTTGCATCAGGCTGCTAGTTACCACAAAGGTGTGGCCTTGTTGTAGAGGGGGCAAAACAAGTGGCCCATCAGAGTCTGCAATATTATCATAACCTCTGTAGTATTCTTGAGGGGGTAGAGCGGGATTTTGTCCCCTTTGTTGGTTATCAGTAGGATCATCATGTAATAACTGACCATGAACATCAACTAGAGCTGGGATGTTCTGGTTTGGATCATCATCGTTAATACCAAAGTTTCAATTCATATTGCGTAGTGTACGGTCTAACTCATGATCGTAGGGAAACAAGGAAGATAGTTCTACAAGAATAAAAAACAATAAACAAAGTCAAAATATGAAAATATTGACTAAACTTTAGTAAGAAGTTTAAGTTAATATAAAAGCTACTTTCCCCGGCAGCGGCGTAAAAATTTGGTACGCTGAAACTTACTTCTAAAATAAGAAGTAAAGCAGTCATATCAAGCAATGAACCCAACAAATGAGGTTGGGATCGTTCCCACAAGGAAAATAATTCAGACTTAACTTTATTCTATTATTACTATTGTTTAGTCAATTATTTTCCTCGAAAACAAAAGACAATAAATGGGGTTTTTGTATCTAAATTAAAGAAATAATTAACTAAATTAAAGTAAACAACTAATAGATTTAAATCTTGGAGCTTAATCAATTAATAAAAGTAACTAAGGATTAAGTGTTCCCCACATGTTCCTAACTTGATAATCCTAACTATAACAATTGTTTCCTAGTATATAGCATGTAAAGTCATAAGTTATGTATCTCTATATCCTTGGTCCGGCATCTAAAAAATTTCACTGTTCGGCTACGTGTGTTGCTATACTAACCCTTACATTTACCTCATATTAAGCATTGTATTCGATATTTAACTAAGTTATTACAATGTACCAATCAACACTAGCCTATTAGATAGTATACACTAACTCTATGTTGATAATTCTTTTCCTATTATCTACCTCCGTGGTCCGACAAGTAGTATTAAGGCGAGTTCTAACATTGGCCATCCATTAAAAAGACTTATTAATGAAAGAATTATCAATACATGCAAGACAGTATTCTAGAATTGCTATTTTAGTTAGATTTTACCTCATTACTCACTTACGGTTCCCACAACCCTTGTTATGGAGTTCAGTTACCATGGTCATAATCACACTATTCATATATTTAATATAAGAATTCATGCACTTACATTAATGAGAAAGAATAAAACCCAGAAATTCACTTGATTAGTCAACAAAAACACAAACAGTCAATTCCAGAAAAACTGTAACAATTACTAAAATTAATCCTTCAATACTTGTACAAGAGAACTAAAGATTATCAAAAAGTTTAACTACCAAAAATTCTCCTCTAAAAAAGTCTAACATCAAAGAGTCTAACATTGAAGAGTATAACCTCAAAAACGAGGTTTTTCAAACTATTTATAATAAAAACAAAATAAAAGAAGGATTGTAATTACTGAAAATCTATCAAAACGCGTCCGAGTCAACGGACCTCGTGACGGACGGTAGTGGTCATGACAGGCCGTCATGGACTCCGTTGTCCCATACTTCACAAATTCTTCTACTGCTTTCTTCATTACCCTCAACGGACAGGTACTACAGACCGTTCCAAGCACGACGGTCTGTCGAGGGTCTTCGTTCCATAATACATAAACTTCTTGGAATTTAGGTACAAGGACTACTCTCTGATCATTGTGACAAACCAGCAGGACGGACTGTCGTGGCTATGACGGTCCGTCGTGGACATCCTTAATCCCACACTAAGTAAGACTTCCCCATCTTCCTTAAACAGCTTAACTACAATGCCACCTACGGACCGTCACATGCTCGACAGGCCGTCATAAGCTCCATAGGTAGTCTCTTATGCATTTCTTCGCTCAAAACTTCCCCGTTCATCTTTGGAAAGATTTCCTTCAAATATGAGAAATTTACATAAAAATAAATACAAAAATGCTTTTGGACACACACTAAACTTAAGGAAAAAGCATTAAAAATATCGTGAAACCACGGTAAATAAGTACGTTTAGCAGACATCTCCAGGAGGGTAACAAGTCATTAAAGTAAACCTAAATATACCCTACCTGACCCTGAGCCTATCTTACAAGCTAAGAAAGTCCTATCGTGATCCTAAGAGTTGTATGGCGAACTTAAAGAGTGAAAATATAGTCAAGCTTATGGAAATATGTATGAATGAGTTGTGAATTTGTTCTGAGAGTGAGTGTTGAAAAGTAATCCTTATACTCAAACTAAAATCATTGTTTGAAAAATGAGGATGTTGTTTTGAAGTGAGGACACTAGTTGCAATACCGAAAATATTAGCTCCTCGGTGAGTAATTGAAGATGATAGGTGTGAGTGCGTGGTGAGTCTGTGTCATGGTCTGGTTCCACATAATTAAATCCTAATAGTTGTAACATGCATAAACATGATGAGAATGATCGGGATAGATAGCCAAATGATTGCGAAAGCTAAAATACGGATACTCTTCTACAAAGATTTTGTAGTGAGTCATAGTCCGTCGTTTGAGGACAAACAACGAATTTAAGTTGAGGTGTGTTTATGTACTATGGTTTCACTGTATTTTTAATGCTTTTTACTTAAATTTAGTGTGTGTCAGAAACCTTTTTGTATTGATTGTTATGTAAGTTTCTCCTTATTTGCAGGAAATCTGTCCAAAGATGAACGCGAAAGTTTTTGAGCGAGAAATGCAGAAGGGACCACTTACGGAGCTCATGACGGTCTGTCAAGTCTGTGACGGTCCGTAGGTGGCATCGTAGTTAGCAGAGAAGCTTCTGAAGGAATATGGGGAAGTCTGACCTAGTGTGGGATTACGGAAGTACATGACGGACCGTGATAGCCACTACAGTTTGTCCTGCTTGTTCGTTGTAATGATCAGAGAGAAGTCCTAGTACCCAAATGGAACGGAGACCCTCGTCGGACTGTCGTGCTTTGAACGGTCCGTCATACCAGTTCGTTGAGGGTAATGAAGAAAGCATTAGAAGAATTTGTGAATTATGGGACGAAGGAGACCATGACGGGTCCATCGTAACCACTACGATCCGTCATGTGGTCTATCGACTTAGACGCGTTTGGACAGATTTTCAGTAATTACAATCCTTCTTTTATTAGGTTTTTGTTTTTATAATAAATAGTTCAAAAAACCTTGTTTTTGGGGTGAGACATTTCAATAATTTTTAGTTCTCTTGTTCAAGTATTGAAGAATTAATTTCAGTAATTGATACACTTTTTCTAGAATTGATTGTTGGAGTTTTTGTTGATTAATCAAGTGAATTGTTGGATTTCATTATTTCTCATTAAAGTAAGTGCATCAATTCTCATATTAAATATATGAATAGTGTGATTATGACAATGGGTAACTAAACTCCATAACTAGGGTTGTGGGAACCGTTTGTGAATAATGAGGTAAAATCTACCTAAAATAGCAATTCTAGAATAGTGTCTTGCATGTAGTGATAATTCTTTCGTTTAGAAGTCTTTTTAACAGATGGCCAACGTTAGAACTCGCCTTAATGCCACTTGCCAAACGAAGGAGGTAGATAATAGGAAAAGAATGATCAACATAGATTTTGTGTACACTATATAATAGTCTAGTTTGGGTTTGTACGAGGTAATAACATAGTCAAATATCGAATACAGTGCTAAATATGAGGTAAAGGTAAGGGTTAGTATAGCAACACACGTAGCCGGACCAAGGTGCGGAGTGAAATTTTCTAGATTCCTGACCAAGGATTTAGTGATACATAAGTTATCACTTTACATGCAAGATACTAGGAAAGAATTACTATTGTTAGAATCATAAAGTTAGGAACCTGTGGGGAACACTTAAGCCCCAGTTACTTTTATTAATTTATTAAGCTCCTAGATTTGAATCTGTTTGTTGTTTACTATACTTTAGTTAATCATTTTCATTAAATTAGAAATAAAACCCCCCTTTTTTGTCTTTTGCTTTCTAGGGAAATAGTTGACTAAATATTAGTAATAATAGAATAAAGTTAAGTCTGAACTATTTTCCTCGTGGGATCGATCCCAACCGTAAAAGGAGGAGGATTGACCAGGGCTTGGTCCTCATTCACATCTTCATGAATAGGACGTACTTGATAACCTCGTGGAGGAGCTTCCTCATTGTAAATCTCTTGCTCTAGTCTTCATGTCGCATTTCTTCTAGTATTCATTGCCTATAATAATCACAACAACAGGATTAGATGCTAAAAGCACATAGAGCTTACACTCTAGATGTAAGATGTTAGACTTGTAAGAAAGTGAGAGTTTCCTAAGCATCATAGAGATAAATATTCAAAAGTGTCGCACGCTTCACAATTACGAGCACGAATCTACAGAGACGTTGTTGATAAAGACAAACCTAAAAGATATAAAACCTCATGGTGTGATAACAAGTTTGTCACAACCGGTAATACCCCCTAGACGTAACCGGAGTCATCGTCCACCTTGAGGACTAAGACTATCCTCTTAGCTTACATTATTACATTCATAGGTTAAAATTAGTGGAAATTTAAAATTTATACAACTTCTACATTTAGATTTACATAGACCTCTAGATAAAGATAATAGATATATATAGAGTATATATAGACCCTTCGTATAGGAAGATTACTTAATCTTCTACTTTATTGCACATAGATATATAGAATATAACAGTCTCACATATTCGTTTCATCTAATAACCATCTAATAAGAGTATATTGAATTAGGCCTAACCCATAAATAAATATAATAAGGCAATATATAGGTCATACAATATTTAGTATCCAAATTAAAAGGAAAGAAAAATAATAGTCTTAAAACTAAAGCAACATCATAAACTTAATAGTGGCATTGCCCTCAAAAATTGAGGATCTACCCAACTTAGATGATCAAGAATACCAAGTTTTCTTCAAAGTCGTCGCCAAAAGTACTTCAACGACTGGAACCTAAAATGTTGAGGGAAAAGGAAGAGGTGGGGTTACTACACAACTTGTACTAAGTATGACACCATATCCTAAAAAGACCATGTGCACACTGCCTTGGGTAGTCCTTTGACCCCAAAATGCAATGGTCCTCCTCAACGGCCCTTGGTTAGTCCTTGGAGAGTCGTTCCTAGACATTTTGACTATGAATTAACTCTAATACATGTTAGACACCCTTCCACATATTTTCATCATTTTCCGACTCCTAATTGTTAATAAAATAGGCTAAGCCACTTAGCACCTCCTTGAAGTAGTTTCTGGACGTCATGGACGTGCATGGACGTTGTGGTTTGTGGACTTTTTCAATAACTTATATTCATTAAAATGGATGCTAATAAAGTTTCTAATCATTATGACACTCATTTAGGCTCTATAACACGTCTTGGATTTTCAAAGTGTTACAAATATACATAGCTCATATGGTTTTAAAACAACTTCTTTCGTTGATTTGAGATAATTACCCAAAACTTATCTTCAAAGAACTTATCGGAATCGATGTTCCCTTTTCTTGATCAAATCTAAAAATAACTTCTTTTTAATACTTAGTTCACTAATAGATTTTCAGAAATAAACTCAACTCTTTACTCTTTTCTTAACTTGAAGATTTTAGTCTTAATACAAAGTTAAAACATGTCTTAAGAGTCTTGAAAACTTTAATAAACTTTTTTTGAGTTGCTTCTTAACTCCTAGACTTGACTCTTAACTTCTTTTACTTTGATCTTACCTTCTTTAAATTTGATCTTAACTTCCCATGAATTTGTTTATCGATTCAAGGTTCATGATCTAATGTTTATGAATGATTTCATGATGCTTAGATGTACCTTAGAGTGTTGGAATCAACTAGGAAACATAGGTACATTACTTAAGAACTAATACAGAAACATGCTGGAAGAATGGGGAGAACTGGTGACCCTCGCACTCTAGTAGGCGCAAGGAGCAAACCCTCAATCATAAGAGGGATGCTTGGGGTTATTTGTATGGTGTGTCCCCTAGAGCCCTACGGACAGAGTTTTCTTTGGGGTGCTCTGGCTGGAGCGATATTCCACCCCTTTCCCTATGAAAATCTCGACTTTTCTTAATCGTTTTTCATCTCTAAGCCTTCTCAACTTCAATGGTTCTTTCCGTAAACACATAGTATCATTATTACTACCAATATACAATGAATTCCACTCGAAATTACACATGGAAACATGACAAAAATAATTAAGAAACCTCAATACCATAACCATCAAGAAATCAATGAAACTTTCAACAATGATCTTCAAGAACTCAATTTCTTAACATTAAAATCTCAAATTCTCTGAATTGAAACAAGGTTGGCACCCTCACATACTTTTTTAGGGATCTAACTCGACGAATTCCACACACCAAGATTGAATGTTCTTGTCGATTCTTGATTTATCTTCTCTTTTCTACCAACCTTAGCGTGAATTCTAATTTTTTAAAAAAGGAATGAACTCTTATTATAACCAAATTAATCCGTAAATATGAATTAATATGTTTACGTAAGCAAAATACAAATTTTCCCTTCACAAATCTAGGTTTGACTTTCCTTAATCAACCTACCCAACTTCTAAAAGGCATAACTCACACATACGAACTCAGAATCACGCAAAATTGGTCTTTCCAACGATATATGGAAATACACCTAACTCATCCTGAGCTAGGAGTTATGTCTACTTAAAGTTTACCCAAAAGTCATCTTGTTCCTAAATTGAGTAATTTTCTAGATTTTAATTCTTTTGAAAAATGACTATTTCCAATTATAAGCTTCTTCTTAGTTATTTCAAATTTTGAAGATGTTACAATATGACACCCTTAGGAATATTCTTCCTCGAATGAGATCATTCTTACTAGGCTAAAGGTGTCACATCAATATATAGTTTAAAGACACAACAACTACAATGAAATGTCAACATTCAAGCTTAATATAAATACTAAGAAAAGGATTAGTACCTTAAATTTTAAATTCTCCGGATCTTAAGAGATGAGGGTATCTCTTCTTCTTCTTTAGCTTCTATACAAAATAATTTCTCCACAAAACTTTTACATGATAATACTTCCATTATTCTCAACATGCAAACTTGGTGATCTAGTTTATGTACCGGAACCACCTCTTAAGAAAAGCTATCATTGATACTAATATCCTCAGTTGGTATGATAGGTAATGTATTGTCACGACCAGAGTCTAGTCCCCACACGAGACCAGCGTCCTTGACCTCTCAGAGGTCGCACACAAGCCTACATACGTCATCGTTACTTCATCTAGGTTAATTTTAGCAGAAAATTTGAACTTTTTCTTACTTATTATTCATATAAGATATTCTACTTAAACTCATAAACTTTCACAATCAACCATCAAATATTAAGATTATCAAATGAAATAAATAGTTCCATACTGCATTAAGTGTATACTTGCAAAAATAACACCAATACAATGATTGAAATAAGATGAGAAGGAAACGCTAGTGGAACATAATCCACTAACTCAAACCTATATCTAAGCGAGAATATAATGGGAGAGCGTCCTCGAAAGCGTGAAGGCCTACCGATTCCGGATGAATGCTCCACGTCTGGATATCTTCAGCGTCGACCCGTAAGCTCTAATGTCCACCTGTCCTGCACCTAAAAATGTAGAGTTGTATGTGATTAGTACACACTTTTACTAAGTATGGATATATGCAAGAACACACCAAGGTCATGCATGATTAAGATGAGCTCTTTCCTAACAACATGATTTATGGAAAGTCAATTAAGTTGACTTGCAAAATTTGGATTAGAAAAGTCAGTGGTCTTGCAAAATTTTGATTAAGAAAGTCTGGACTTGCCAAATTTTGATTAGGAAAGTCATGCCATGGGAGTAACATGCATCTTCATACTTATCGTTTTGCAAGCAGCACATTAACGTATTGCATATATCAAATCACACAGTTCACATCATTCTTTCATGTGCCAAGAGACTTTGGCATAATGGACTTGACATTAGGACTTTCCAAAATGAGGGCTCAACATATAGGACCTCAACTAGGGAGCCTTCTTTAGAAAACACAGAGGCTGCTTCATTCATTTATACATACTTCATTTTCATTCATTCATATACTAGTGCAATCACTAGTCATACCTAGGATGTAGTTTAAGACTTTCATCGGCTTTGCTGTGCAATTACCAAGAATAACCTAGTGCCATTACATGAGTCTAGCTCAACTATTTATTATCTTATCCTAACACCTTTGGTGTCGTTCATTTCATTATGTGTATTTGTTGAGGCTGGCCTCATTCTTTCTTTGGGAACTTTAACATTAACCGACATAGATAATGTGAGCATCATGAGTTCCAGTGTGTAATCCCCACGCCGAAAATAGATGGAATCACCGGCCAAAGTGAACCAAAATATGCTAGCGTATATAGGGAATCAAACTCTTCTAGATCCCTATATTGGTAGTATAGGTTCAAAGACAAGGAGATATAAGTAGATCCATGCCCGGAACGATGGACAGTCTCATCTCATGAGAGATACATGAACCTCCGTCCTTCCGAAGGAAGGCATCACCTCCCATAGCTAGTCTATCGATGCTCAGTATAAAGATCCATTACATTTAACTCATACATCATTGATGTTGGTTTCTAGTATGAGGACATCATAGCTCATTAGATGATTTCTCATCTCATCATTATATTATGTATGCATTAACTACATTAATTTCCTGAGAGTGTTCATAGAGACTGGTCTCATCATTAGCATTATACTCTCATAGATGAGTAGGTTTTGGAAACATTTACTTAGGCTCATTTGAGATTGCTCTCATATTTAACATTAGCCTCTTATCATATTGTAACCTCATTCATTAACTTTAACACATTCTTTTTCATAATTACTCACCCCTTCAAGTGAATGTTCATTTCATCATATGCCAATGCCATTAGCCATTTAGTGTGTTTCACACCCTTACTTAAACCTTCTAGGGTTACATCATTTTATCACATACAACTTAGGCTCACCTACTTGTAAACGTATGCTAGACTTATGAGTCCAAACATACAAGCCATGAATCTTGATTCATAGTTTGTCTAAGTTATTCATGTTTACCCAAGATTACGTCGTACAAGACTTATGCATCTTTTATATATGCCAAGATATTGATTTCGATCTTTAGAGGCAACATTCATTAAATATTTACTTACGTATGACATATGTGTCAATACGGAATTGGGAAAGGGAACCCAATTTCGAATCCCTTGGACAACAGTCAATCTTATTTTAAACTTTATAATTGCATTCATTATCTTCTGATTTGGGGACCCTAGTTTGATCCCCATCACCCCCATAATATTTCCTTTCTTTTTGTCCTCTCCTTTTTCGTTTAACTCAAGGTGTTTAAGGGTTTAATCCCCCACAATCTCATTAGTTTTCTTTTAATTTATCTCTTAACTTTCTCACCTATTTTATTGGGTTCAATCCCCACACTCCACATTTATTTTCTCCTTTATTTTGCTCCTAACTCTCTCATCCATTCAAGAGGTTGTGGGTTCAATCCCCACTCACGATATCTATTTTTCCTCACATTTTTCTCACGAAAGTTTCATGATTTTTTCATTTAGTGAGGTCATGGGTTCAATAACCAATGACTCACATTTTAAATTTTTTTAAAACGGAACTCTTTTTTTTAAAAGTTGGTCGAGACTACAATTTCCAGCAGGCTGGAAATTTAGTATCTTCCAATCCATTTTTTGTCTTAATCTTTTGTTTATTTTTATTTGTAGAGTTCATGTAATGATGTCTTGGTATCAATCCTTAGTGATTTCACGTATTTTACATTCATTTTTCATTGCATTTTGTACCACTTTGTTTGGCCAAATCAAACCTATCAAATGCTGAAAATTTGTTCACTATTTTAAGCATATTTTTATCATCATTCAAACGTTAATTTTTAAGGCATTTCGTGGATCATTTGGTACATCTTTAAGTGTTATCTTTTTATGGTTATATTCATCCAACAATTAACATTACATCCAGCAACATTACACAACTTTTACACCTCATGATTTACACAAAGATTCGCACATAAAGTTCAACCATAAAAATACATCATTTTCACATACTTTCGGTTGAAATAACATAACATGCTTACAATTCAAAACACATAATCATGAACACATTATCACGAAAATAAAAGTTCCTACTTAACCTACCAGTGAAGATACCGACAACATGATCTCTAACCTATTTCACATTGAGATCAAAGGTATACTAGGGACAAGGAGTTCGACAAGAACGGGAACAATCCTAGTTTCAAGATTCGTTGATTTCATGGGAAAGAAAATTCTCTTGGAGAAAGGAGTCCAAACAAAAAACCCTACCTGATTTCAATGTTGTTCAACCCACGACTTGTTGCCCAAAATCCTTCTCCAAACTCATGTCCAAATCCCGAAACTCAAACACAAACCCGACGGAACTTTGCTTCACGTTTTTGGTTTGCTTTTTTGTTTATAATTTTCGTGTATGTTCTTCAAGTGTGAAGGGCTTTGGTAAAATTTCTGTTCTTGTGTTTTTGTTAGGCAGAGAGAACGCGAAAGAAATAGAAGAGAGGCAGATTTTGAGAGTGGATGAAACGTGTAAAAGAGAGAGGTTCCTTCGGATTAGGATTCTATTTGAGACTAAGTCAAAATAAGGTTTGTTCAAATGTTAAAACTCTGATAGTTTTTTTTTGAATTATATGTTAAATGACCATAATGACCTTACCAAAATAAGATTGTAAACCTCAATTAATCCACTAAAATGTTGCTTCCATCGAGGTTGGAACCCGTGACGTCCCCATCGCAAAAACAGGTCCCTCCGGGTCCACCTGACCCAAACCGCCCCATTAATTTATTAATTAATAATAATAATATAACTTTTTTTTAATTAAATCAGTATTTAAATATTAATTTATTAAATTAATTAACCAATATATATAATCAAGTTAAATCATTGCTCCCACCTAGGTTCGAACCCGGGTGGAGCAAGATTTTGCACAAAAGGTAATTTTGGTTCTTTCTGTCCAAAACGGCCTCCACCTTATTAACTAAATAATTAATTACATATTTAGGCTAATTAGGATACTATCCTTATATGGAAAAAGACCTTTTTACCCCTAGACCCTCCAAATATAAGATTTCCTCTTTTTAAGTTAGGCAAAGACTATTCCGAGTAAATCTTCATATTTGGCAGTCCTACATGGCTGCAACAAACCTTTCGTAGCTCAACTAAATCCCTAAATTAGTGGCTTGTCTGTCCCAAGGGATCAGAGGTCTGGTTCTACGCGCATCAATCCGTGTGAACCCGTCTAATCGTTAGAATTCTAGACTCATTTAGCATTACTAAGCATATCCATTTTTAGGGTTCTTGCATTATCCCCCCTTAGGAACATTCGTCCTCGAATGACACTTCTTGTAATATAGCACAATATTAGTCATATCATAACATAACCTCTATGTATAGTCAAGCAGTAGCACAAGGAATGGAGACATAAGGAAACTTCGACTTAAGAGTAGGAAGTCTAACCTCATACAATATTGTGCAATCCTTATATACTCTATAAGTTGTTACATTTTCTCCTAAAGGTGTACTAACCACTATAGAATCATGCAAAACATAAGGCAATATTTCAAAAGTGAGATCAAGCAAAGAAGTTAGAAAGGAAAGCGTAGACCCTGGATCAAGTAAGGCATAAAAAGAAGTTGAGAATACTTGCAGCCTACCTGTGATCACATCAGCGGACTTCTCCTGCTTCCCCTTGCCCTTTAGGGCATAGAAGATATTCTTCTTAGGAGGCTCGATTGCTGCTGCACCTTGTGGATTGGGCCTAAGCTAAGCATTACCTCCAGCCTGACCCCTGTTCTATGGGCAGTCATTGACCATGTACCCGTTCTTTTCACAACCGAAGCAGGCATTAGTGCCCTGTCTGCACTCTCCGTTATGATCACAACCACACTTGGCACACTTCTTTTTGGGACGTTGCACATCTCCACCATTGCCCTTCTCGGGCTCGGGTCTGCCTTCTTCAGGTGCTGCACTTCTCTTAAAGTTAGATTTCCCTGAACTCTGATGGCCGTTTTTGAATCTGGACTGCTCACGGAAGCCAAAAATTTTCCTGTTGTCAACATTTCTAGGACCTCCCTGATCAGAAGGCTTAGGATTCAT
Organism: Solanum pennellii; assembly: GCF_001406875.1. Lineage (NCBI taxonomy): Eukaryota > Viridiplantae > Streptophyta > Magnoliopsida > Solanales > Solanaceae > Solanum > Solanum pennellii. The sequence goes on along the minus strand of NC_028638.1, from coordinate 14,207,701 downwards.
AGCATCACGGACGCCCCTCTTTTTTCAGCTTTCCTCTACTTGTTGGACATGCACCATCATCCTGGAGAGGTCCATGATATTATGGAGAATCACAGTTCCGACACTCCTCCTCAAGATCTCCTCTGATTCCTTTGAGGAACCTACTCATCTCATCGCTTCGAATAGATACAAGGGGAGTGGCATACCTGGATAATTTTACAAACATCAGGGAATACTCCCTGACTATCATCGATCCTTGTTTAAGATTGATAAACTCCTCAACCTTGGCAACCCTAATCTGCCCGGGAAAAATCTCTCCAGGAAGGTTGTCTTAAAAAGCTCCCACGTGACCGGAACTCTTCCCTAACCTCGACTATCCTGCTACATCTTGCACTATGATTGTGCAACATCCTTGATCTGAAAGGAAGCGACCTCAACCTTCTCAGTATATGTGGCTCCCATGGCCAAGAAGATCTTATGTACCTCATCTGCAAACTCCTAGGGATCCTCTGAAGTCTTAGACCCTGTGAAAATAGAAGGATTCATCCTCGTGAAATCTTGTAGCTTGTCTTCCATGCTACACATCGGTGGCTCCTCCCTCCGAACATTCTGTCAATTGGCCTAGGCCGTCATAGTTTGGGCCTGCATGGTGATGGCTTGAGCAATCTGAGCCAGAGTAGTAGTTCGCACCTCCGCAGTAGTAAACCCAGCTGGGTTAACTGGCATGTCCACTCCTTCAGCTGGAGCCTGGGGAGGAACTTGGTTACCCCCAATAATTTCTCCTCCTCTCCCCTGACCATGTTTTCTTCTAGAGTTCATTTTCTGAATGGAAATAAGAATTGATGTTATGCACTCTCATAAAACCAATAAATTAGACAATAGCAAGAGGCATGATAAGATCAAAATAAGGGAATTGTTCCTACGCATCACGCATTCTCTAATTCAGAATAGTAGTGCACTTCAATACCATGACTTAGAAAATACTCAATGTGGTAGATGTAAACTTATCATACTCGAAATTCAACCTAGGGATCTGATTAAAACTTTTTCACGACCGGAGTCTAAGCCCAGATGTGACCGGCGTCATTGACCTCGCAGAGGTCACAGACAAGCCTACATACGTCATCATTACTTCATCTAGGTCAATTTCAGCAGAAAATTTGAACTTTTTGTTACTTCACATTCATATAAGACATTCTACTTAAACTCATAAGTGTTCACAATGAGCCATCTAATATTAAGATCATCAAATGAAAAAATAGTTCCATACTGCATTAAGTGTATACTTACCAAAATTGCACCAATACAATGTATGAAATAAGATGAGAAAGAAACGCTAGTGGAACATACTCCAGTAACTCAAACCTATGTCTAAGCTAGAATATAATGGGCAAGAATCCTCCAAAGCATGAGGGCCTACCAAATCCGAATTAATACTGCACGTCCGGAAAGCTTCAGCGTCGACCCGTAAGCTCTATTGCCAAACTATGCTTGCACCTAAAAATATAGACTTGTATGGGATTACTACACACTTGTACTAAGTATGGGTATTTGAAAGCACACACCAAGGAAATGCATGATTAAGAAGAGCTCTTTCCTAACAACATGATTTATGGATAATCAAGTCAGTGATCTTGCCAAATTTGGATTAGGAAAGTCTGTAGACTTGCCAAGTTTGGATTAGGAAAGTCATTCAATGAGAGTAACAAGCATTTTCATACTTATTATTTTGCAAGCATCATATAACGTATTGAACATATCATGTCACGTAGTTCACATCATTATTTCATATGCAATGAGACCTTTAAATGATAGACTTGACATTAGGACTTTCCCAAATGAGGGCTCAACATATGGGACATCAACTAGGGAGTATTCTTTAGCAAACAAAGAGTTTGTTTCATTCATTCATGCGTACTTCATTTTAATTCATTCATATACTAGTGCAGTCACTAGTCACACCTAGGATGTAATTTAAGACTTTCATTTGGATTGATGTGCAATGACCAAGAATAACCTAGTGTCATTACTTGAGTCTAGGTCACCTCTTGATTATCCAATCCTACCAACTGTGGAATCGTTCATTTCATTATGTTCATTCGTTGAGGCTTTCCTCATTCTTTCTTAGGGAAATTTAACCATAACCGACATAGATCATGTGAGCTCATGAATTCCACTTTGTAATCCCCACGTCGAAAAGAGATGGAATCACCAGCCAAAATGAACCAAAATATGCTACATCGAACCCTACTTCATCCCATATTGGAATTATAGGTTCAAATACAAGGAGATATAAGGAGATCCATGCCCAGCACGATGGATAGCCTCATCTCATGAGAGTTACGTGAACCTCCACCCTTCCCGAAGGAAGGCATCAGTGCTCATAACTAGCCTATCGGTGCTCAGTATAAAGTTCCATTACATTTAACTCATACATCATGGAATTTTGCTTCTAGCATGAGGACATCAAAGCACATTAGATGATTTGTCATCTCATCATTAGTATTAAGTATGCATTAACTTCAATACTTTCATTAGAGTGTTCATAGAGACTATCTCTTAATTAGCTTTACACTCTCCTAGATGAGTATGTTTTGGTAACATTTACTTAGGCTCATTCGAGATTGATATCATCTTTCACATTAGCCTCATATCATATTCTCACCCCATTATTTAAGTTTAACATATTTGCTTGTCATAACTAGTCACCCCTTCACACGAATGTTCGTTTAATCATATGCCAATGCACTTGGCCATTTAGTGTGTTTCACACTCTTACTTAACCCTTGTAGGGTTACATCATTTTATGACATACATCTTAAGCTCACCTACTTTTAAACGTATGCTAGACTTATGAGTCCACACATACAAGCCATGAGGCTTCATTCATAGTTTGTCTAAGTGATTCATGTTTATCCAAGATTATTTTGTACAAGACTTATGCATCTTGTAGATATACCAAGATATTTTTTTCGATCTTTAGAGGCAACATTCTTAAAATATTTACTAATGTATGACTTATGTGTCTATACGGAATTGGGCAAGGGTACCCGATTTCAAATCCCTTGGACAACACTTAATCTTATTTTAAACTTGATAATTGCATTATTTTCATATTTGGGGGACCCTATTTCAATCCCCATCAACCACATAATATTTCCTTTCTTTTTCTCCTATCCTTTTTCGTTTAAGTCAAGTAGGTTGTGGGTTCGATCCCCCACAAGCTCATTATTTTTCTTTTAATTTATATCTTAACTTTCTCACATATCAAAGAGATTGTTGGTTCAATCCCCACTCTCCACATTTATTTTCACATTTATTTTTCTCCTAACTCTCTCATTCATTAATGAGGTTGTGGGTTCAATCCTCACTCAACACATCTATTTTTCCTTGCATTTTTCGCACAAAATTTTGATGAAATTTCCTGTGTTGAGGTCATGGGTTCAATCCCCAATGACCTCACATTCTAAAAAATTTTAAACGAAGCTAGTTTTTTAAATGTTGGCCGAGAATACAATTTCCAGCAGGCTGGAAATTTAGTCTCTTCCAATCAATTTTTGTCTTATTCTTTTGTTGATTTTTTTTGTAGCTTTCATGTAATGATATATTGGGTTCAATCCTAAGTTACTTCACTTGTTTACATTCAATTTTCATTGCATTTTGTACCACTTTGTTTGGCCAAACCCAACCTACCAAATGCTGGAAATTTGTTCAATATTTTTAGCTTCTTTTTATCATCACTCATACGTTAATTCTTAAGGCGTTTCGTTGATCATTTGATACATCTTTAAGTTCAGTCTTTTTATGATTATATTCAGCAAAGAATTACCATTACATCCAGAAACATTGCACCACTTTTACACCTCATGATTTACACAAACATTCTCACATAAAATTCAACCATAAAAATATATTATTTTTCACATACTTTCGGTTGACATAGCTTAACATGCTTACAATTCCAAACACAGAATCATGAACACATTATTACGAAAATCAAACTTCATACTTTAACTACTAGCAAAAATACCAAAAAACATGATCTCTAACATATTTCACATTGAGATCAAAGGGATACTAGGGACAAGGAGTTCAACAAGAATGGGAACAACCCTAGTTTCAAGATTCATGATATCATGGGAAAGAAAATTTTCTTGGAGAAAGGAGTCCAGGAGAGAAACCCATACCTGATTTCAGTGTTGTCCAACTCACGACTTGCCGCCCAAAAAACTTCTCCAAACTCACGTCTAAATCCCGAAACTCCAACACAAACCCGACAGAACTTTGCTTTACATTTTTGGTTCGCTTGTTTGTTTATATTTTTCGTGTAAGTTCTTCAAGTGTGAAAAAGTTTTGCAGATTTTCTGTTCTTGTGTTTTCGTTAGGCATAGGGAACGTGAAAAAAAGAAAGAAAGAGGCAGATCGTGAGAGTGGATGAAACGTGAAAATGAGAGAGGTTCGTTAGAATTAGGATTCTAGTTGAGACTTGGTCAAAATAAGGTTTGTTCAAATATTAAAAATCTGTTTTTTATGAATTATATATTAAATGACCCTAATTCCCTTAACAAATCAGATTATAAATCTCAGTTGAATCCGCTTAAATGTTGCTTCCATCGAGGTTCGAACCCGCAACGTCCCTTTCGCAAAACGGGTCCCTCCAGGTCGACCCAAACCAAACCGCCCCAGTAATTAATTAATTAATAATAATAATCTAATTTTCCTTTTTCATAAATCAGTATATAAATATTAATTAATTAAACTAATTCACCAATATATAAAATCAAGTTCAATTATTTCTCCCACCTAGGTTCCAACCCTAGTGGAGCAAGATTTTGCTCAATGGGCAAACTAGGCCCTTTATACCCAAATTGCCCCTGAACCTTATTAATTAAATAATTAATTACATATTTAGGGTAATTATGATACTACCCTTCCAAACATAAGATTTCCCATTTTTAAATCATGTAAAGACTCATCCAAGTAAATCTTCCTATTCGGGAGCCCTACATGGCTCGACCCAACCTTTCCTAGCTAAACTTACTCGCCAAGTTAGTTTGCTTGGTTGTCACAAGGGTTCAGAGGTGTGGTTCTACGTGCATCAATCCTTGTGAATCCGATATAATCATAGGCATTCTAGACACATTAAACATTACTTAGTATATCCATTTTTAGGGTTGTTACAAGAACCTCCTATGCACTCCTTCAACATGTTGATGTGAGACACCGGATGGATTTATCCTAAATCTAGTGGTAACTCGAACTTACAAACTACATCCCAATCTTCTTGGAAATTATGTAAGGACCAATACTGTGGAGACCGATATTCCCTTTCTTATGAAATATAATAAATCCCTTCATCGACGAAACTTTTCAAGTAACTCAATCATCTACCTCAAACTCTAACTACAATCTCCTAAAATAAATGTAGTATTTATGACGACTCTGTGTTGTTTCCGATATCTCTTGAATGACTTTCATTTTCTCAATTGCTTGATGAACTAATTGTGGTCCTATCAACCCTGCTTCACTAACTTAGAACTATCCAAAATGAGATCTGCATATTCTACCATAAAGAACTCAATAAGAAGCCATTTGGATTCTAGAGTGATAGTTGATGTTGTAAGAAAACTAAATTCGTCACAACCAGGGAGCACCTCCTAGAAGTTACATGGTGTACTTGAACTTCCGAAGGACTTGTACGAGACCATAGACATCATTCATCATATTGTTATAGGAAATTTAGCAAAAAACTTAAAACTTTTTATAGCACATCATATGCTAGAATCAGCACATCATATATATAAAATAGGTCATAATACATAGTTAGACTGTGGGTCGCTTTTTTAATCTTAGACACAAAATCAATAGAGTAGAATAGGGACACGACCCTTAACACCATAAAATAATAACTAAGCTATTACATAAACTTTAAAAATAACTTGACATCATAAATTGTTGAATCATACTGATCCATTTCTTGAACTTAGAAAAATATCTATCAATACCTTCACTTTAAGAAAAATCCTCTATTAATCCATCACCTACACTTTGTGTAAAAGTTTGAAGAAGAATGGTATAAGTACAAAAATACACTAAGTATGGCAACCATACAAAAATATGCATGTAAAGAGAACATTTAGTTAGAAACCATGCATCATGCCTTTTTTAAAAAGCTTCATAAACATTGGCACAATTTCACAATATAGTTCACATACTTCTTATAGGCATAGAAAAAGGTCACAACATCACACAAAGCTACATAATTCATTTCACACATTATCCTTCTTTTACCTTAAGTCCTTAGCCACCAAGTAACCCTGTAGTAACACTTAGTGCAATACGTATATAATGTCCCATTCCACTTCCCACACTCTATCATCACCTTATGGTCACAAAGCTGAACATTCATACAACCTTCATTAACTAAAATATAGACGTTCATTGAAACATAGAATATCATGAGACACATGCTTCACAAATGACCCCACATACTTCATGAACCACATAGAAAACTCATTCTAAGACAACATAAAAGTCAACACTACCAATAATATCATAATAGGAAATTGTCAACAAATATATGCTTGGAATTCTTTTCATTGAAACATCATAAGCCCTTACTCATAATCCCAATCTTAGACTACTAGTGTAATATACATTTGAAGCCCGATAAGCTCACACATACTAATAAACTCACAAAGAGACCATAAGCCTTATCATTTACTTCATACATTAACATGACCATTATAGTTAGGTAGATGCATAATTAGGGCCTTCGTCAGTTGGAAAGTAAGACAAACATCATGCATATAAAGTAATACTTTCATCATATAGATACCATAAGACTCATAGTATGCATCTTATAATACAAGTAGGTCAATTGCATAATGTAATGCATAAAAGGCATATATATATACATATCGAAAACCTTCCTAGAACTCCCTTCAAGAGCTACTTGTTAAATGCATAGGTAGAGTCACATACCCTCACCTACACTAAGAACCTTCTTTTAGGTTATCCTAGGAAGTGTTCATTACTTAACATCCATTGTCCATTTTACATTAGGGAAATCCTAGCCTAACTGACAATAAGATGATGTGAGCTAACATGGAATTCGATGTCATTGAACGCCACACTAAATTAACGTCATGCTAGCATATTAAGTGTATCCACTTGCAAGGTCCTTTATGGGAAACATATTTAAGGAACTACGAGGTGTAGATTGAAACCGTCTTTATGCCATTATTCTTTATAGTTTCAACCTAATGATAACATTTTGTAAACATTCCTTCCCTCATAGAGAAAGGGCACCCCTCATTTATCAAGTTCAGTCTGTACTAAGCTAAGTTCCCTTTTTGAAAAGCCTTTACAAATTTTACTTTCATAAAAATAGGCTTTAGGAGATTAACTCATCATATGAATAGCTCTTAGGTTATAGATGAGAATGTCCTTTCATCATCTAACCCATGTGAGAAAACCGTTCACATGTACATAGAATATTCAAGCACAAATTAGATTAGTGTATAATTTAGAACACATTTTAAACGACCCTACTTTACTAGATTATCATATATGCATTCATTTATGTGTGCGTATATGTTCATATATGAGTAAATCTTTTACATACCACTTTTATACAATACACATATGAATACTTCATCATACCATATATTTGACATCATACCCAAAAGTACCCCATAAAAGTTAGAAAGAACCGTCGTTTCGTGACCAGGCGTACTTGACCCTTTTGGGTCTTGTACAAGCTCTTCAACTAGTATTAATTACATAAGACATGAAAAGTAGTGCGGAATTAAAACTTTTAACAAATAATTTAATAAAAAGGAAATCTTTCATAAATTCTTAAGAAATCTTATCGTCATAAGACAAACTTAAAAGAGACGAAATAAATTACTTAGGGACACAACCCTTTACATTAAAATGAAATACATAATAATTCTTAACATAAAGAAACGAAGAAGATAGGAATTATGCCCTCGAATAAATTAGGCTACATATTATATTGAGAGGAACTTTCCCAAGCTTCACCTTCTAGACTTCATCCTTAAAAATGCTTCCAACCTATACTTATAGGATAGAAAAGTATGGGGTTAGTACAAATAATGTACTAAGTATGGCATATGCATAGACATGCAAAAAGGCACATTTTAGTAAAATACCATTTCATGCCAATTGAGTAATACACGCGTGAATTTAGAAGGAAAGCATCATAAGAACCATCATTTAACACTTAAAGAAGAACTCACATAATTTTAATAAAAAAAGGGATATACAGTAACTTCCAAAACTTTACAGTGAAATTAAAGGACCCTTACAGTGAACTATTTTGAACCATCACAATGAATCATTTAGACAACTAACAATGAATTATCCTATCCTATATGAGTGATCTTCAAAGCCCAAGCGATAAAGAAGTGAACTCATTACTCGGGATTATCCTTAGACTCACTAAGGTAAGACATGAAGGAAGTATGCCTATGCCTCCTTCAATACACACCAAAGCAATCCTCAAGACTACCCCTTTCGGATTACTCAACTCGGGAGAAACAAGCCCCTCAATCAATGGCAAGACATAAAAAGACACTCAAGAAGACACCAAAGTAACCCCTCTCGGAATTCCTACTTATTGCAATGAGTAGATACCGTCCCATACCACCACCTACCCTAGGTAGTACATTCTTTTAGAAGGTTTGGCACCAAGTCTTCCCTTTCGGAAGGTCCTACTTAGTGCAATGGATAGATAGTGTCCCATACCACCACCTACCCTAGGTAGTACATTCTTTTAGAAGGTTTGGCCCCAAGTCTTCCCTTTCGGAAGGTTCTACTTAGTGCAATGGATAGATAGTGTCCCATACCACCACCTACCCTAGGTAGTACATTCTTTTAGAAGGTTTGGCCCCAAGTCTTCCCTTTCGGAAGGTTCTACTTAGTGCAATGGATAGATAGTGTCCCATACCACCACCTACCCTAGGTAGTACATTCTTTTAGAAGGTTTGGCCCCAAGTCTTCCCTTTCGGAAGGTTCTACTTAGTGCAATGGATAGATAGTGTCCCATACCACCACCTACCCTAGGTAGTACATTCTTTTAGAAGGTTTGGCCCCAAGTCTTCCCTTTCGGAAGGTTCTACTTAGTGCAATGGATAGATAGTGTCCCATACCACCACCTACCCTAGGTAGTACATTCTTTTAGAAGGTTTGGCCCCAAGTCTTCCCTTTCGGAAGGTTCTACTTAGTGCAATGGATAGATAGTGTCCCATACCACCACCTACCCTAGGTAGTACATTCTTTTAGAAGGTTTGGCCCCAAGTCTTCCCTTTCGGAAGGTTCTACTTAGTGCAATGGATAGATAGTGTCCCATACCACCACCTACCCTAGGTAGTACATTCTTTTAGAAGGTTTGGCCCCAAGTCTTCCCTTTCGGAAGGTTCTACTTAGTGCAATGGATAGATAGTGTCCCATACCACCACCTACCCTAGGTAGTACATTCTTTTAGAAGGTTTGGCCCCAAGTCTTCCCTTTCGGAAGGTTCTACTTAGTGCAATGGATAGATAGTGTCCCATACCACCACCTACCCTAGGTAGTACATTCTTTTAGAAGGTTTGGCCCCAAGTCTTCCCTTTCGGAAGGTTCTACTTAGTGCAATGGATAGATAGTGTCCCATACCACCACCTACCCTAGGTAGTACATTCTTTTAGAAGGTTTGGCCCCAAGTCTTCCCTTTCGGAAGGTTCTACTTAGTGCAATGGATAGATAGTGTCCCATACCACCACCTACCCTAGGTAGTACATTCTTTTAGAAGGTTTGGCCCCAAGTCTTCCCTTTCGGAAGGTTCTACTTAGTGCAATGGATAGATAGTGTCCCATACCACCACCTACCCTAGGTAGTACATTCTTTTAGAAGGTTTGGCCCCAAGTCTTCCCTTTCGGAAGGTTCTACTTAGTGCAATGGATAGATAGTGTCCCATACCACCACCTACCCTAGGTAGTACATTCTTTTAGAAGGTTTGGCCCCAAGTCTTCCCTTTCGGAAGGTTCTACTTAGTGCAATGGATAGATAGTGTCCCATACCACCACCTACCCTAGGTAGTACATTCTTTTAGAAGGTTTGGCCCCAAGTCTTCCCTTTCGGAAGGTTCTACTTAGTGCAATGGATAGATAGTGTCCCATACCACCACCTACCCTAGGTAGTACATTCTTTTAGAAGGTTTGGCCCCAAGTCTTCCCTTTCGGAAGGTTCTACTTAGTGCAATGGATAGATAGTGTCCCATACCACCACCTACCCTAGGTAGTACATTCTTTTAGAAGGTTTGGCCCCAAGTCTTCCCTTTCGGAAGGTTCTACTTAGTGCAATGGATAGATAGTGTCCCATACCACCACCTACCCTAGGTAGTACATTCTTTTAGAAGGTTTGGCCCCAAGTCTTCCCTTTCGGAAGGTTCTACTTAGTGCAATGGATAGATAGTGTCCCATACCACCACCTACCCTAGGTAGTACATTCTTTTAGAAGGTTTGGCCCCAAGTCTTCCCTTTCGGAAGGTTCTACTTAGTGCAATGGATAGATAGTGTCCCATACCACCACCTACCCTAGGTAGTACATTCTTTTAGAAGGTTTGGCACCAAGTCTTCCCTTTCGGAAGGTCCTACTTAGTGCAATGGATAGATAGTGTCCCATACCACCACCTACCCTAAGTAGTACGTTCTTTTAGAAGACATAGTTCATTTAATTCAAATTAGTCTCACCAGGACTCCCCTTTCGGATTTCCTACCTAGTGCAACAGATAAATAGCATCCCATTCCACTACCTACCCTAAGTAGAACACCCCTTCAGAAGACTTAGCACGTTAATTTCTTTTGTGTGAGTTAGTTTAACTTATATAGACCATGAGAGCTAGACATGGAATCCTGATATTAACCCCTATCGGATGAGGGATCCTCTCTTACCTAGAATAATGCCATTCTATTAGCATTTACATGGCTTTCCCAATAGCTACACCTATGCGGGCACATAGTTAAGGGATAAGGAGATTGCTACTAAGTAAATAATTCTCTACTAACGAGGAGAACTAATCTCAAGAGGTACATTGGAATACAACATCTCGACTTACGAAGTGTAATCCACCACTTCTTCATATCCTTTTTGTGCTAGGCATAACTTTCCATGGATTAAACATTATAGACTATTGTTTAAGGATAAATAGTGAACACAACATCTTAACTCATGAAGGGCATTCATCCTCCAACCTATCTTAAAAAGGTAATGGGATGTAGTGAGGTTGCTACTAAACACTTCATCTCAACTCACGAAGTTTTTTAACCCCAAAACTCCCCTTTTGGACTTAAATTACCTTCATTCATTCATCCAAGTGTGAGTGTGTGTGTACATGTGACCACACCTTGCACATAAGATTCATTTCATTTACATTTCATTTTATACAAGCTTAGACCTTCCTTCATCAAAACACACACTTTAAATACTTCATATAATAATATAAGTACTTTAGAAATAATCCTTAACATACTTATCTTAACAAGCTTCATAAAACAGCTAATAAAAATATCTTCATTGAAGCATACTCTCTAGCCTATTTCACATAATAGCTTCATATGTCACATTTAACAAGATTCACATACTTTTGATCTTACTTCACATTAAAATCCTTCATAGCCTCATTCACAATAAACTAGTAACTTTACGTTCAGAAAATTAAAGTAAACACCACCACAAAGAAGGTGGACCATACCACTCAAGAGCATTTCGAAAATTAAAGATGAACAAGATAACCAACTTACCCTTTAATCCAATCTTTCATAACCTATAACATTTTACTCTATATTTCATCAAAATAAAGCCCTTTGGTCAGTAACTAAACAACAATAACAACAATAAGAAATCAAAGCTCATTCTCGACACAAACATTCTCATTTAACCAATTTATTAAGCAAATATTTGAAGAAAAGCTTAACATTATTTAATTGAATTATTAACCTTAAAATAATAAACTAACATTAGGAATACCATTAATAATTCATTAGAAACGTTTTCATTCAAGACCCATATTTAGATTTGAACATAGTAGAAACTAGGGTTGAAAACCCATTTTGAAAATTAGTTTGAAGGGGCTCCTTATATAAAAAAAGAGTTCAAGGATGGATATCATACCTCACATTGAAGAAATACACATGATTTTTGATGTATAAACGACCACGAACATCCCTCCTAGCACTTCTTGACCTCTAGCTTCCCTGGAGACTTTGATAGAGAATTCTAAAAGAGATAGGTTTTGGATTTTCGGAAGAGGGGACTAAAATGAGGTCATAGGATTTAGAAAACTTTAATGTACTTAATAAACACTAAATAAAAGTCCTAGGTTCATAAAAGACTTGGGGTGAATTTACCAAACACCCAAAGTAAAGGTAGCAACTTTTACAGCTTTTGGAGGTGGCTGGTCGACGACCCAAGCTACAGAGCGTCGATGAGTCGACGGCCCGTGCTTCTGAGCATCGATGGCATCAGAGGATGTTCAAGGGAGGGTCTGATCCTCACACTATGTATGGAACGATGTCCCTCCATTTGACGGAGCGTCGATGGACTTACGCCTAGTAGACTTCTTCGTCGATTGAGCAGTGTCCTTGGCAGCTTTGTCCAAATCTTGGTCCCTTCATCTAGGGCTTCTTATGGGTCCTAGGTGGGGTCGTTCCCATATTTTAAACCCTAAAACTAAGTCGTATAGTTATTAGGAACATCCCACCTTAGTTTCGAGGAAAACGAATGCGTAAAACTCATGGACATTCTTGAATGTTTGACCTAAAAACTTAACCAAACTTCACACACTGCCTAAGAAAACTAAAGTAACTCATTTTAATTTCAACTTAACTAAAGAAACAATCATGAGGATCTAGTTCACCTTAGTTTGTTTTGGGCTATTAAAATAACATATACTTTCATTTTCGTAGCTTAATCATGCATTCACATTATATATATAAAGCAATCACCCTAGGAGCATCTCTATCAAGGTACACATGCGTAATGTATAGGTAAAGTCCCATACCCTTACCCATACTAGTACACCTATCAAGTAATCATAGTTATTTTACATGTTTCATACTTTCATGAACATGTACTCTACCTGCATAGTGGTACACAATAGTGCATACTATAACTATCATTTCATTAAAAACTATAAATCTATCCTACTCATAGATATGAATGAGGTGTAAGTGTGTGTACATTTGTCAACATGATTACATAATGGAAATCAATATAATATTGAGGCATCCACCCTTAAGATCACAATACTCGTTCATGCATAGACCCCACACCACATTATAGCATAGGAGACAAGACATCTTCAACATTTGGATCAAAGACTCCTAACCATGCATTAGGCAACACATTCATGTAGGGGTACATAGAAATAGAGTCATACATAAATATAACTTCACCAATTATATACATGTAGGGGTACATAGATAAGGGGTCATACATCAATATACCTTCATTAATGACAGATACATACAACATACCCAATCCTAACACCCTCATTCAAACGTAGTAGACATTATCAACACTTAGATCATGATACTATCTTTTGAAACTAGTGTGGAGTCCCACCACATCATAGTTAAATTTTAAGTCTTGATAGGGGCGAATGAGTATAGAATTGTGGAGAAGTTTGCGGAGAACTCTAAAACCTTCTATATTAATCAACAAGGATAGAGAATTCCTTATAAATCTCTATAATAACTTAAACACTTTTCAAGAAAGTCTTTGGAAGATCCTAGAAAGTATAGACTTTTCAAGAATAGGGACCAATGTCTAAGTAACTTAGGGACTTGTAAATCATCCGTCCAACTTGTAAGAAATCTTCAATGTATTAAAAAGCCTTCTTCCAAAGTTCTCAAATCTTCTAAGTCTTTCTTTGCATTCTCTTAGAGATATTAGCATAAAGGGCATACTTGAGTTTACAAGATCATAAACTATTTGTGAGTAAGTTTTCAAGTGATGCACAAAGCTTTAGTAAGACTCTAAGTCCTTGACAACGTGGTATCAGAGCAAAGGTTTGTATTAAGGGAATGGATAATGGAGGAGATGTAAATGCTGCTAGCATAACCAAAGTCATGGTGGGTGGTGCTGAGGAGTGGATGACAAGGTTTGAAACTGAGAGGAAGTCCACGTTGATATAAGGTCGGCGTTTAAATATGACTGAAGGAAAGATCAAAAACCTTTAACACTTCATCTGTGTAGAGATCAAAAACATCCGTAAAGAGACGCATGGAGGAATTGACCACCATTGAGATGAAGGGGTTATCAATTCCTTGGAGTGTCGACGCATGGAGGAATTGACCACCATTGAGACTATGAAGGCAGAGATAAAAAAATTCAAGGAAGGCGTGGAAGTTTGTGGATCTTCGTCGTTTGACGGAGATAGGGAGGCCAAGGTAGAGGCTTCAAAGCCACCTATGTTCAAAGGTTTCCGTGACGAGCAAGTGCAACATGATGAAGAGCGACAAGAGTAAGATCAAAACCACTGTGTTGTATCTTTTAGAGATGGCCATGTTGTGGTGGATATGTAAAGATTCGGAAATCATGAGGGTATGTTGCACCATTAACACTTTGGAGCAACTCCAAGAGGATTTAGAAAATGCGTTCTTTCCTAACTACATCATTTATGAGGCAAAGCATAAGTTTATGGAACTGAAGCATACTGTCAGCATACGCGCATATGTGCAAGAGTTCACCACCCTCACACTTCAGATTCCCAACCGCACGAATGAAGATATGTTTTTCCACTTCATGGATGGGCTACAGAGTTGGGAATGGACATAGTTCGAATGTCGACACGCCAGAACTATTGATGAAGCCATAACATAAACTAAAGCTTTGACAAACTTCAGAAAAGAAATGCCCGAAAGAGCCAAAGGAGAGAAGATGAGAGGTATTCATGACAATGGTTGGCGAGATCGTGGCAAAGGCGATGAGCAGCGACCACATCCTAAGAATTATGACACAAATAAGTCCGTGGAAAGAAGTGTGTACATCATGACGAAACAAAGAGAACGACAGATTTTTCCAAAAGAGGTGGTTGCTACATATGCGGTAGGATTCATGGTTATGCGAGGTGCCATGATATAAAGAGCCTTGGTGCTATCTTGCGAGAGAGGAAGGAGAAGAAAGCACATAATACCGAACAAGGCGCGCAGACAACGATGTTGGGATCAATGTGACTATGTGGAGCTATCACCAAGCAACCAGAGAAGGCGAGAGTATGTGGTATGTAGTATGTCGACATCATGATCAATGGAATTCCTGCTCGTATTATGGTCGACACAAGTGCAGCGGACAATATCATGACAAAGATGGAAACAACAAGGTTGGGGTTTCATTATAGTCCACGTAACGCCCAACTCAGAACGTCCAATGCACCATTGAATCCCGTGTGTGGAGTTTTTGATGGAGAAAAACATTACGCTAGGAGAGCGCCAAGGTAAAACAAACTTCATTTTCCCTTTTTTAAATCTCTTTGATATAATTCATGGAAAGGAGTTCTTTCTAGTGTGTGACAAGGTGATCGATACTTACCTCCAACGACTTCTGGACATGGACCAATGATGAACATGCATGGTTCCCCTAGGTAAGGCACCGAAGAATGAATGGGAAGTATGACTAACGTCCATGCAGCTCTAAAGAAGCAATAATAAAAAGGGAACAACATTCACAACCACCATTGCAAGTTTGAAAGAAGACAATGGTGCCAAATGGGCCTTGCCACCATGTACAAGGAAGAATAATAAAATTGTGATTCCAATGAAGTCGTTGAGGTACTTGCCTCCAAGGAAGGAGGTAGATCAAAACATCTAGTTGAAAGAGATTAGACAAAAAACTAAAGGATTTGTGCGAGGGCATTGATCGAGTTCGTGGAACGTTGATCGCGCATACAAGAAAACATTACTTGGATACGATGCAGCGAGGATGCATCGCGGTCGTCACATCAATAGGTTGGGGAGAGTGTCACATCCTGCCACATGATAGTTATATTTTGCGTCCGAATAGGAGAGGAAGTGTTTATTGTTATGGAGATGTTTGCGGAGTACTCTAGAACCTTCTAAATTAATAAAGAAGGATAGATAATTCCTTAGAATTCTCTAGAATAACATAAGACTTTTCAAGAAAGTCTTTGGAAGATCATAGAATGTGTAGACTTTTCTAGAATAGGGACCAAAGTGTAAATAACTTAGGGACTTGTATGTATTTTTATTTAAACTTTATCCCCTAGCAAATAGCATAAACAGGTGGGGCATTCATTTATAAATCATCCATCCAAGTTGGAAGAAATCTCCCAAGTAGTAAAAGGCCTTGTTCCAAAGTTCTCAAATATTTCTAAGTCTTTCTTTGCATTCTCTTAGTGATCTTAGCATAAAGGGCTTACTTGAACTTTCAAGATCTTGAAAGACTGGTGAGTTAATTTTTACGTGTTGCACAGAGCATTAGTAAGACTCTTAGTCCGTGACACTAGGTACACAACTCCACATTGTTTGATAATTATAACCACACTTCACAATATAATAATTTCTCATCAAGGCTATGATCACATCATATAGAGATTGACGATAAAGTAAACACCGCCCCCATAAGTTGACCATATCACACAATGTACAATTCATCATCAATTCGATACAAAGTTGTTGGTCAATCTTAGAAAATCTCTATTCCGTGATCATGATTGATCAATTACCAATAATTCATCATCAATTCATATTGAAAAAAGTAGTTATGAGCATATTAACAATATCAAATGACAATTCAATCAACCTAACATCAATATCACAATGCCCACATTATTGGCTAAATTGAAAATTTTGAAGAAAACTATGAAGAATTACACACATAAAAGGACAACATTTGAACTATTAAACATACATAAAGGCAACATACCACTTTCTCATTATTTACCACTTTCCATCAAAGCATTTAAATCCTAAACAAGCGCATTACATTGTCATCATATAAAATCATATAGAAACCTATCATTCCAAAGGGACCCAATTCAACTATAACAACTCTTAACAAGTTATAATTATATCATATAATAAATTTTTACATAAAATGTAATTTCTTATAAATCACATATTTAGCCATAAATAGCCTCACATAAAAAAATATACTGAATTCCCCTTCACATATACTCATCAAACCACCAAAGTAAAATAAGCATCAAAACTCACCTTTTGTCCCTCAAGCACTGAGTTACCATTGTAACATAGAAATCATATATTAAAGACTAGTGGAAAAATTAACATAAGATATAAAGATGATATCGAGTTAAGTTCTACGGCACGACACAAGAGTAGTGAAGAAAAAGAAACTCTATCGTGTTGTAGACTCTTGCTCATAGATGTTTTGTGACTCACCACCGATGAACACAACTCTACTAGACGTGGAAATATGAGACTTTAGACACTACAACCACTTTTATAACCTCATGCTCTGATATCACGTTTGTCACAATGGGGGAGAAACCCCTAGAAGTAACGTAGAGTACTTGACCTCTCGGAGGTCTTGTATAAGCACATTAAAATCTTTCATTGCATTGTCATAGGAAATTTACAGGAAAAATTAGAACTTTTCATAACAAATTATATGTTAGAATCATCACTTCATATATATAAAATAGGTCATAATACATAGTTAGATTCTAACTCACTTTTGCCATCTTAGACTCAAAATCAATAAAGTAGAATAGGGACACGACCCTTAACATCATAAAACAATAACTACGCTATTGCATAAACATGAAGAATCAGTTGACATAGGAAATCCTTAAAAAATATGGATCCCTTGCTTAAGCTTGGGAAACATCTATCAAGCCCTTCACTTTAAGAGACATCCCCTAGTCATCCATCACCTACACTTTGAATAAAGACATAAAGAAGTATATTATTAGTTTAAAAATACACAAAGTATAGAAACCATGCAAAACATGCATTTGAAGAAGACATTTAGTTAGAAACCATGAATAATGCCTTTTCTAAATAATCTTAATAAGAATTTGCATAATTACACAATATAGTTCACATACTTCATATAGGCATAGGAAAAGGTCAAAACATCCCACAAAGCCACATAATTAATTTAAGGCAGATTTCGAATTTCATACATTATCCTTCTTTTACCGAAGACCTTTACCGCCAAATAACCCTCTAATAACACTTAGTGCAATGCATGAATTGTGTCCCATTCAACTCCCCACACTCAAACATCACCTTAACACTACCTAGTTTAACATTCATACAAACTTCATGAACTCAAACATAGTCATTCACGGAAACATAGCTTATCATTAGACACATACTGAATATATGACCCAACATACTTCATGAACAACATAGAAGACTCATTTAAAGACTACATACAAGTCAAAACTAGCAATAACATCATAATAGGCAATAATCAACAAGTATATTCTTGGAATTAATTTCATAAAAATATCATAAGACCTTACTAATAATCCCAATCTAAGTCTACTAGTTCAATGTACATGTGAAGCCCCATAATCTCACACATAATAAGAAAACTCAACAAGAGACCACAAGCCATATCGTTTACGTCATACATCAACATGACCACTACAGTCACTACATGCATAAGTAGGACCTTCAACATATGGAATATAACACCAACATCGTGCATATAAAGTTAGACCTTCATCATATAGACACAATAGGACATACTATGCATTCTATCATACAATTAGGTCAATGCCATAATATAATGCATAAAATACATATAAATACAAAAAAAATTCCTAGAACTCCCTTCAAGAGATACTTGTGAAATGCATAAGTAAAGTATCATACCCTCACCTATACTACGCAACTTCCCCTAGGTAATCCTATTTAAGGTTCATTACATTACTTCCATTTTCAATTTTACTTTAGGGAAACCATAGACTTAAGAGACAATAAGAACATCTGAGCTAAACATAATTGGGTGTAATCAAACCCCACACCGAAAGAAGGTGCTCTACTTTCAAAGCTAGAACATTAACATCATGCTAGCATGTTATGTGGATCCCCTTGCTAGATCCTGGGGAAAAATTGTTCATGAACAAGGAGTTTTAGATTGAAACACTGTTTATTCCCTTAGGCATTATAGTTTCCACCTCACAAGGACGTTTTGTAAACATGGCTTCCCTTAATGTGAAGGGGCACCCCTCATTTATCAAATTCACATGGTGCAAAGCTAAGTTCCCTTTTCGAAAATATTTAATTAACTTTATGTCCATAAAAATAGGCTATAGGATATTAAATCTTCATATGCGCAACTCATCGGTTATAGTTGAGAATTTCGTTTCATCAACCTAACTCATGTCAGAAAACCTTTCACATGGACATACTATATTCAAGCACAAACTACTTTAGTGTACAATTGTGAATACCTTTCAAAGGAACCTACTTTAGTAGATTATCATACATGCTTCGTATATGCATTAATTTATATGTGTGTATATGTTCATATATGAGGAAACTATTCACATATAAAATTTAGGCACTACAATATGAATACCTCATCATATAATATACTTTGTATGATAATATATACTTTCATGTTCATAGCTTAATTATGCATTCATATTCATGTACATAGAGTAATAACCCTAGAAAATACTCTATCAAGGTACACATTGGCAATGTAGGGGTTAAGTCCCATACCTTTAACCGTACTAGTATACATGTCAATTCATCCTAGTAAATATACATTTTTCATATTTCCATGAAGATGTACTTTACATGGATAGTAGTAGACAATATTGTATATGAGAACTATCCTTTCATAAGAAAATATGAATCTATCTTACTCATAGATATGCATGAGGTGTGAGTGTGTGTACATTCATCAACCATGATCACATAAGGGAAATCAATATAATATTGAGGCATCCACACTCTTATTATCACAATACAAATTCATTCATAGGCCACATACCACATTATAGCATAGGAGATAAGACATCTTCAACATTTATATCTAGGACTCTTAACTATGCTTTAGAAAACACATTCATGTAGTGGTACGTAGGTAGGGTGTTGTCCATCAATATACAATAATAAATGATAGACACGTAGAGCTTACCTAACCGCCACTATTCATCATCAATTCTACACAAAGTAGAGGAATCTAGGTCAATCTTACCAATTCTCCATGCATTGATCATCATTGATCAATTACAAATAATTCATCATGAATTCATATAAAAATAAGCAGTTCTTAGCATATTAACATAATCTTATCACAATTCAATCAACCTAACATCAAGATAACAATGACCACATTGTTAGGACCGAAAATAAGCAGGTGTAAACGCGGAAGCTAGCAATGCAAACCTCGAAAGATCACGAGTAAGAAGACAACGAGAAATATACCAAAAGACACAAAGATTTAACGTGGTTCAGTCAATCGACCTACGTCCACAAAGGAGATGAGCAATTCACTATAAATATGAGAGTAAAAAATACAGAGGGAAACAACCTCAACCAATTCACACGGAATACATGGGAGGTTCACACAAGTGATAACGTATCAAACTTGTGACCCACAAATTCTCCCCCTAACCAAAACTCTCAAAACACTTAAGACTACATTGTGAATGCTGATTAAGTTAGAAGGAACATTCCTCTATTTATAGAGTCCTAAACCTTTTCCTACTAGAAAAAAGATTAGTAAATCCAAAACCTTTTCCTAAAAGGAAAACCTATTTATGGTAAGAAATCAGGACAAATAAAACCTAACAAATCTCCCCCTTGGCCTGACTTTCTAACAAAATAAATTTGTCCACCTTCTTGACTTAATCTTCAACAACTTGCTTCTCCTCTCCATAATCTCCTTTGCAAAATCTATGACTCAACATAGAGAACCTCTCTGAAACAATTTCTCCAATAAAATCTTTAATACTGTCAAAAATGTTTCGGCTAGAACTCCACCCTTCAAGATGAACACCTCTTTCTAACCTGGTTCAATCATCAATTATCGAACAACTAAATGTGACTCCATCATTGAATCTGGCTCTGATACCACTTGTTAGGACCGAAAATAAGCAGGTGTAAACGCGGAAGCTAGCAATGCAAACCTCGAAAGATCACGAGTAAGAAGACAATGAGAAATATACAAAAAGACACAAATATTTAACGTGGTTCAGTCAATCGACCTACGTCCATAAAGGAGATGAGCAATTCACTATAAATATGAGAGTACAAAATACAGAGGGAAACAACCTCAACCAATTCACACGGAATACATGGGAGGTTCACACAAGTGATAACGTATCAAACTTGTGACCCACAAATTCTCCCCCTAACCAAAACTCTCAAAACACCTAAGACTACATTGTGAATGCTTATTAAGTTAGAAGGAACATTCCTCTATTTATAGAGTCCTAAACCCTTTCCTACTAGAAAAAGGATTAGTAAATCCAAAACCTTTTCCTAAAAGGAAAACCTATTTATGGTAAGAAATCAGGACAAATAAAACCTAACACACATTATAGGTTAAATAGAATTTTAGGAAGGATTTTGAGTCATTAAATCTTCTTTGAAAACCTTTGAAGGGAGTCCTTACATAAATTTTAACTAAGGATGCAGGATTATCATACCTCGTTACATAAGATGACCACAAAAAAATGATGCGTAAACCATGAAAATCCAACCTCTAAGTTGTTCTTAATCTTCCTCTCCAATGGAGGTTTGTATAGAGAGTTTGTTTTGAGAGGGAAGGGTGAAATTTTAAGAATGACTTCTAATTGGGGTTTTGATGTTATTAACTAACTTAATATATCCAACAATATATAAAATAACTTCCTAGGGTCTATTTAGGTGTTACGACCCAAAGTTCCCCCGCTTTGGGTGTTGAATCCTAATGAGGATGATTACGATGATGTTTCCTTTCTTTTCTACGCCTAGTAATGAACAATGTGAGATGAAATCTAAGGCTAGAAGATTCTATAATTTACCTATGAATAAAGATAGAATGACTTGATGAAAAATGAACCTTAGGTTTGTTATGTTGGCTGCAAATTTAGGATGATTAAATGAAAGTGCTAGATTCAATTGACCATGGAGAGATTGTCAAGGACATCCCTCCATGGGAAAGAAGTGTTGAGCAATGCTTAAAAATAAAACCTTGGAGTATATTCTTGACTCCAAGTGGATTTGCAAAGTGAGATGGATAGTCTAGCAAGGGTCTGGACTTCAAGTAAAATGGAGAACCACACCTAGTAGTTGGAGGTGGGAGTCCTTCATGTAGTGTAGTCATATCCTATGAACTTGGACGTGCTTGAGAAGCATCTCGTAGTGTTCATAGCAAATAATAAACTTAGACATGCCGAAAGGGTATCTCGTAGTGTTCATAATGTGTGAATGAACTTAAACATGCCCGAGGGGTATCTCGTAGTGTTCATGATTACTAAGGGATCAATCCATACCTTAAAAAGTATCTCGTAGGATCCATATGATTAAGGAACTTAAACAGGCTTAAAGAAGTATCTCATAGTCTTCAAAAGATAAAAATAGGGTCTAAGCTCCAAAGTAAGAAGTAATCGAGAAGAGATCCAAAAAGAGTACCTTGCATGATTGGTGTTATTGGTAATCATAAGTGCATTGCACAAAGTATAACCTTGGGTAATTTAAGAGGAAAAGATTGAAGATATGATTGGACTAGAGTTGCCTTTCCTAGTAAAGTAGACTAAATATGAGGGAAACCTAATAAATGAAGTTAAGTAATGATAAGACTATGGGGGGTGAACATGTTGAGGATAACTTCATGATAGGCTTAGTATGTGAGATAGTATGGGCTGCCTTATGTACATTGCACAACCATGTCTTGAGGAACACATAAGGCTATAGTACTTCCTATGAATAACTTAGGTCTATTAGATGACTCCAAAGATGACATGAAAGAAGATAGGGTGACTTCAAGATATGCTTAGCATATGCGGTATTATGAAATGCTTCACATGCATTGCATAAGCGTGCTTTGAGGTGGCCTAAGGGCTGTAAAACCCAAAGTGCATACCCCAGATGAAATTGGCGGCGTCTTTCTCTCAGAGAACTCAGACAAGCCCTTAGCTTTAATCATAACATGTAATCAGTAAAAATTTCGAAAAATTAAAACTTTTACATTCTACTTGAAGTATACTTAGACTCCATACTTATCATTGCTAAGCCATATGTATTCTAAGAAATTGTCTCACATTTATAAAATCATCTAAGAAATGCAAATATAACTTAGCTAATACACACTCAATATGCCTTATAGGCCTTAATGCAAAATAATTCGAAGAAACATGATGGAAATAGGATATTCCTGATACTACTAAAATCTTCATCAGCTAGAATGTAAAATATAGCGTCCCAAACATTAGGACCTACCAAGACTTGGAGAAAGAGTTCCAAGTCTTCAAACAAACCTACTTAAAAAATTCAAAGACCTAAACCTACAGTTGTAGTAATATAAAGTAATGGTGTTAGTACGCCACATGTACTAAGTATGGGTATATACACATAACACTTGACATGCATGAAAAGGGATCATTTATCACATATTTGGAAAACATTATATCTCATGTAAACGTCTTCAATGCACATACCATAGATCATATACAAGTAAAGAATTCCATCAACAAAAAGCGTAATCACAATTAAAGACATATTTTCATAGAGTCATGTTAACATTCATATTCAATAGATCATATTTACTTAACATACAAAACAATTACCAATGATCCCATCCCCCAACTACAAGTTCAATGGTCATGTGAGGCCCCATAACCCCACATAACCAAGTAGATAACATAGGAGACCATATGTAAATCTTTGTTTCATATAACTTGTAACATAATTCGTCATAACTTCATATAGCAATATAACCAAAAAACATAATCATCATAATGACCAATATCATATAAGAGTAACATCATGTATCGTAAACATCATGCCTTTAATTTTATCATTTTACGTAAGAAAAATCTTCTACGACTTCCCTTAGAGTCAACTTGTGTAATATCTAGGTAGAGTCCTATACCCCTACATATACTAAGCAAACTCCTCAAGTCACCCTAGTCAACATTCATTTACATGTATTCATATTACTTGAAGAGACATACGCCTTAACCGACATATACCATGTGAGCTAAACATGGAATCCGGTGTAATAAAACTCCACACCGAAAGAAGGTGGTCTAGCGGCCAAAGTAGAACCAAACATGACATAGATTTTTAGCTGGGTCCACTAGCTAGTATCCTTTAATGGCAACATAGTTCAAGAACTAGGAGATGAATTAGAGACCCATAGTTCCACATTACATGGCAGACTCAATCTCATGAGAGTCGCTTTAGCTTACGTCCCTTTCTTGAATAGCCTTTATGCTGTCTATCATAAACTTATAATAGGTCATAGGAGATTAAATCCTTGTATAAACATTATCATGAGCTCTTTAGGATTATATGAGAATTTCCGATCATCGCAACCCTTCGTATGTAGATTAACATAACATAGTCGTCTTGTGTAAAGCATACAAGAGAATATAAAAAATTGCATTGTTCATGTTCTTATCATGATATAAATATTAACATGTTCATATTCAAAAATATACACATAGCAATATCATGCATACTTCATTAGCATATTTTCTTCATTAATAGGCTAACATAAAAATCATAGAGTAATAACAACTTTAGAAGACTTTCCTCTTGCTTCCAAGTACCTTATTTAAGAACTTACATTTAACTTGCAACATTCATAACTATAATATAGTCAAATACTCAATAGAATAATCAAAGAACAACTCTTCAAATCATATACAAGACCAATCCGTAATGTAGGATAAGGGAAGGGTTCATTTAAAAGTTTGTTTGAGTCTTAGTTCCAATCCCTACGTTTACATGTCATCAAATAGTAGAAACAATCATATGCAACCATCAATTTGATAAGAACATGTATCACACGGAATTCAAACATAACTAAACACAAACTCATCCATTCGTGTCAAATAGAGCATAAAAAAACACTTTCTTTTGAAAGGACCTATTGGGGAAAGGAATCCGAAGGGTTAAAAAACCATACCTTATAGATGAAGAATCCACAAAAATTTGATGAAAAGATTGAGGTCTTCGTCTTCTTCCGTAAACTCTTCTTGTTCATCAATAGAGTTTGGAAAAGAGAGCTTTCTTGAGAGAGATGAAAGAAATTTTATTTGATCTGATTTGGGATGTGTAAAAGTGGTCTAAAACTGACCTATAACAATATATAGTTGTCAAGACTGGGATCTAGACCCTAGCCGAAACTAGCGTCGTTGACTTCTCGGAGGTCGCAGACAAGCCTACATACGTCATCATTACATTGTATAGGTTAATTTTAGCGGAACAATGAAAACTTTTGTTAGCTTTGAAGTATACATCGTATAGCTTTGAAGACTTCATAGTAAGAATTGCATTATATCACATCAGTTCACAACAACCATCTAATAATGAGATATTCAAATGAAGGAAATAGTTCATAAATACATAAATTTAAAGTTGCCAAAATGGTACCAATACAACGTATGAAATAAGTAAGAAAGAAATACTAGCAGAACATCCTCCACGAGATCATGCCTACATCTAAGCTAGAATATAAAATATAAGCATCCTCAAAAGCATGAGAGCCTACAATGTCCGAATGAATGCTCCACGTCCGGATAGTGTCAACGTAGTCTCGTAAGCTCTAGCGTCCACTTGCACCTGCACCTAATAGTAGAGAGATTGTATGGGATTAGAACACACTTGTACTAAGTATGGGTGTATGAAAGTACACACCAATGAATTGTATGATTGAGAATAGCTCACGCTTAACGATATGAATAATGGAAAGCAAAGTAAATTGAACTAGCCAAATAAGATTAGGAAAGTCATGCTATGAGAGTAACATGCATTATCATTCTTTTCATATTGCACACAGCACATAACATATTTCATATAGCACACACATATATCAGATATCATCCATTCTATACCATGAGACCTTGGAATAAGAGTCTTAGCATTAGGATTCCCAACTAAGGGATCAACATATGGGACCTCAACTTGGGAGCCTTCTTTAGCAAACACAGAGTTTACTTCATGCAATCTTACGTACTTTATTTTAATTCATTCATATACCTAGGATTTTCTTTAAGACTTTCATCTGATTCACTGTGCAATGACCAAGAATGATCTAGTTTTATTAGTTGAGTCTAGTTCACCTCTTGATAATTCTATCCAAACACCTTTGGTATCATTCTTTTCAATGTGTGCATTACTTGAGGTTGGCCTCATTCTTTCTTTGGGATCATTATCTTTAACCGACATAGATCATGTGAGCTCCATGAAATCCAGTGTCTACACCACATCGAAAAGAGGTTGAATCACCGACCAAAGTGAAACCAAAACATGCTCGAGTGTATAAGGAAATGAACCATGCTAGAAACCTATGTTGGCTGCATTAATTCAAAGACTAGGAGATATAAGGAAACCTATACCTGCCTAAGCAGATAGTCTCATCTAATGATATTTACACGAACATCTGCCTTCCGAAAGAAGAAATCGTGATTCATAGCTAGCCTATCGATGCTCCGTATAAAGTTCCATTACATTCCTCTCGCACATCATGGAAGCTGGCTTCTAGGATGAGGGCATCATTGCTCATTAGATGATTTTTCATCTCATCAGTAGTATTAAGTGTGCATTAATCTCAATACTTTCATTAGAGTATTTCTTAGAGACTGGTCTCTTTATTATTCTTACACTCTCATAGGTAGGTGAGTATAATTTTTGGTAATATTTACTTAGGCTTATTTGATATTGATGTCATTTTTCATATTAGCCTCTTATCATATAGTAACAACATTCATTAACTTTAGCATATTAGATTTTCATAATTACTCACCCCTTTATGTGAATGGTCATTTCGTCATATGCCCATGCACTTGGCCTTTTAGTGTGTTTCAAACTCATACTTAACCCTCTTGGGGCCACATCATATTCATCACATACATCTTAGGTTCACATATTTTTAAACGTACGCTGTACTTATAAACCCATACATACAACCCATGAGGATTCCTTCATATTTCGTCTAAGTTACGCATAATTACCCAAGATTATGTGGTACAAGACTTATGCATTTTGTAGGTATGCCAAGGACTCGAGTTCGATTCCTATGAGCAACATTGATAAAATATTTATTAAAGTATGACTTATGTATCAATACAAAGTTGGGTAAGGGAACCTTGTTTCAAATATCTTTGGCAACACTTAGTCTTATACTAATTTTTTATTTAAACTTATGGGCTTGGGGACCCGAAATCGAGGTCCAACACCCATACTTCTCTTTTTTTTCTTTTCTTTTCTTTGCCTTCTCTTTTGAGGCCAAGAGGTTTTGGGATCAATATCCCCCAACCTCATTTTATTTTTCTTTAATTTTTATCCTGACTTCCTCACCTATCCGAGAGGTTGTGGGTTCTATCCCCACACACCTCAATTTTTAGTTCTTTCCCTCTTTCATTTTTTCACTTGAGCCTTACCCCATTTTGAATCCCCCTTACCTCATTTTTATTATTGAATTTTTAGTAGCTTGCATAAGATGAGGTTTTGGGTTCAATCCCTAATGAGCTCACCTCTTAAAAAAATTTTAAAAATCAAACTACTCCACACTGCCCATGCCGAGACCATTTTTCAAATTATTGGAAATTTGGTCATCCTTTCAATCCACTTTTTTGCAACATGTATACGTTAGATATTTATGGAAAATTATTTAGTCATTTCGTACATTATTATATCCGTTATTTCCAATTAATTTTATTCAAAAACACAAGGTTTTAACATGGCATTTTCATGCTCCAAACCATGCCCAAGAACACGGCTGCCTACACATTTTGCATACGTTTATCATCACATAATTCTGAACATACATACATGAACATAATCATAACGAAAAAACATAAAATTTCTAAATTCTTCCAGTAATCTTACCCAACCTACAACAATCCATGGGAGCTAATGACAAGGACATGCAAAGAGGAACATTCCTAGTTTTCGGATTAGAATTCGGCTGAATCTTAGGGGTCTCTTGGGAAAGGGACCAAGAGGAAGAAAACCCATACCTTTTTCGTTGTTTAACACTTTACAAACCTGATCTCAAGTGCTGTCAACTCCCACGAAAAACAAATGCTTCTCCAACTAAAACTCGAGCGCAAACCGTTTGAAAAAAGATTTCGCTTTTAGTTTTTAGTTTAGTTTTTCTTTTGAGTTTCAGTATACAAGTTCTTAAAGAGTTATGAACTTTAATTTTTGTTCTTTTTGCTGATGATGACTGTGATAAAGAGTGTGGAGAGACATGAGAATGAGAGTGGAGAGAGATGGGAGGAAGTGTAGGAGTAGGAGTTTTAGTTGAAGACCTCAAACTAGGACTCCTTGCTATTTATTAATAAAAATCTAATTTTCTCAAAGGATTAGGTGAAATTTATAATCATGCCCTTACTTAAATCAGATAATTAATATAAATTAATTAGATTTAACATTGCTTCCATCAAGGATTGAACCAAGGTGAATTTTAACTCGTGAAAAGTGTCAAATTCATGTCAAACTACCGGAATTGTTCATTAGTCATATTAATTAATTAATGAAATGTCTAGGTAATTATGATACTACCCTTAGCCTGGAAAAGACCATTTTACCCCTAGACCCCCCAAACATTAAATTACCCCTTTCAAGTCCGGGTAAGACTGATATGGGTGAATCTTAATATTTGAGTGCCCTACATGGATGGAACCAACCATGCGTAGCTCAAATAACTCACCAAGTTGGTTGGCTTGGCAAATGCATAGGTTCAGAAGTCTGGTTCCACGCGCATCAATCCGTGTGAACTCGGTCTAATCTACGCATTCTCGGTACGTTAGGCATTACTTAGCATGGTCTTTTTCGGGTTGTTAAATTCGTCCTATAAATTACCCAAAAGACCCACCACTTAAATGAGTCTTTTAAGAGGTTAAATTACTAAAAATATGACTTTAATGATTCTGGGAAGTAGGTGGGCGTCGCGGAGCCAAATCCCGTCATTTTTATTGCATTTTGAGTTAAGGAAGTGAGGTACGTGTCAGCCTCGTGTCGCGAGGCTGCCTCTCAAATCTTGAGGCAGAACACCTCGTGAGGAACGCGCGTCGCGACCTATTCCTCCAATCCTTCATGTTAGGAGGCTGCCAGGAAGCTTGCCTACCCATGTTTGGATCCTCCCCAAGGACCCTTTGGATGGTCCTTGGGGTGTCGTTACCGGATGTTTGACCCTTTGTACTACCTACTACCTATCCAAGGTAACATTAAAAGTTTCGTGATTCATTTGGAACCTCAAAATATTCACCACATAAAGGAACATCAACTAGTTCAAATTTGCTAGTTTATGGCTTTCAAGGTCTTTATTTGTCATTTTGGCTTTAAACTTTCCCAAATAAGTTTATTAAATTAATATAGGTATGGAAAAATAATTTTAAACATTAATTGATAGATTAACCTCTAGTCTAAGTCATGACATTTCCGGAGTGTTACATTATCCCCCATTAGGAACATTCGTCCCCGAATGACACTAAAATCTTTTGAAGGTAGTAATAGACTCAATACTAGCAGCAAAACAACTCAAAAACATAAAATCATAATGACTCACAACTCATAGGAGTATATCACAACTTCTTACACTTCATACCATAACATTACACATAACACTCAATTCGTGATACAAAACATATAAGAGCTCCATATTCCTAACACATAGTGAGAATTTCCTTCTCAACCTTATCATAAGCTCAAAATGCATCAAAGATTCACCATGATATCGTTCTTCTCAAGATGGCAACAATACAGAAAAATCGCAAGAAAACATATGCATACATGTTCCACATAAATGGAGGAATAGAGCGTGAAAGCATTTTCTTGAGACTCTAGTTGGACAACTTTTACCAAACATGCACCTAGTTATAAAAAAAAGTCGATTTCATGATCAAGCATTACTTTCTCAATTAAGATGAATTTCTAACCTAAAGGATTAATGAGATGAGGGATGTGGCACTTCATGTCAGCTTCATCCTCTCATGTTGCACCCACAACAAGATAGGTTCCTCCATAGAACGTTTACATAGGCAACCACCTTTTTTCTCAAATTCTTGACTTGGAAATCTAGGATCTCAACCGGCACCTCTTCAAGGGAGAGATTCTCATCAACCCCTAAACCTTTAATCGCTATAATAGACACTGGGTCGCCTATGCATTTCTTGAGCATAGACATATCAAACACCTGATTAACTGAAGCTACTTCACTATGTAGTTTCAACTATTTGGCAACCTTTCCAATTTGTTGTAAAACCACATAAAGACCAAAATACCGGGGATTGAACTTCCCCTTTCTACCGAATCTCATCACCCCTTTCATAGGTGAAAATTCAAATAGACATGATCACCTATTTCAAATTCAAGATATCTTCTTCAATTGTCAGCATGGGACTTTTGTCGACTATAGGCTATCTATTCAATCTATCTCTTATTATTCGAACCTGCTCTATTGTTTCATAGATAATCTCTAGACCAAGTAGGGAGGACTCACCAACCTCAAACCATCCAACCGTAGATCCACACCTTCTACCATAAAGATCTTCAAAATGTGCCATGTAAATGCTTGAATGATAGCTATTGCTGTTATAGAAGTCGATCAAGGGTAAGTGATCATCCAGACTTCCCTTGAAATCAATGACACAAGCTCTTAACATGTCCTCAAGGGACTGATTGATATGTTCCCTTTGACCATTCGTCTGAGGATAAAACGTTGTACTAAGTTTCACTTGAGTGTTTAAACCCTTTTGAAAAGTCTTCCAAAAACTAGAAGTGTATTGGGCACCTCAATCTGAATTGATGGACAAAGGAATCCCATGAAGACTCACAATCTCATTAATGTAGATCCTTGGATAGTCTTCAGTTGAATAAGTGGACTTAACAGAAATAAAATGGGAAGATTCGGTAAACCTATCCACAATAACTCATATAGAATCATTTTGCTTTCGTGTTTGAGGCAACCCAACAACAAAATCCATATTGATGACTTCCCACTTCTACGTAGGAACATCCATGATTTGGGTTAACCCCCCCCCCCCCATGTTTGAGATGCTCAACTATAACTTATTGTCAGTTTGGATAATTAGCAACAAACTATTTTATGTCCCTCTTTAAACCATCCCATCAATATATATCTCTAAGGTCATGATACATTTTGGTGGAACCCGGATTTATGGAACAGAAAGAACCATGAGCTTTTTCTAGAATTGGATTTCTCAAATCCTCAACGTCGAGTACACATAATCTCCCTTGGTACCTAAGAACACCATCCCCCTAGGGAGAATGACTCATGGAGCTTAACAAGTATGGATTCCTTCAACTCCATGAATTGAGGATCAAGGTGTTGCTTAGATTTCACCTCCACCAATAATGATGAGTCGGAGTTATGATGTACCATGAAACAACCACTTGGAGAATATTCTAGTCGCACACCTAAGCGAGCAAACCTATGAACGTCTTTCACAAGTTCTTTCTTATCTTCCTCTACATGAGACACACTACCGATAGTCATACGACTCAAAGCATCGGCAACCACATTGTCCTTGCAAGGGTGGTAAAGGACACTCATGTCATAATCCTTCAACAATTGTAACAATCTTCTATGTCAGAGATTTAACGCCTTTTGTGTAAACACATATTGAAGACTTTTATGGTCAGTAAACACATCAACATGCACCTCATATAAAAAAAAGCCTCTTTTTTTTTCTAGGCAAAAACTACAACAGCTAACTCAAGATCATGAGTTGGGTAATTATTCTCGTGAACTTTGAGTTGCCTAGAAGAATAAGGAATCACCTTGCCATGTTGAATGAGGTCACATCCCAAGGCCACTCGGGAAGCATCACAATACACTACAAAGCCTTCATTGCCCTCCGGTAAAGTCAACACCGGAGCAGAGGTAAGGTTATCTTTCAACTGTTGAAAACCTTTCTCAAAAGCCTTTGACCACTCAAACTTCACCTTCTTTTGGGTCAAAGCCGTCTAAGGAGAAGCAATGAAAGAAATCCATCAATAAATCTTCTATAATAGACGGCTAGACCCAAGAAACTTGTTATGTTTGTTCGAGTCAAAGGTCTAGGCAAATTTCTGACCGCATCTGTCTTCTTCAGATCAACCTCTACAGCATCGCCTGAGATAATATTGCCAAGAAAAGTGACTGACCTTAACTAAAATTCACACTTGGTAAATTTTTCATAATGTTGGTGTTCTTTGCGGACTGGCAAGGCAAAACTTAAGTGACTCTCATACTCATCTTCCTTCTTGGAGTATATCAAAATATCATCAATGAATACAATCACAAATGAGTCGAGGTAATCTCGGAACACTCTATTCATTAGGTCCATGAATGCCGTCAGGGCTTTCGTTAACCTACAAGAAATAACTAGGAATTAATAGTAACCTTATCTAGTTCAGAAAGCGGATTTGGCATCTTCTCCTCTCACCCTATGTTGGTGATATCCCGACCTTAAGATAATCTTGGAAAAATAAGTAGAACCTTGGAGTTTATCAAATAAATCATCAACTCTAGGGAGAGGATACATTTTCTTTATGGTGTCCTTAATGAGTTGGCGATAATCAATGCACATTCTAAGGGACCATCCTTCTTCTTAACAAACAAGACTGGAGAACCCCATGAAGAAATACTAGGTTGCATGAAACCCGTGTCTAGTAAATCTTTGAGTTGGAGCTTCAACTCTTTCAATTCAGCCGAGGCCATCCTATATGGAATAATTGAAATGAGATTCATATCTGTTAACAAGTCAATACCAAAGTCAATTTCCCATTTGGGAGGAACTACTGCATGGTCATTAGGAAAAACCTCTTGTAATTCTCTCACAACAGGGACTGACTCAATAGAAGGAATTTCACATTCTTTGTTCTTAAATATCCCCACATGGTATAAACAACCGTTAGCTATCATCATACAAGCCTTAAAATAAGAAATGATTTGTCCACTTTGCATAGAATTTCCCCTTTTTCACTCTAAAATGTGTGCATTAAGAAATCAAAATTTCACTACCCTTGTTCTACAATCTATGGATGCGAAGAAATCATGAAGCCAATCCATACCTAAAATAATATAAAATCAAACATTTCAAGTTCTACCAAATTAACAAGAGTAACAACACCATTGGGCAGCAACACGGGACATTTCCTACAGACTCTTTTTGCAACTACAGAGTCACCCATTAGGGTATAAACATAAAAGGGTCAGTCAAAATATCGGGAAGTAAGTCAAACTTTCTAGCTACCAAAGGTGTAACAAAATAAAGAGTAGCGCATTGATAAAGAAATACATAGGCATTAATAGAGAAAACTTGTACATACCGATCACGACATCGGGAGATCTTTCATTTTCACCCCTATCCTTGAGTGCATAGAAACGATTCCTTTTTGGAGATTCATAACTAGGACCACTTGGTTTATCTTGATCATTCCCCTTTTCTTGTATTCTAACATTAGGACAATCTTCATCATATGTCCATCCTTGCAACAACCATAGAAACTATTAGTCCCAATAAGACATTCAACCACATGTTTCTTACCAAACTTACCACAAGTTGGTATTTCTTTTGGTAAATCAACATTTCTCCCCATTTGAGGTTTAGGATTAGAACCTCTATCATTGAGATTTTTGGAGAAATTAGCAGGAACCTGATTTGAAAACCTATTCTTAAACTAGGCTTGTCTTGAACATCAAGCCTACTCTAAGAAGAACCACTTTAAAATGACTTTGCCCGCTTAGTTTCCCTATTCCTCTTCCTTGGACGACTTTCCTCAACCTGTTGAGCATGAACCATGAAACTAGAAAAATCCATAATGTCATGAAACATGGCTGCACGACATTCTTCTTTAATGTATGCAGACATATCAGTTACATACCAACTCATTTAATCCCTAGCATTAGAAACCAAAGAAGAAGCATGCTTTGATAGCTTAATGAATTTCAAGGAGTATTTCTTGACACTCATACCTCCTTGACGAAGGTTGATAACACCTCTACATCAACTTCTCTTTCTTCCCTTACAAAGAATCTGTAAAGAAAGTCCTTTTTGAAAATCTCCCAACTCACTGGACAATCTCCGAAAGCGCAATTATCCTTCCACTGGTTGTTCCATGTCTGAGCCACGTCCTTGAGTTGATAGGCAGCATGTTCAGCCTTCTCAGTAGTACTCACCCCCATAACAAACAAAATCTTGTAGAACTCATCAAGGAAATGTTGGGGTTCTTCATTAACTTTTTATCCAATGTACAGGGTGGGATCCATTCTCGTAAAATCTCTCAAACGGCTAGCCATAGTACTAGCATGTTGGTTCTCTCGAGGTACAACCTCCTTGTTAGCTTGTGCCGTAATGGCCTGAGCTTGTGGGGTGATGGCTTGAGCCATTTGGAATAGGTCTGCCCTCACCTCACTCCATCATAGCCGGAGGATTCATCGGAACTTGATCATTTTTAGCAGCTTGCACTTGAGGAGAATTTCGATTACCTCGGGGAGTAGATCCCGCATTCGCAATCTCATCTCCTACTCTCCTCGCGGTTATCCTTCTTGTGTTCATCAACAATAACAACAAGAAAGGGATTACATTCTAAAAGACACATTGTTTCAAAACTCTAAAGGCACGACATAGGAGTATCAAGAAAAGAGAGAAGTTTCCTAGTCATCACATAGCCTCTAATCTATAATTGTGGCGTGCTTTACAACCACGAACAAGACACTACGTAATGTGGTTTAGAGAGACATTAATCCTAAGGATATTTAACCTCATTCTTTGAGACCAAGCTTGTCAAACCCGGAGTACATACACAATATGAGACCGGCATTGTCGTCCTCTCAAAGGACTCAGACAAGCCCTTAGCATTCGTCATAACCTGTGATCAGTAAAAATTGTGGACAATTAAAACTTTTACATTCTACTTTAAGGATACATATACTTCATACTTGTCATTTATAAGTCCTACAATATTCTAAGAAATTATCTCACATATATAAAACCATCTAAAGAGTGCAAATCTGGACTTAACCAATACATAGTTAATATGCCATATAGGCCTTAATACAAAAGAATCCGAAGAAACATGATGGAAATAGGATATTCCTAATACTACTAAAATCTGCATCAGCTAGAATGTAAATGATAGCGTCCTGAACAGAAGGACCTACAAAGAATTGGAGAAAGAGTTCCCAGCTTCTTCAAATAGACATCCTTAAACTTCAACGTCCGAAACCCACAATTGTAGTAATATAAAGTAATGGGGTTAGTACTCCACATGTACTAAGTATTAGTATATGCACATAACACTTAATTACATTCATGAAAAGGGATCATTTATCATATCTTTTGAAAACATGCTATGTCATGTCAACGTCTTCAATGCACATACCATAGAGCATATACAAGTTAAGGATTCCATGAACATAAAGAATGATCAGAATTAATGACATATTTTCGTAGAGTCATGTTAACATTCATATTCAATATATCATATATGCTTAACATCCAAAACACTTACCAATGATCCTATCCCCCACCTACAAGTGCAATAGTCATGTGAAGCCCCACAACCCCTAAAAAAAAAGTAGATAAGATAGGAGAACATAGGTAAAGCTTTGCTTCATATAACTTGTAACATAATTCGTCATCACTTCATATATAAATATAACCCAATAACATATTCATCATAATGACCAACATCATATAAGAGTGCTTCTCTCTAGACCTTTCCTTCATTAGTTTTGACTCTTCGATATGTTGAGCAAACAATTTAAGGCTTGAAATGTCTATGTCATCTACAAGCATTTCCATACGACACTCTTCTTCTTCTAGGTAGAAAACTCCCGTCATGAACCTATTCATCAATACCCTAGGCTTTGTTACTAAGCTTGGAGCATACTTAGACAAAAGAGTGAACTTCAAAGTATACTCTTTGACAATCAAATTCCCTTGCTGAGGTATATGAACTCCTCTAATTTAGTCTCCCTCAATTCCCTAGTAAAACAACTTATCAAGGAAAGCCAACTTAAAAGTCTCCCACTTTATAGAACCCGCTCCCATTGGTTTACTGCCTTTCAATTGTTCATAGAAATTTTGGCAACATCATTTAGTTGATAGGAAGCAAACTCCGCCTTTTCAATGGAAGACACATCGATGATTGCAAGAACCTTATAAATCTTATCAATAAACCCATTCACATCCTCATCAACTTTGGAACTTTAGAAGTCCGATGGATTCATCCTCAGGAATTCCCTTACTCTAGTAGCACCCGTTCCTCTTATAGGATTATCAGGAGCCACCTCTCTTCTATGAGCTTGTGCCGTTAAGGATTGAGCGAAAAAAGTCATAAAACCCCTAAATTCATCATAATAGGATTCCCTATTCGAGAATCATTAGTAGTTCGAGAAGGAACTTGCTCTTGCACTTGGGGAGGAACTTGTTCTTGAACTTTTGGAGGAATCTCTTGCTCCCTACTCCCCTCTCCTTCGCTCCTAGTACTTTCCCTAATATTAACCTTAACCAACAAAATCATAGGAAAAAATCAGAAAAGGTCCTACTAAAGCTATAATTTGTGGCACAATTTGAAGAATGAACAAGTGAAACTTTACTAATCATCACATAGCCTCCTATTCATAGATGTGTCACAACTCACACCGATTAATAAGACTCTACTAGACGTGGTTTTGAGACATCCTAAGATCATTTCATAACCTTATAATATGATACCATGTTTTTCATGACCCGAGAGTATAGCCTAGAATATATGTTATTCTCGAATCGCAACGCGGCGCACTTTACCTCTTGGAGGTCTTGTATAAGCCTTGAACATCATTCATTGCATAGCATATGAAAATTAGTGCAGAATTAAAACTTTTCTTTCAAAAACATAATGCGGAATCATTTCATAAAATTTCTAAAATATGTCCGAAAAAACATCATGTGCATTATAGTGTCCTCAGATGCGATGAGGACTCACTAATCTTCACTTCTTGATAAGCATTGGAAACTCCACCGTTGATATCAGCTCAAAATCCTACAGAACGTATATGGACAACATGTTGGTAGTATTTTTTTCTTTACTAGAGTTCTAGAGTATTTCTTAAGGATATTGCGGTTTTGATTTGGAACAATGAATTCATATAGGTATTTAGGACTTATATATAAACTTAAAATGCCTAAATTACCACTATGTAACCTCCTAAACACTTATTTGGGCGTTGAGTGAATTTACCAATTAACCCTTGCAACCTACAGTGAAGTTGCGCAGGTGACAATCCATCAACGACTTGTCCATAGATGGACCGTTTGCCCACAAAAGGACCATCCTGTTTGGTCATGGTTTGGGAAGGTGACTGTCCGTTGGGATCTTGATCTCCCTAGGCTAATTCTTGACTAACGACTCCCATTGACAGGTCGTTGACTCGCAAAGGAGCCATCATTTTCCTCACTGTTCGTCAAGGACCCTTGTGTTGTCCTTGGTGATGTTTTCCCAAACTTTTGCGACCCGAATATGATAATATGCAGGAACTCCCATATTAATTTCATCCAAACCAAACACATAAAACTTGACAAAACATGCTAAGACACACAAGGTCGTTTCAGGGCAGTTCCTTAGAATTATTTCCATATTCTTAACATGTCTATAAGTCTTAAACAATTAGAAGATTTCATTCTTCAAAATCAAAACCCAAAATCCCTTAGAAATTCTCTAGAACTCCATTGGAGCCAAAACATAAGGAAGCGCTAGGATTGGAGAATGGAGTGGATATTATTCATCAAATTGGAGGATTAGCTTTATTTAGGTCTGGTTTTTTATCCTTGAAACCCTATTCATCAAGGAACCCATATTCAATTAAATTTTCTAAGGTTTTCAAAAATGAATTGTCCAATTTCATGATCTATCCATGGGTTCTTACATTAAAGGTTTTAAAGCATTTTATATAGATTGAATTGTTTTAAATCAGATTGTTTTAACTCAATTAACCTATGAACTCATGTAATTGATGAATCTTAGTTTTTGGCTACTTTATGGGTTTTTCGATATTGACTTAATGCTTATGAATTCTAGTGTAGTTTTGTACGGGCTATTGATTGATGTAACAATTGTATTCAATTGATATGTAGGTTGCCTTAGATTAATCAATATATATTTAATTTACCTATATTCACTGAGTATCATAGTTTCTATATTGATTGATGTTCATGGCCATGGGTAAGGGCCTTATGGTATTGAATTGGATGATCTAGCATTGTATTGAAGTGTTTAGAATGCATTGCTGGTACACTTCCCTAATCCTCTTTATTTTACGTTAATTATACTTAAATTATGTTGTGATTGGTTTAGTCTACTTATTGTGGTGGTGCTATGTGCTTTACTTGTAATTGATGTGGCCTTATCGGTGTTACTTTATGTATTATGATAATCATGGACTTGTCGGCACTACTTGAAGTACTATAATGATTTTTGAAGTTTATTTATGTGAATTATGAACATATCTATCTACATGTGAAGTAATGTGAGAGTATGTTTTCATCTATTGATATTAGATAATCATGTTAGGCTATGACTATGACTTTAAGTGTGTAGTATTAGGGTTGATGCAAGATTCTTACTATTTGGTTATTGAGTCTTATGATGGATATATTTATGATGTTATAGTAGTGTATAGGGTGATCTAAAAGTTATGGCGGTTGTGCCTATGTTCTTCTTAAATATGATATGCAATATGTGATAAAGCGAAGGCCTAGTGTGTCTTGGGTGGTAGACTTGTGTCCTTTATTTGATTCATGTATGAATGTGAATATGAGATGTCTTGACTTAGGATGCCAAAGCCTCTTAATCTTGTATATATGAATGTCATGAGACCTTGAATGATTTTAAGAGGGCCCTTTATGTGAAACCTTCAATCTAATGGTAAGGTAATGAACCTTGAAGTCGAAAGTCGTAATGGTATCCTTCTTGAAATG
The DNA here is from genome assembly GCF_001406875.1 of Solanum pennellii. NCBI lineage: Eukaryota > Viridiplantae > Streptophyta > Magnoliopsida > Solanales > Solanaceae > Solanum > Solanum pennellii. Next base: position 14,168,583 of record NC_028638.1, on the reverse strand, counting down.
AATGATGAATTTAAGGTTGGTTGGATGGAATAAAATCATAGAAATTTTAAGTGAACCCATTATGAGATTCTTGTCTCCGTTGTAAGGTAGTTTGAGTGGACCTCTTTGGCAGGTAAATGTTATTGGGTTATGAATTTGATATAGAACCCCTTTATATAAATATTTAATGTAAACTACTCTAAGAGGAAAACGGCTAGCACCAACTGAGTATAGTAAGTGAAGTAGCTCTAGTTAATGGATTAGACTAGAGTACAAGGAACTCCCTTCATATTCCCTAGCCATTTGCCTACATGGGATGTGTCCAAGTTCTACCATTGGCTAGTAGAACACCCTCTATCAGAGTAGGTTACCACTCCGGATCCCATGCTTTGCTAAAACTGTCTATGTCGTTTATTGCCTATTATTATCATGTGGGATACCTACTAGCATTAGAGAAGTTCTATAAAGTTAATGTTTTGGTATGGGAACCTGCCTAAACTTGCACAATAGGCTTTGAAAATGTTAGTGAGAGACCGTAGGTCTTGTCCAAGACCATTAATTAAATGCCTTTATGTGATGAATGATTCTTAATTGAACTAATGGATGTAATGACATAAGTTAAGAAAGCATGTTAAATAAAAAAATACTTATCTAGAGTAGTTAAGGGTTGTCTAGTTAAGATATGAAGGGGGCATAGGAATGGTCACTTCATATCTTACCTAGATAAGTCATAAGAATGACTCTCGTTAGGGAAGTTGGTTAATGATGTAAACATGATCTAAGCCTTAAGTAGTCTTAAGGATTACTTAGGTAATCTTGAAGAGGTCAATCATGGACTTTTCTTCTTGATTTACCTAAGTAAGTATGTTGATAGCCTTTGGAAGGACAATGTCATATTAACTATATGGTTTTGTATTAAGTGAAAAAGTATTCTATCTTAGGTAGTCTATAGGATCTCTTAAGTGTGTGTTTAAGGGATTGTATGTGATGCCGCTTCACAACTCACTCAACTGAGACTTAGAATAACCTTTGGTAGGAGAATCTCATGTTCATATGTTTTATATTTTGTAAGTATGTGTCGATATCATTGTAGGTGGTATTAAGGATCATTTATGTGTGCCTAGAGAGGTTGTATGAGAGATATCTCTTTGTCTTACACAAGTGAGTCTTAGGATAGCTTTTAAATTTGATGACTAAATGCCCGTAAGTGTCTAAAGTGAAGATAAGTAACTTCACCATACAGTGAATAGGTTCACTGTAATGTGAACTTAAAAATATAATAAATTTCTTGGTTGTTATCTTATGTGTTTCTAAGGTGTTAAATGTTATTCTTACGATTATGATATGACGTTTTAGTGAAAAAGATGCATATTTCCATTACTTATCAATTTTCATGATTTTTATGCATTATGCCATACTTAGTACATGTGCTTGTACTAATTCTATGCTTTTAACTATTTCTGTAGTGGTTGGTATGTGAGGAGCATTTGTGAAGCAAGACTTGAATCGTAGCATCATTCAAGTGAAGTGAAGTATGTCGTCATTTCACTAGAGTGAACAGATGTCTTTTTCTTTTATATCTTTATCCAAGTATTGTAATAGACCTAGTAGTAATATATTTCTATAGTGTATGGGCCGTGTCCCGAAGTAATCTTGTGCCTTAGATTTGATGAAATGATACTTAGTATTTGTTATGAGTTTTATATGAAAGAGTTTTTAAAGTAGTACTAAATTTCTATTGTGTATGGGCCGTGTCCCGAAGTATTTTAGTGCCTTATATTTGATGAAGTGACACTTCGTATTTCTAATGGGTTTTATATGAAAGAATTTTTAAAACTTATAGAATTTTTATGAAAAGATTTACTTCCGCACTACTTTTCATATGTTTTAAATGCGATTAATGAATAAAATAGGTTTGTACAAGACCTCCAAGAGGTCAAATACGCCGGGCACAGTTCTCGAGGGACAAATCATCTTGGTTATGGTCTCGGGGTGTGATAGGTATGAAGTGGCCATTTCAATGCCCCCTTAAGACCTTAACTAGAAAATCCTTAACTACTTTAGATAATGACATATTCATTTAAAATACTTCCTTAACTCAAGTAAATACATTCCTTAGTTCATTTAAGATACATTCATCACATAAGGACATTCAAGTAATGGTCTCGCTCTTACTAACATCATCAACGACTATTGTGCAATGTCTAGATAGCGCCCAATACCAACACCTGAACTTCATAGAACTTCTCCAATACTAGTAGGTATCCCATATGATCAGAATAGGAAATAATAGACATAGACCATGGTAGCAAAGAATGGAATCGGAAGTTATAACCTACTGCGATGGATGGCGTTCTCCTTGCCAATGGTAGAACTTGAGCACATCTAATGCAGGCACATTGTTAAGGAATATGAAGGGTTTTCTTAGTACTCTAGTCTTTTTCTTCACTAGATCTACTTGACTAACCATACTCACTTGGTGCTTTCCTTTGTTGTCATACTATAAATACCTTTCAAGTTATCATATTGCTTAAGAACAATCTTTTAAGACTTCCCTTAGAGTAAACTTGTTCAATGTCTAGTTAGAGTCTCATACCCCTACCTATACTAGTAAACGTTCATTTACTTGTCTTCCATTTTACTTGATGGAATATACTCCTTAAATGACATAGTCCATGTGAGTTACACATGGAATCTGGTGTCATAAAACCCCACACAGGAAGAAAGTGGTCTACCAGCAAAAGTAGAACCAAACATGACATAGCTTTCTAGGTGGATCCACTAGCTAATATCTTATGGTGGCAACATAGTTCAAGAACTAGGAGATGTATTAGAGACCTAGAGGTCCACATTACATGGCAGCCTAAATTTTATGAGAATCATTATGAACCTACCTTCCAACTGGGGAAGGGACACCTCTTATATCTAGTTCATCGGTTCTTTGATTAAGTCCCTTTCCTGAATAACCTTTTTGTTGTCTTTTATCATAAAATTATCATACGTAATAGGAGATTAACTCCTTGTATAAACATGATCATGAGCTCTTTAGGATTACATAAGAATTTCTTTTCATTGGAACCCTTTCTAAGTGAAAATAATATAACATAGTCATCTTGTGTAAAGCGTACAAGAGAATATCGTAACTTGCATTGTTCATGTTCTTATCATGATATCACCATTAAACTGTTCATTCTCCAAACATATACACAGAGAAATATTATGCATACATTAGCATATTTTCATCATTCATAGGCTAACATAAACATCATATAGTAATCACAACTTAAGAAGACTTACCTCTTACTTCCAAGCACCTTATTCAAGAACTTACATTCAACTTACAACAGTAATAACTATAACATAGTGAAATACTCAATATAATAATCAAGAACAGCTCTTCAAATAGTATACAAAAACCAATCCATAATGTAGGATAAGTGAAGGGGTCGTGTAAGAGTTCATTCTAGACTTAGTTCCAATCCCTACGTTTACATGTCATCAAGTAGTAGAAACAACAATATGAAACCATCAATGTGATAAGAACATTTATCACACAGAATTTAAACATAACTAACCACATACTCCTCCATTTGTGTTAAGTAAACCATAGAAAACACTTATTTTTCATCAAAAATCATAAATCTAGGGTTAGGAAGAAAATCTGTTTTGTAGAGTAAAAACACTAATATTTGATGTTCTTGAAAATTTATCTTGAAAGGACCTCTTTGGGAAAGGAATACCAGGAGTGAACAACCCATACCTTATAGATGAAGAATCCACAAAAATTGGATGAAAATCTTGAGGTCTTTGTCTTCTTCCTTAAGCTCTTCTTGTTCTTAAATGGAGTTTGGAAAAGAGAGGTTTATTGAGAGAGATGAAAGAAATTTTTGTTGACCTGATTTGAGACTAGTAAAAGTTATCTAAAACTGACCTAGTATAAATGTATATTCTTCCTATGAATTACCCAGCAGACCCTCAACTTAAATGAGTTTTTTTAAGAAGATAAATTAACAAAAATACAACTTTAACGATTCGGTGAAGTAGCTTCCCGTCTCGAGTACAAATCCCGTCATTTTAATTGAACTTTGAGTTGAGGCAAAGAGGTGCGTATCAGACTCAATTCGCGAGGCTTCCTCTGAATTCTTGAGGAGTCACACCTCGTGAGGAACGTGCGTCGCGATCTGTTCCTCCAATCATGCCTATTCGCAGGCTGCCTTGCACCCTGCCCATCCATGTTTTTGTCCTCTCCAAGGACCCTTCGGATGATCCTTGGGGTGTATATACTTGACGTTTGGACCCTTTGTACTACATAATATCTATCCAAGGTGACTTTTACAGTTTTGGACTTCATTTGGCACCTCAAAACATTCACCAAACATCGGGACGTCAACCAGTTCAAATTAGCTAGTTTCTTGACGTCAAGGTCTTTCTTAGTCGTTTTGGCTTTAAACTTCTCCAAATGAGTTTATTACATTAATATAGGTCTGTAAATATCATTTTAAACATTATTTAATAGATTAAGCTCTATTCTAAGACGTGACTTATGCGGAGTGTTACCGGGACATAGTGCTCATATGATATGATGAACTTAGATTTTAATTATAAAATTGGATTATGATAAAGAATGACCAAAGAGATGTACTTAGATTTGGTATTAGTATGGGATGCTACCGTAGCCTTGCACTAGTATACTTGCAGGTGGCTTGTAATGTAGTTCATTTAATTAAGAAAGACATTGAGTTAAGAGTGAACTCTTATTTGTTTATGATGCTGTAATATGCTTATGATATTCATGTTATGTTTACGTCCTTATCTCTTAAATATGTCTATTATTGACTAAAACCTTTGATATCATATGTTTGGTATGATAGTTTCCATACATAGTATGGTAAGTTCAGAGACTTGTCAAAACATAACCTGTCCAAATATTCTAAGTGTCCAATGACGGAAGAAATCGATGCCCCGTCGATTGGACCATCAACCTTCTGTGGCAACCATTTGTGAACACTGCCTTAGGCAGCTTTTTGGCAAGTCACGAGGGTCCTTTCAAGAGCCCTTTGTTGGTCCTTGGGGAGTCGTGCCCGGAATTTTTTACTATGAACTAACTCTAATTTGTGTTGGAAACCCTTCCACCAAAATTCGTCAATTTCATACTCCAAAAAGTAAGTCAAATAAACTAAGGTACGCTAGTTCCTCATTGAACTAGTTTCCCAAAATCATGGACTTTCTTTAACGTTTTTATTTCTAAACTTCCTGAATGACATATATGCATTAAATAGACCCTAAAATAGTGTCTAAACCTTTTAACACCTATGGTAGGTTGTTAAACACGTCTTATACTATCAAAAAATGTTACAAGGGCAGAACCTGAAGGTATACTAACATAATCCGGATCGTATATTAATAAAACAAGATTAAGATCATATTAAGTCCACTACATCATAAATTTATAGAATGTGAAGGGCATTTGATCTCTTACCAATTCTTCCTTAAATTGATCATCAATGATCAACCTCCTTAATTCATCAAAATACAATATATGGTAGTAGCTACAAGTATCTCTTCATAGACGAAATCATACATTCATACCACATAGTCTATTTTATAGTCAATACCTATCTATAAGAACTAGAGATCAAATTCTTCATGTATCAATGAAAATTGGGAAAAAACCAGATAATCCCTCATAATAACACATTATAGGGACTAGCTAAAGTACAATTAATTATATACAAAGTTATGCATAAGCTACTAACAGATCATGCTACTAACATCTACCCTACATCTTCAATTCAGTAGCAAGTAGACAAACATAGATCACTTACCAATCTCCCTTGCTTTGATCATCAATTATCCATACTCACAATTTGTCAACAATACATATATGCAGTAGTAGTTAAAGAGACCATAAAATTAACAAAATCCTACTACAATTGCCAAGAAATCAAGATTACAGGGAGCATGTCGATGACCATAGTCTAGTATTTCAAACCTAAAGAGTGTATCAACATGGATCACTCATCAACGATTCACCTTTAATATAAAATATACACATTGCATATAAGCAACTCAACTTGCTAGAATCATCATTCAATCAATTCAAAGGCACGACCACAATGCCCATGCATAGGCTAATTTTAGAGTTAAAGGTGACATGTGTTTATGATGAAATTAGATTTAAATACAGGTTAAAATATATACATTATCATAAATTCATCATGATTAAGACTTTGAAAACGTTTTGAGAAAGAACCCATGGCTAGATTGAAGAAAGAGAGATTTGATTATGAACTTGCATTGAAAAACATTAAAAGGAACTATCTTGATGGAAGATTAACTAGAGATGAAGGATCACCATACCTTAATGTAGAAGAAAACCTCTAAAACATAGTGAAGAATCTATGGAAATCCAATCTCCAACCTTTTCTTGAGCTTCACCTTCAATGGAGTAACTAGAGAGAATATTTTAAGAGGGAAATCTAATTTGTGTTAATTGAGTTGGGAATGGGATTTTCAGGTTTTTTTATCACTTAAATACACTAAAAAATAACCACATAAACCATTTATGGTCAGGTTATCACGTGGGGTAAATTTCCCATCAACCCCTTAAATAGAACAGTCGCCTGATAGTTCGACACAGCCTGCATCGACGGACCCATCGATTCCCAATAGGTCAATCGATGGACCGTTCTTCTTCCTCTCATTTGGGTGTGAGTCTTGTCAACTGTCTTAAGCCTTCACCAGGAAAAGTGCTGAACTAATACCCTATCATAGATCGGGCGTCAGTTAATTGGCGAGGCATCGTTTGGCTTAGTCGATTGACATTGGCAATGTAGTGTCTCGACAATCTTTGGGTCCTTCTTGAGGGACTCTTGCGGGTCCCTTTGAAAGTTGTTCCCAGACGTTTCCAACGTAAATATATAACTTAACATGCCAAGGACCTTCCACATCATTTTCACCCAAAATAATACACGCAACACATCAAAACTTGATAGGCACACTCAAGACACACACATGCATGTCTCAAGGTCTAACTTTAAAACATCTTGGACGTTTGACCTCCAAACTTCATTAATCTCAACATACTGATTATAAACATCATTTTTAATAATATAAAGACTTCACAAGCCAATTGAACCGATGAAATCTCATAAAAACACACAAGGGCCCTTTAGTGACAAGTCGTCGAATGTCTTGGTCATCCATTGACGTTTGACTTTCAAATACATACTCACTTGGTGCTTTCCTTTGTTGTCATACTATAAATACCTTTCAAGTTATCATATTGCTTAAGAACAATCTTTTAAGACTTCCCTTAGAGTAAACTTGTTCAATGTCTAGTTAGAGTCTCATACCCCTACCTATACTAGTAAACGTTCATTTACTTGTCTTCCATTTTACTTGATGGAATATACTCCTTAAATGACATAGTCCATGTGAGTTACACATGGAATCTGGTGTCATAAAACCCCACACAGGAAGAAAGTGGTCTACCAGCAAAAGTAGAACCAAACATGACATAGCTTTCTAGGTGGATCCACTAGCTAATATCTTATGGTAGCAACATAGTTCAAGAACTAGGAGATGTATTAGAGACCTAGAGGTCCACATTACATGGCAGCCTAAATTTTATGAGAATCATTATGAACCTACCTTCCAACTGGGGAAGGGACACCTCTTATATCTAGTTCATCGGTTCTTTGATTAAGTCCCTTTCCTGAATAACCTTTTTGTTGTCTTTTATCATAAAATTATCATACGTAATAGGAGATTAACTCCTTGTATAAACATGATCATGAGCTCTTTAGGATTACATAAGAATTTCTTTTCATTGGAACCCTTTCTAAGTGAAAATAATATAACATAGTCATCTTGTGTAAAGCGTACAAGAGAATATCGTAACTTGCATTGTTCATGTTCTTATCATGATATCACCATTAAACTGTTCATTCTCCAAACATATACACAGAGAAATATTATGCATACATTAGCATATTTTCATCATTCATAGGCTAACATAAACATCATATAGTAATCACAACTTAAGAAGACTTACCTCTTACTTCCAAGCACCTTATTCAAGAACTTACATTCAACTTACAACAGTAATAACTATAACATAGTGAAATACTCAATATAATAATCAAGAACAGCTCTTCAAATAGTATACAAAAACCAATCCATAATGTAGGATAAGTGAAGGGGTCGTGTAAGAGTTCATTCTAGACTTAGTTCCAATCCCTACGTTTACATGTCATCAAGTAGTAGAAACAACAATATGAAACCATCAATGTGATAAGAACATTTATCACACAGAATTTAAACATAACTAACCACATACTCCTCCATTTGTGTTAAGTAAACCATAGAAAACACTTATTTTTCATCAAAAATCATAAATCTAGGGTTAGGAAGAAAATCTGTTTTGTAGAGTAAAAACACTAATATTTGATGTTCTTGAAAATTTATCTTGAAAGGACCTCTTTGGGAAAGGAATACCAGGAGTGAACAACCCATACCTTATAGATGAAGAATCCACAAAAATTGGATGAAAATCTTGAGGTCTTCGTCTTCTTCCTTAAGCTCTTCTTGTTCTTAAATGGAGTTTGGAAAAGAGAGGTTTATTGAGAGAGATGAAAGAAATTTTTTTTGACCTGATTTGAGACTAGTAAAAGTTATCTAAAACTGACCTAGTATAAATGTATATTCTTCCTATGAATTACCCAGAAGACCCTCAACTTAAATGAGTTTTTTTAAGAAGATAAATTAACAAAAATACAACTTTAACGATTCGGTGAAGTAGCTTCCCGTCTCGAGTCCAAATCCCGTCATTTTAATTGAACTTTGAGTTGAGGCAGAGAGGTGCGTATCAGACTCAATTCGTGAGGCTTCCTCTGAATTCTTGAGGAGTCACACCTCGTGAGGAACGTGCGTCGCGATCTGTTCCTCCAATCATGCCTATTCGCAGGCTGCCTTGCACCCTGCCCATCCATGTTTTTGTCCTCTCCAAGGACCCTTCGGATGATCCTTGGGGTGTATATACTTGACGTTTGTACCCTTTGTACTACATAATATCTATCCAAGGTGACTTTTACAGTTTTGGACTTCATTTGGCACCTCAAAACATTCACCAAATATCGGGACGTCAACCAGTTCAAATTAGCTAGTTTCTTGACGTCAAGGTCTTTCTTAGTCGTTTTGGCTTTAAACTTCTCCAAATGAGTTTATTACATTAATATAGGTCTGTAAATATCATTTTAAACATTATTTAATAGATTAAGCTCTATTCTAAGACATGACTTATGCGGAGTGTTACCGGACATAGTGCTCATATGATATGATGAACTTAGATTTTAATTATAAAATTGGATTATGATAAAGAATGACCAAAGAGATGTACTTAGCTTTGGTATTAGTATGGGATGCTACCGTAGCCTTGCACTAGTATACTTGCAGGTGGCTTGTAATGTAGTTCATTTAATTAAGAAAGACATTGAGTTAAGAGTGAACTCTTATTTGTTTATGATGTTGTAATATGCTTATGATATTCATGTTATGCTTACGTCCTTATCTCTTAAATATGTCTATTATTGACTAAAACCTTTGATATCATATGTTTGGTATGATAGTTTCCATACATAGTATGGTAAGTTCAGAGACTTGTCAAAACAGAACCTGTCCAAATATTCTAAGTGTCCAATGACGGAAGAAATCGATGCCCCGTCGATTGGATCATCAACCTTCTGTGGCAACCATTTGTGAACACTGCCTTAGGCAGCTTTTTGGCAAGTCACGAGGGTCCTTTCAAGTGCCCTTTGTTGGTCCTTGGGGAGTCGTGCCCGGAATTTTTTACTATGAACTAACTCTAATTTGTGTTGGAAACCCTTCCACCAAAATTCGTCAATTTCATACTCCAAAAAGTAAGTCAAATAAACTAAGGTACGCTAGTTCCTCATTGAACTAGTTTCCCGAAATCATGGACTTTCTTTAACGTTTTTATTTCTAAACTTCCTGAATGACATATATACATTAAAATAGACCCTAAAATAGTGTCTAAACCTTTTAACACCTATGGTAGGCTGTTAAACACGTCTTATACTATCAAAAAATGTTACAAGGGCAGAACCTGAAGGTATACTAACATAATCCAGATCGTATATTAATAAAACAAGATTAAGATCATATTAAGTCCACTACATCATAAATTTATAGAATGTGAAGGGCATTTGATCTCTTACAAATTCTTCCTTAAATGGATCATCAATGATCAACCTCCTTAATTCATCAAAATACAATATATGGTAGTTGCTACAAGTATCTCTTCATAGACGAAATCATACATTCATACCATATAGTCTATTTTATAGTCAATACCTATCTATAAGAACTAGAGATCAAATTCTTCATGTATCAATGAAAATTGGGAAAAAAACCAGATAATCCCTCATAATAACACATTATAGGCACTAGCTAAAGTACAATTAATTATATACAAAGTTATGCATAAGCTACTAACAGATCATGCTACTAACATCTACCCTACATCTTCAATTCAGTAGCAAGTAGACAAACATAGATCACTTACCAATCTCCCTTGCTTTGATCATCAATTATCCATACTCACAATTTTTCAACAATACATATATGCAGTAGTAGTTAAAGAGACCATAAAATTAACAAAATCCTACTACAATTGCCAAGAAATCAAGATTACAGGGAGCATGTCGATGACCATAGTCTAGTATTTCAAACCTTAAAGAGTGTATCAACATGGATCACTCATCAACGATTCACCTTTAATATAAAATATACACATTGCATATAAGCAACTCAACTTGCTAGAATCATCATTCAATCAATTCAAAGGCACGACCACAATGCCCATGCATAGGCTAATTTTAGAGTTAAAGGTGACATGTGTTTATGATGAAATTAGATTTAAATACAGGTTAAAATATATACATTATCATAAATTCATCATGATTAAGACTTTGAAAATGTTTTGAGAAAGAACCCATGGCTAGATTGAAGAAAGAGAGATTTGATTATGAACTTGCATTGAAAAACATTAAAAGGAACTATCTTGATGGAAGATTAACTAGAGATGAAGGATCACCATACCTTAATGTAGAAGAAAACCTCTAAAACATAGTGAAGAATCTATGGAAATCCAATCTCCAACCTTTTCTTGAGCTTCACCTTCAATGGAGTAACTAGAGAGAATATTTTAAGAGGGAAATCTAATTTGTGTTAATTGAGTTGGGAATGGGGTTTTCAGGTTTTTTTATCACTTAAATACACTAAAAAATAACCACATAAACCATTTATGGTCAGTTTATCACGTGGGGTAAATTTCCCATCAACCCCTTAAATAGAACAGTCGCCTGATAGTTCGACACAGCCTGCATCGACGGACCCATCGATTCCCAATAGGTCCATCGATGGACCGTTCTTCTTCCTATCATTTGGGTGTGAGTCTTGTCAACTGTCTTAAGCCTTCACCAAGCAAAGTGCTGAACTAATACCCTATCATAGATGGGGCGTCAGTTAATTGGCGAGGCATCGTTTGGCTTAGTCGATTGACATTGGCAATGTAGTGTCTCGACAATCTTTGGGTCCTTCTTGAGGGACTCTTGCGGGTCCCTTTGAAAGTTGTGCCCAGACGTTTCCAACGTAAATATATAACTTAACATGTCAAGGACCTTCCACATCATTTTCACCCAAAATAATACACGCAACACATCAAAACTTGATAGGCACACTCAAGACACACACATGCATGTCTCAAGGTCTAACTTTAAAACGTCTTGGACGTTTGACCTCCAAACTTCATGAATCTCAACATACTGATTATAAACATCATTTTTAATAATATAAAGACTTCACAAGCCAATTGAACCGATGAAATCTCATAAAAACACATAAGGGCCCTTTAGTGACAAGTCGTCGAATGTCTTGGTCATCCATTGACGTTTGACTTTCAAATGACTTCAAATCACCCATGCATACTTTAAAACAATTAATTTCATGTTAAAAAACTTATAGGAACTGTGAGGCTCTATACACCCTAACCCATTTCGGGGGTCTTACAAACACTTCACAGATTCTCTATCTCCATTATTTCAAATATAGGTGCACAATTCTAGAGATCGTCTAAGAAAGGCTTTCTCTCAAAGGTAAACTTAAGTAAAAATTTAAATATTTAAACTTATGGGAAAGTAGAACACATTATTCATACCTTAGAAGCTACGTAGAGGGCATGCGTGATTAATTTCAAAGGGAATTAAGATGATCAACTACCTCATCGAGTTCACTTATCATAATAATTAAAACTCGAGCATTAAAATTGCTTCATATTAAGTTATTTATAAGAGAAGATGAAGACCTCCTATGGAATGATTTGAAGTTAATGAATATATGTTGATAAGACCAAACATTTTTTGGTCAAAATATTGAGAAAGTCAAAATTATTCAATAGTGGTTTAAAAAGGCAAAGAGTCATCAGAAATCATACACTAACTTAGGGAGAAGAGAGTTAGACTTTGAAATAGATGAATGTGTATATTTGAAATTATCAACCACGAAGGGTGATATGATTTTCTGTAAGAAGGGGAACCTAAGTCACTGGTATATAGAGCTTATGAATAGACAAAATGATTGCCAATATAGCTTAGGAAATGGAGCTACCACCAGAGTTAGCAGTGGTTAATCTGGTATTTCACATCTCCATGTTTAAGAACTACATGGGTGATCCTTCTTTGATCATACCGATTGAAGATATTTGGGTCGTGGAACCGGACAGGATTTCAGATCGCCATGTTCTCAAGTTGAGGACCAAAGAAGTAGCCTCAGTCGAAGTACTTTGGAGGAACAAAGTTGTTGAGGAAGCTACTTAAGTAGATGAGGAAGATATGAAGAAAAGATATACAGATCTCATCGAATCCAAAGAAGTCCAAAGTCATGATACTAGTCCTTTCTTTGTATTTATTTACAAGTTGGCATGTCTTTTTGCAATGCTAAGTGGGTGTTTCAAATTAATGGTTGTATATTACACCCTTAGCCTAGTAACAATAATCTCATTTGAGGACAAATTTTCTCAAGGGGGGGGGGGATATTGTAAAATCTCCCAATTTGAAATATCAAGGAAGAAGTTCAAAATTAAAAATACTCATTTTTGGAAATAATGAAAACCTTAAAATTTGTTTAAGTTAGGAAAAAGTGACTTTTAATTCAAAAATCCATTACTTCTAGCTCAATCTGAGTTAGAGGTACTTCTAGATATGGAAGGAAATCTCTTGTAACGATCATTTCAACGCATCTAATTATGCTCGATTTCGAGTTCGTACGAGTAAGTTATGTAATTTTGATGTTTGGTTGATGGATGAAGGAAATTCTAAATCCATTTTTTTGAAGGGTACTTTAGTATTTTCTTTTCCTAATTATTCAATTTTATAAGGAGTTTAATTGGGGTAAAGTAATATTTTAGTAAGTTCTAGAAAAGTGAAATTCACGCTAGGGCTTGGAGAAAGAAGAATAGAGGAGAAAGGAGAAGAACATTCAAGAATAATCAAGATTAGTTTGCGAATTTATTTGGGCTAACCACAAGAAGGAATGTGAGATCACATAGCGTTGGGTTAGTTAAGCCATGCGCCAATCATGATACTGTTGGGTTTTATTTTCCCTAAATTTCTTACCATAAATAGGTTTCCTTTTAGGAAAATGTTTTGGATTGACTAATCCTTTTCTTGTAGGAAAAGGTTTAGGACTCTATAAATAGAGGAATGTTCCTTCTAAATTAATCCGCATTCACAATGTAGTCTTAAAGGCTTTGAGAGTTTTGGTTAGGGAGAGCATTTATGGGTCACAAGCTTTATACGTTATCACTTGTGTGAACCTCCCATGTATTCCGAGTGAATTGGTTGAGGTTGTTTCTCTCTGTATTTTGTACTCTAATATTTATAGTGGATAATTTGTGGGTCACAAGCTTGATATGTTATCACTTGTGTGAACCTCCCATGTATTCCGAGTGAATTGGTTGAGGTTGTTTCTCTCTGTATTTTGTACTCTCATATTTATAGTGGATTGCTCATCTCCTTTGTGGACGTAGGTCGATTGACCGAACCACGTTAAATCTTTGTGTCACTTGGTATATTTCTCGTAGTCTTCTTACTCGTGGTCTTTCGAGATTTGCTTTGCTAGCTTCCGCATTTACACCTGCTTATTTTCGGTCTTAACAGAAACTGTATTAGCGAAGTTATTAGATTTGAAAATAAATCCTTGAATTCTTAATAAATTTTATTTGAATTCATGTAGGTTTTCGTGATTGGATTTTAGTTAGATTGGTTAAAATTCTACTTGTGTTTTTGAGTAGAATTTGATGTAGGGTAAAAGATTCATAAGCCTTCAACACGATAAAAAACTTGAGAGGATCAACGAAACTAGGGGTGCTTCCGGTTCTATCAGTGCTTGAACTTTGATCATATAATTGATTCTAAGTATTTGGGGAAAGAAACCATGGAGTTTAGAGGGTTTAATTTTAAAAATGAAGACAAAATTTCTTCGGGCATATATTGGCAGTGTTGGTGCGTCGCACAGCTAAATTCAAGTTTTGGGAAAAAAAATTTCGCATCGTGGATCCATTCACGGACCGTTCTGTCTCAAAATTCATTTTTGAAACGAAAATTTAAATGTTTCTCCCCGTCGCGGACCCATTCTCATTTTTATCTATCTAAAGTTACTCGTCAACATCATGAGATCATTTCTATTACAAATAATAATCGTTGAATCCATAATTAAATTCAAAGATCAGTTAAGAGACATATTAAGAGAAGTTCATAATGTTTTGACAAGACTTCTATAAATGTTGTGATTTTGTTTTAGTACTTCAGTTTTATGTTCAGTAAAGAGTAAAGTTAAAGTTCCTTTCTTCAAAAGTATATGGGGACTATGTATTTCCAAATAGTTTAAAATATTTTCACATTTAAACAAGAACCAGAACTTTGATTTCAAAAAGAGCCTTTGAGCTAGTTCTTTTAATAAAGAGGAAACTTTGATTTCAAAAATACCTTTGAGCTACTTTTTGAGTAAGATCATTTGAGCTAGTTTTAATTAAATAGCCCTTGATCTATGTTTTGAGGAATTATCTCACACCACAGAAAAGAAGTAGTTTTTAAACATATATACCTACTATCATATTTTGGGAGTTATATGGAGCATTGATATAGTGGAGAGTTTAGACAAATGATAGCCCCCTTAAACCACGTAGCCGTCGTGGGTAGAAAAGAGTAATACTTTTTAGATCATTCCTTTTGTGATATTTAACATAGACTAATAAATTCACTATGTCAGTAAAGACCTATATTTCTATGCAAGGTAAAGTATGATCATTGTCATATGATGTAAAGTTTTGTATCATCACTATAGCTCTTAAGTGATGATTGTCAGTTACAGAAACTCTCACAATAGTATTTTGTATATTTATATATCAGAAATAATTGTATTTTCATATACAAAGAGAGTTCATGTTGTATCATTGCAGACATACATATTTATTATTGAATTTCTAATAAAAATAGAGCATACAAGCGTGTCTTAAAACTATTATTTATACTGCATTTATTTACACTATTTTATATTAAAATCACTTCAGTTTAGTTGAGTTGTGTAAAGCCCATGTAAGTGTTTCTTTCAAACTCTTTTCAAGATTATCTAATGTTTAGCATTCCAACTAGAATACTCATATATTAAATTTAGTGATTCTAAAGGCCTGCATCATATTATGATGCATAAGCATGTAACCAGGATTAGAATCCAATGAATTTTTGATCGGTTTGAGCACTACTGAAGCTCACGACATGACGGCCCAAGCTAATCGGGAGGTGGTACCCCGAGGAAACAAACATTTTAGCACCATGGCCTCCATCTTGAGGGATTTTACAAGGATAAATCCCCCTAGTTTCTATTCATCAAAAGTGGAGGAAAACCCCTAAGAGATCAATTATAAAGTCTACGAATTCCTCTATGCTTTGGGGTTTACTACTAGTGAAAAGGCCAAATTAGCCACCTACCAACATAAGGATGTGGCCGAAATTTGGTACGTCCAATAGAGAGACAATAGGCCTTTGAGAGATGGTTCGGTGACATGGGAGATTTTCAAGAAGGCCATTCCGAATAGGTTCTTTCCAAGGGAATATAGGGAAAATAAGGTTGAAGAATTGATCAACCATCATCAGGATGTATGAGCGTGATTAACTACTCTTTGAAATTTACTAAGTTGTCAAAGTATGCTCCTTCTTTGGTTTCAGACCCAAGAGATGAGATGAGTCATTTAGTGATGGGAGTATCCAATGACTTGAAAAAAGAATGTCATTCGACTATGCTACATGACAATATTAACATTTCTCGTCTCATGGTTCATGCTGAAAAAGTGGAAGAAACTAGGGCTAAGATGACGAGCAGAGACTCCAAGAAGGAAAGATCTTTAGATGGTGGTCATTCAAAGAGTAGTCTGAGATTCCACAAAATCCTAGGTTCAAGAAGAGGGTGTCTAATAAAGTTCCTTCCAAGTTCTTTATGACTAGCGATGATAGGGTGTCAAACCATAAGACTAAAAATTTCAAGGATACTAGTTCACCAACCAAGAAGACAACTTGTGGAAAGTGTTGCAAGAAGCACTATGTTTATTGTCTTACGGGAATAGACAATTTTTTTTGTTCTGCAAAAAGTGGACACAAGGTTCGAGATTGCCCAAATGTGAGGGGGAAAGACAAATAGAGTGGACAAGCAAGTGAATCTAATGATGCTCTGAAGAAAAACCGCTTTTATGCACTTCGCTCAAGGGATGATAAAGAGAATTCTATCGACGTGGTGACCGGTATGTTGAAAGTCTTTTCCGTGGATGTATATGCTTTACTTATTCCGGCCATTACAATATGTTTTGTTACTCCCTTGATAACTATGAAATTTTATATCTTATCCGACATTTGAATGAACTTTTTATGGTGTCTGCCCCGGTGGGTGAGTCGGTTGTTGCAAAGAGGGTGTATAGAAATTGTCCTATAATATTGGGTATGGATTGGTTGCATTCTTGCTTTTCCTATATAGATTGTAGAATGAGGGTGGTGAAGTTTAACTTTCCAAATGAGCCCTTTTTAGAATGGAAGGGGGAAAATTCTATTCCTAGACGTCATATCATATCTTTTTTGAAAGCTTGTAATATGATCTCTAATGGGTGTTTATACCATAAACTAGGATTCTAAGATTTAAACTTCGAAATTCATCCCATAGAGTCTGTCCCCGTAGTGAGGGAGTTTCCATAGGTCTATCCTAATGATCTTCCCGGTGTTTCTCCCGAACGAGAATTAATTTTTGTATCAAGTTTTTACCCGATACAGATCCTATTTCAATTCATCCTTATTGGATGGATCCATACGAATTGAAAGAGTTGAAGTCTCAACTCAATGATTTACTAAACAAATTCTTCATTAGACCTTGTATTTCTCCATGGGGTGCTCCGGTGTTGTTTGTGAAGAAGAAGGATGTGTCACTTAGAATGTGCATTAATTATCGCCAACTAAATAAAGTCACTATCAAGAACAAGTATCCTCTCCCTTGGATTGATGAATTGTTTGATCAACTCCAAGGGGCAAGCTACTTTTGTAAGATTGACTTTAGAGCGGGGTATCACAAACTTTAGGTGAGAGGTAAGGATATACCAAAGACGGAATTTCTGACTACACATAGTCACAATGAGTTCTTAGTAATGTTCTTTTGTCTCACTAATGCCCCGAAGACATTTATAGACATCTTGAAAAGGGTGTTTAAAAGGTACCTAGATTCATTTGTAATTGTCTTCATTGACGACATCTTGGTATATTCGAAAAATGAGGGTGATCACATGTACCATTTAAGTGTGGTGTAACAAGTGCTTAAGGAGAACCAATTGTTTTTCATCTATATTAAAATAAGTTTTTCTTGAGGTCGGTGGTGTTTATTGATCATATCATTTGTAATGAGTGAGTTGAGGTCAATCCAAGGAAAACTTAAGTAGTAAAAAATTTTCCTAGACCATTGACTCCAACCAACATTAGGAGTTTCGTGGGTTTAGCGAGTTATTATAGGAGGCTTATGGATGGTTTTGCGTCCATTGCATCTCTGTTAACTAATCTTACCCAAAGGGGTAAGAAATTTGATTAGTCGGAGATATGTGAGAGAAGTTTCCAAATCTTGAAAGATAGGGTTACTTCCGCTCTGGTGTTAACTTTACGGGAGGGTAAAAAGGGATTCGTTGTATATTGTGATGCATCATGAGTGGGTTTAGGGTGTTTGCTTATTCATCATTAGAAAGTAATAGACCATGATTCTAGACAACTTAAGGCGCATGAGAGAAATTATCCAACTCATGATCTTGAATTAGCGGTCATAGTATTTGCTATGAAAATATGGAGGCATTAATTGTATGGTATTCATATATATGTGTATACCGACCACAAGAGTTTCACATATATGTTTACTTAAAAGGAGTTGAACCTACAACAAAGAAGGTGATTGGAATTTTTGAAAGATTACGATATGAGTGTTCTCTATCACCTCGGCAAGGCCAATGTGGTTGCAGATGCTCTAAGTCATATGGCCATAGGTATTTTGTCTCATGTAGAGGAACCCAAGAAAGACCTAGTGAAAGATGTTCGCAGCTTTGCTACATTGGGTGTGAGGTTAGTAGATTCTCCAGATAGTGGTTTTATGGTCCATCGTAACTCCGAGTCATCCTTGGTGGTCGAGGTGAAGTCTAAATAAAACCTTTATCAACCATTGATGGAGTTGAAGAAATTGTTTCTTAGCAAACTTAATGAGTCATTCTCCTTGGGGGGAGTGGTGTCTTGAGGTATCGAGGAAGGTTGTGTGTTCCAAATGTAGATGGTTTCTGGAACTAGATCCTTGAGGAAGCTCATTGGTCTCGTTACTCCATTTCTCCAGGTTTGACAAAAATATATCATGACCTTAGGGAAGTATATTTATGGGAATGTGTAACGACCTGTTTAGTCGTTTTGAGCTGCAGATTTTATTTCTGGAAAAAACTGGCTGAGACGACGGAACCCACGACGGACCGTCATGGGCACGACGGACCGTCGAGGGAGTCTCGTTCCAAAACACTTAGAATTTTGAAATTTGGGTACTGAAATCGACTCTCTGAACTTCGTAACGGAATGGCAGGACGGACCGTCGTGGGCACGACGGACCGTCACAGACTCTTCAAGGAAATTGAGTCTCTGAACTCTGTGACGGAGCAGCAGGACGGACCGTCGCAGGCACGACGGCCCGTCACAGACTGCATAATCCCAGGCTGGGTCGGATTTCTGCTTAGTAACTTAAGGGGCGTTTTGGACTATTCCTGCTTCAATTATAAAGTTAGGGGGTTAATGTTAATAAGTCTAATTACTTGGGGGTTAAAAGAGGTAACCTT
>NC_028638.1:14104889-14141423 GCF_001406875.1 Solanum pennellii | reverse complement strand
AATAATAGATGTTGAATTTTAGAAGTTATTGAATTGGTTTTTATTAATGAGTTTAAGTCTTCCGCATTACTTTCTGTTGATATTAAATTGAAATGTTAAGATTTAGATTGGTTGGTTCGCTCACATAGGAGGGTAAGTGTGGGTGCCAGTCGCGGCTCGGTTTTGGGTCGTGGCAGAATGTTTGAAAAAGAACATAGCGGAGTTTGTTGCTAAGTGTCTAAATTCCCAATAAGTGAAAGCCGAACACTAAACGTCGGGTGGTTTACTACAAGAAATCAAAGTTCCTACTGAGAAGTGGGAAGAAATCAATATGGATCTTGTGGTAGGTTTGCCTAGGACACAAAAACAATATTACTCTATATGGGTGGTTGTGGATAGGTTCACAAAATTTACTCATTTCATTCCCGTGAATTCTACTTATTTGGTAGAGGATTATGCAAGGATCTTCATAGATGAGATTATGTATTACCATGGTATTCCGTTATCCATCATATTGGATCCAGGTGCACAATTCACATCTAGGTTTTGGAGCTCATTCCAAGAAGGGTTGGGTATCAAGGAAAAGTTAATAAATGCTTTTCATCCCCAAATGGATGGTCAAGATGAGAGTACTATTCAAACCCTTGAGGATATGCTAAGGTCTTGTAATATTAATTTCAAGGGTAATTGGGATAAGCATTTTCCTTTTGTGGAGTTTTTCTTACAATAATAGTTTCCATTCATCCATATTCATGGCTCCTTATAAAGCCTTGTACTGTAGGAGGTGTATATCACTTATACAATTGTTTAAAGAAGGTGAGTCTTAACTTTTGGGTCCCGATTTGTTTTATATGAATTTGGAGAAGGTTCATATCTTAAGGAACCGGTTGAAAACATCTTATTGTCGGCAAAAGTATTACTCCGATCATAAAAGAAAGGAATTAGAGTTTCAATAAGGTGATAAAGTGTATTTGAAAATTTAGCCTATGAAAAGGGTGGTTAGATCTGGCAAGAAAGGGAAGTTGAGTCCTCGTTATGTTGGTCCCTATGAAATCTGGTAAAGCAATGGTAGGGTTGCCTATGAGATAAGATTGCCCAGTGAATTTTCTTGATTTCATCTGATTCCATCTATGCTTAAGAAGTGTACATGTGATCCTGAGTGTATTCTTCCTATTGAGGGTCTTTGTGTGAAGGATAACCTCTATTATGAGGAAGTAACAGTTGAAATCCTTTATAGGCAAGTAAAGAAATTGAGGAACAAAGAGGTGGCTTCTGTAAAAGTGTTGTGTAAGAATAACCTAGTTGAGGGTCAAACATAGTAGTCTGAGGCCGACATGAAATCCCGTTACACTCATCTATTTGATAACTATGGCTAGTTTTTCTTACAAATAATAAGAATAATTAGTAAAATTTGAAGTTTCTTGATTTTTGGTGAAGTCTTCCAAAATGTTTATTTTTTGGGTGTCATTACAGCGAAGTTATAGTGAAATGTGCATTTGGACTTGAAAATTTGCAATTCTTGTTATTTTGAGTCATGTTGTGCATTTTGATATGGTGAGTCTTTATGAAATGACATTTAGCATGTTGATAAGTTAACATTTGTCATAATTGACTCATATATGGTATGTTTAGGTCATGTAATTGTTGTGAGAAAGAAATTCCTCATGGTGACTCTAATCCTTAGGTGTGGTAACTGAAGCTTTTGAATTGCCTTGTGTAAATGATATGATTGATGTTGTTATGTGTTGTTGTTGGTTTGGCAGCTAGTCTTGAGTCTATTCCTTTCTTCAAAAGATTTTAGTGTCATTTGGGGACGAATGTTCCTGGGGGGAGGATAATGTTACACTTTGAAAATCCAAGACGTGTTCTAGAGCCTAACATGAGTGTCATAAGGTTAAGACATTGTTTTAAGGTACATCTTAATGAATATAAGTTATTTAGGAAGTCTAGAAACCAAAACGTCCATGAAGTCCAGAAACTAGTTCAAGCAAGTACTAGCGTGCCTAAGCCTAATTGACTACCTTTTAGGAATGGAAAATTGATGAAAATTGGTGGAAGTGTTTCTAACATGTTTAAGTTGATTCATAGTTGAAAAGTACGGGCACGACTCCCCAATAACCAAATAAATTCCCTTGAGGTGGACACTTGCAAAAGGTGGCAAAAGTTGTCAATGGACAATGTCACCAACGGATGCCACAGACGGCTCGTGGTCTGATCGACGGGGCATCGATTTCCTTGGTCGATGGACACTTACCCAAATTATTGAAGGAACTTGTTTGCACAATCTCTTAACTTACAAATTGATGAGCAGCACGAAAGGCGGAGTGGTCGTCGATTGACCCACGATTCGTCGATCGTGGTGTCGCATATGAGGACTAATTTTCACTGCACGTTTTCACTTAAGTTAATTAATTAATTGGATTAGTTAGGAAGTTATTTAGGGTTTATTAGATGTATAATTAATTTGTTTAACCTCCTATATAAAGCCCTAAACTAAAGTCTCATAATTCAGTAACTCAAAACTCTCTTCCTTCTCTCTTCTTTCTCTCTCCCAAAAAAACCCCATTGTAGAACAACCTAAGGTTTTTTCAAGGGCTGCAAAGGGTCAATTTCCTCCATAAATATTCATAAATTAGAAATGTATGAGATATCTTTCACCTTTAAGACCTTTTTCCTCAAAGGGTTCCATTAAATTAATTTCAAAACTTGAGTTTTCAAGTGGGTTTCATCCAATCTCGAAATTGATTTTATGGATTAGATTGTTTATAATTTCTTTTGGATAATATTAATAGATTAATTATGATATATCATGAATACATTCTCCCTCACTCTCATGCTTACGTACTTGAGTATTGAAACAAGTTACTAGAAGTTTTAGAAGACTCCTTAAAAGAACTCGAAGAGGCTCTCTCAAAAATTTCGGAATAACTCTCAAAACATAAGCTTGACATCGCCTTGAATTTGAATTATTATTTCAAGGTAATGATTCATGTTATGGATAACTTATAAGTTTTTAGAAGTAGTTTAAAGTATTTAGAATAAAATGGAGTGAAGATACACTTTAACTGATCTCAAATGGAGCAACCAGGGGAGAACTAGAGGGGGAAGGTGACCTTGCGGCTATGGGTGGTGCGGGGACCAAATCCAGGAGTTCATTGAAGGTTTTGTGGACACCGCGGAAGGCGCGCCGTGCCAGACCCCACCCCTGAATATTCTGCCGCTCACTTTTGCTTGTTTTCTAATCCTAAGTCGCCTAAAACCGAACACTTTCTTCCCCAATCACTTGTATTCGATTGATTAACTTAATTACACTCTAACATACTAAAAAAACTAAAATTACTCAATTTTATTTCAAGAATTCATCAACTACCCAATACGGCATAATTTGGAATGAACGTCAACAACACTGATCAAGAACTCTAATCTTTAAACTTTAAGTATAGAATTTCGCTGAAAAATAATATGGTTGGCATGTGGGTGAACTAACTCAACACTATGGAAGCTCACATAAATCTGAAGTATTAGAACCATGGCAAAATTCCTCAACAAGACTCAAGAATCGTGACAAATGCTTGATCTTCTTATTTCTCCTCTTCTCTCTTCTTTACTCTTCTTGTCTCTTCTTGAAATCTCAATAAAACCCTAAGTGTATTTTAGGATTATGAGACTGAAACTAAAAGTATTATAATCTTAAAATAGTACTAAAAACGTATTAAACCTGATTAGGTAAGGAAAGGATCAAAATGCCCCTCGCTATTTTCAGCTAACTTTCCTTAACTAGACAACCTAACGTAAAAAAGGTCATATTTCACCCATCCAAACTCGAATTTTAGCAAATTCTATGTCTAGAGAAAGATAATTTAATGATCTTTCCTATGGTATCTAATAGCACACCTAACTCATTTTTTCAAGGAGTTCTGGTCGTTTGAAGTTGACTCAAAATTCATACATAGCCTAACATGCAAAATTTTAGATTTTGCTATTTCCAATTTGATTTTTTTTAACTCAATGTGCTAAATCGACTTAACTTACCTTAATACATACGTTAACAAGAGCTACCTCATCAAGAATGAGTACATCTAAAAGAAACTATGAAATCCCACAAAACTTATTAGATAAGGAAGAAATAACACCATATCATTATTTCATAACAGGGATAGTAGACCAAAGAAGATATAAAATTTTAATAAATACAGGACAAGAAGAAAATTACATAACAAGAGAGTTAGTATTAGAAGAAGAAATTATAAAAACAGGACACGTATGCCCTGGATTACCTACTGGGATAGTAAATGCAAATGAAGAAAGAACGGAAAAAGAAATAATAATAGGAGGAATACCCCTAGTAATACCATTTAAAATATACCAAGGAAATTATAATATTACATTAGGAATAAAATAACTAGAAAAAGTTAAACCATATAATATAGAAAATGAACAATTAACAATAACTAGCCAAAATAAGAAAATAATTATAAAAAGGATAAAATGAATAATGAAAATATTTATACTTGCAAAAATATTGTAGAAAGATATCACAACAGGTATTACACCCCTATGATAGATACAGGAGCAGAAGCGAATATATGTATATTCAATTGCTTACCAGAAGATAAATGGGAAAAATTAAAATCACCAATGGTAGTAACAGGATTTAATAATGAAGGAAGTATGATTAAATATAAAGTAAAAAATATAAAAATACAAATATGGGATAAAATATTAACAATAGAAGAAATGTACAATTTTGAATTTACAACAAAAGATATGCTATTAGGAATGCCATTTTTAGATAGATTTTACCCACATATAATAACAAAAACACACTGGTGGTTTACTACACCATGTGGAAACAAGATAGGAGCAAAAAGAGTAAATAATAAACAACGAAAACCTGTAGAATGGATAAAAGGAAGTGAAAAAATAAATCAAGAAATGGAAGATATAAATAAGAAACAAATATCACAATTAGAAATTATCATATTTACAATAGATAAAGTTAAAATAATAAATGAACAACTAGAACAATTATATAACGAAGATCCATTACAAGGATGCGGAAAACATAAGACAAAAGTAAAAATTGAACTAATAGATGAAATTAGTATAATAACACAGAAACCATTAAAATATAACTTTGATGATTTAAAAGAATTTAAAATACATATAGAAGAATTATTAGAAAATAATTATATACAGGAGAGCAATAGTAAACATACAAGTCCAGCATTTATAGTTATAAAACATAGTGAACAAAAAAGAGGTAAAAGTAGAATGGTTATAGATTATCGTAACATAAATGCCAAAACTAAAACATATAATTATCCAATACCAAATAAGATTCTAAAAATAAGACAAATACAAGGATATAACTATTTTAGTAAATTTGATTGTAAATCAGGATTTTAACATCTAAAACTAGAAGAAGAATCTAAACAGCTAACAGCATTTACAGTACCGCAAGGTTTCTATGAATGGAATGTTCTACCGTTTGGATAAAAAAATGCGCCAGGTAGATATCAACAGTTTATGGATAACTATTTTAACCAGTTAGAGAATTGTATTGTATATATAGATGATATATTATTATATTCTAAAACACAAGATGAACACATAAGATTATTAGAAAAATTATACATATAATTAAACACTCAGGTATAAGTTTAAGCAAAAAGAAAGCAGAAATCATGAAACCACAGATAGAATTTCTAGGAATACAAATAGACAAAAATGGAATAAAAATGCAAACCCATATAGTACAAAAAAATAATCAGCATTGATGAAAATATAGATACAAAAAAGAAATTACAATCCTTTCTAGGATTAGTAAACCAAGTAAGAGAATGCATACCGAAATTAGCAGAACATTTAAAACCATTACATAAAAAACATAAAAAAGATGTGGAATATCATTTCGACAATAAGGATAAAGAACATCTAAGACATATTAAGAGTTTATGTAAAAAATTACCAAAACTATATTTTCCTGATGAAAATAGATCATTTAATTATATCGTTGAAACAGATTCAAGTGATCATAGTTATGGAGGAGTTTTAAAATACAAATATGAAAAAGAAAAGATAGAACACCATTGTAGATATTATTCAGGATCTTATACAGAAGCACAAATAAAATGGGAAATAAATAGAAAGGAATTATTTGCATTATATAAGTGTTTATTAGCATTCGAACCATATATTGTTTACAATAAATTTATTGTAAGAACATATAATACACAGGTAAAGTGTTGGATCACAAAAAAGGTAGAAGATTCAGTTACAACAAAGGAAATAAGGAGACTAGTATTGAATATATTAAATTTTACATTTACAATTGAATTGATAAAAACAGACAAAAATACTATTGCAGATTATCTCTCACGAGGAAAATAGTCCAAATATACAAGAAAAAATACTAGCTGCCATAACTACACTTTGTCAAAAAGTGGAAAGTCTTGACAGTGAAGTACAACTATTGAAGAAAGAATCTAACAGTCAGCAGCATGACTCTAAACATGCGGAACTACATCGTCCGGCAGACGATAAAAGGACAGAACTAAAAGGTGACGTTGAGAAACACCTAAAAACTCAAAATACTAACAAATTATCAACTGCAGGTATAAATGAAGCAAATACAAGTAAAGGAAAAAATATCAATTTAAACAATCTATTTGAAAAACCATTCATTCCCAGAAAACAAATTATAGATATAACACCAAATCCACTAACTTCTACCTACGCAGAAAGCCTAAACAGAGAAAAGAAGATATATAACCATATTACCCAATCATATATCGAAAATATATATACAATCCAAACGTTTTTGAACCTCAAGCCAAGATCTACTACGACTACAGAAAAAACACAGGATTATGTAACCCAACATTTGCAAGGCTACAACAAACTAATCGCACAACCTAAAACTAACCCAAACTTAGTTAGAACTTGTTACAGTTATGGACTACTTAGTACGATATATACATATGATGGTACAGAAATAAGTGGAATCCCTGACACCCACAAAGCCTTTTTAGCATAAAAAAGAATTACAAAAGGCAACCTATTTTTTATAAAATTTTATACAGCACCAGCAGAAATACTTTTTGACGAAATAAAATCAACTATCCAAGTTGTCAAAATGGGATTGACACGGGAAATGATAATACCAGAGGAGTTATCGGCACAGCCAGAAATACCTAAAGTTGAGATACCTAATTTTTATGCAAATAAAAGGACAATTGGGCTATGAACTATAATCCAAGAACTAGCTACAAATTATCTACAAGGAATTGCTATTTGGAATTATTATTCCAGAGACCATTTAATGATATATGCAAATTCCAAAGAAGTTAGGCCAGCAGATATGGTAGTAATACAGAGATGGATATTATCTTTGTTAAAGCCGGAATTACCACCAACAACTAGAGCTTTGAAGCAAGGATTT
The DNA here is from genome assembly GCF_001406875.1 of Solanum pennellii. Classification (NCBI taxonomy): domain Eukaryota; kingdom Viridiplantae; phylum Streptophyta; class Magnoliopsida; order Solanales; family Solanaceae; genus Solanum; species Solanum pennellii. Next base: position 14,134,000 of record NC_028638.1, on the reverse strand, counting down.
ATTTCGAAAGAATTATTTACAAGATATTGCAAACTGATTGGACATGAGTATCAGGAACATATATGTTCAAAATGCAATGGAGAAGATACCTATGTCCCAGACGTACAGCTGGAATGAACTAAGAAAAAGAAGGTAAAGGAAAAAATAGGCATAAAGAGGTATGTACAAATTAGTCAATTTGTATAGTTTTACTTTTTGAGTCATGTAAATTGTCGGCCAAGAAGGCCATAAAAAAAATGTGTCCTATTCATGAATAGTAGAGGACAAAAAGTCACATTCATGAATAGTAGGAGTCAAGTTACTGTGTAAATAGTAAAGGTCAAGTTACTGTGTAAATAGTAAAGGCCAATCGTCTTTTAGTAAGGATGAAAGGTCGCTAGGAACTTGTATATAAGTGGCATTTGCCTTTGTAAATAAATCATCAATCACTAACCATCCATACAACTCTCTTTTCTTACAATATAGTCGATCCCCCCCCCCCACATTGTTCTAGAATTACTGTGTATGTCTCACTTATATCACTTATTTCTGATTTTTGGTAATTTATTGTATCTGATTCATTTTCGTCTATTTCATTTATTTCAAGGTCTTCATTTAGTTTTTGTTCCATCTCTTTTATTTCATTAGTTAGCTCTTTTTCTTTTTCTATCTGTTTCTCTTTTTGTTTAGTTTCATATAATAATTTTAACCTAGCTAATTCTTTTTCTAATTCACTTATTCTTGTATTTTTTATTTCTTCTAAATGTTGTACTTCTTGTTTTGCTTGTATTTTTATTTTTTCAATTTCTTTTGATTTGTCTATTTCTTCATTTTCTTTTGTTATTCTTATCATAGCTGTTAAACTATCTTCTAATTTTGCTGTTTCTTTTTCTAACATTAAATATAAATTATTTCCTATTTTTTTATATCGTCTTCCTAAATTTGAAAATATTATTTTTATTATCATTCCATCTTGATTCTCATATGTCTTTTAGTCTACTGCAAATTCTTCTTTATTCATTATAATTTATGTATTTGTAATCTATATTCAAGGCAATTTATTTCTAGTTCTAGCATAAATATAACTTTTCTTTGTGCTAATATCGATTTATTACATACTCCTGCTAAAATATTTTCTTCTAGCCTTCTTTTTCTATGTTGTAATTCTTGTCTCTTTTCTACCAATTGTTGTTTATATTTTTCTTTGTTCATGCTGTTTTTTCAGGTAACAAACATATTTATATTCTGTTTTTGAGATTGTATTTATCAAATAATTTGTCTTATCGTTACTTGTTTTAGTAAGTTGTGATAGTTCATATTCTATGTATAAGGGTTTTAATTTTTTCCATATCTTTCGTACTTTTTTTTATCTATCTTGGTTTTTGTTATTTTAGATTCTTTATTTGTTGTATTTTTCATTTATATTTTTCTGTACAAAATTTTAAAAAGTTTATTAATTTGGTTGGATCTTTAATAAATTTTATCTTATAAATTTTATTACTTCGTTTTTGCCAAATTTCAAACCTTTTTGGTTCAGTCATTTTATAATTCTAATTCTATTTTATCGTATAGATCTATGTTTTTTATAATTTTTATCCAATATTGTAAGTACATATATTTTATCATTGATCTCTAAATATTTCTAGATCATCATATAAGTCTATGTCAAAATAATTATCATAAAAATCATCTTGTATATCTAATTCAGCCCAACCTTGAGTTGTTACTTCTATTATTTCATATGTTACTAATATATCATAAATTGTTCTTTTTATATCTGTATTAAGACCTTTTAATATATAGAGTATTAATATCTTGTAATTAACATCATCATCTAACAAATAGGTATTCATTTTTATCATATGTTTTGCTTTTTTAAAGTTTATTCCCTCTAACCTCTTAGTTGATTATACTTATTCATCATATTATACTAAAGTTATTTAATCATCTGTTCTAGTCACTACTATGGTTTTCTTCTTCAATCAGTTACCCTAACAGCGCCTCAACTCTGTGTACTCCCCTAAATGGCCTTCTTGCCTACCGGTTTCCACCATAGGATGGCATAGTCTAGGCTTACCTACTCTCAGAATATTTCCGTAGCAAACCTTCTAAAGATGATTATCATAACAATACTATAGCATGATGAATATTTATAATTAATCAAGACATTATAAGGAATAAAGCAGTCTTAGCTATTCATAAGTATAAATGAATATACCTGTTCTTGTAGATCATCCTTCATAGTTGATTTGTTTTCCATAAATATTTTCTTATCTTAACTTATTTTTAACTTAGCTCTGATACCAATGTGGGGGAGGGGGGGGATCGACTATATTGTAAGAAAAGAGAGATGTATGGATGGTTAGTGATTGATGATTTATTTACAAAGGCAAATGCCACTTATATACAAGTGCCTAACGACTTTTCATTAAATAGTAAAGGTGAAGTTACTGTGTAAATAGTAAAGGCCAATCGTCTTTTAGTAAGGATGAAAGGTCGTTAAGAACTTGCGTATAAGTGGCATTTGCCTTTGTAATAAATCATCAATCACTAACAGAAATCGAAAAAATAAAAATACAAGCAAAACAAGAAGTACAACATTTAGAAGAAATAAAAAATACAAGAATAAGTGAATTAGAAAAAGAATTAGCTAGGTTAAAATTATTATATGAAACTAAACAAAAAGAGAAACAGATAGAAAAAGAAAAGAGCTAACTAATGAAATAAAAGAGATGGAACAAAAACTAAATGAGGACCTTGAAATAAATGAAATAGACGAAAATGAATCAGATACAATAAATGACCAAAAATCAGAAATAAGTGATATAAGTGAGACACACAGAAATTCTAGAACAGGTAAATATACCGAAAAAATTAGAAATAAACACAGGAGATATGAATCGACCTAGTACGTCAAGAGTTAAAACTCCAGACAATAGTCCCGGAAATAGTCCTAGAATTAGTCCTAGATGGACACCACCAACTTATTATACAAAAAGTTATCAGCAATCAGATAGAACTAACGCAATATGGAATAGTAGATTAAATAAAAATCGGATACCAAAACCAATAAACGAACAATATAATTTCTTAGATCTAGATTGTGTTACAGATAAAAATAAGCAATATTACTATGGATAGGAAATATATCTAAGCAACTAATAGATAACAAAATAAAAACAACAGAAACACCAAGGTATATAGAAAGGACATTTGTAGGAACAACAAGATTATGGATAGAAAATCTACCCTCAGAAAGTTTAGAAGTACTTAGAAGTGATAAGAAAATAGATGGATCTCCATCAGCAAGAAATATAGATATACTAGATATATATGAATCAGCAATAGGAAATGAATTTGGTGGTATGACCACAGATATAAAAGAACAAAATAGAGAAAAAGCAATAAATAGGCAACTTATGACAAAATTAGCTATATGTAAAATGTGTTATATAGAAGAATACACTTGTGCATTTAAAGAATATTATTACAAAGCAAAATACAATTTAAATGAAGCAAAAGAAATAAGACAACAATATTTTACGAAATTACCAGAACCATTTAGTACAAAAATAATAAAATATTGGAATGATGAAGGATTGGTAGATACTTTAGGAGCTAGGATAAAATTTTTACACCAATGCTTCATACAACTATGTGAAAACCAAAAAGAAAAATTAAAAATGGAAAAAGTACTAAACAAGAATTTAGCCTGTTGTAAAAATAAAATGGCACCACAGTTTGGATGTACAAATAAAAAGGAAAAGCCTAAAAGGTATAAAAATTATAGAAAAACTAAAACTAGATATAAATATAAAAAACCAAGGCAAAAATATTATGTAAAAAACTATAAAATAAAAAGACCATATAGACCAAAAAGAAAACGGTCACAATGTACTTGCTACAATTGCGGAAAGATAGGACACATAGCTAGAGATTGTAAGTTACCCAAAGATCCAAAAAGGAAGCAAATTGCAGAAGTAATTATAAATAATGACGAATATATGCAAATAGAATACATAGACTATGAATTAAGTGAAAATGATAGTATATATGAAGTATCAGATATAGAAACAGAAAATGAAGAAGAGAATATGGATTTAGATAATAATGAAATAGACGAAGAAATCTAATGTCTGAAGACGATATAAAAGTAATAAACAAAGAAGATTATCAAAATGAAGAATTATCAAACCAAAAAATTATATTTGATAATACAATTTTTGAACAAATAAAAGGAAAAGAATTAGACTTAAGTGTTGAAAAAGTACTTGAAATACCTACTTTGAGAAATTGGTTTAAAAGACAAAAGGAAGAATATTATGTAGTTAGTCAGAAAGAACATATTATAGATTGTAAATATGCAAAAGGAAAAGCATATATACCTATACTAAGTAAACGAATAATAAATAAAGAAATACAAGATATAAAAGCTAAAACACCTATAAAATATGTACATTTAGGAGGAACAGAAATATTAATAAAAGCTTGTTTTAGAGAAGGAATAGATACACCTATTGAACTATATTTAGCAGATGATAGAATTATACACCCTATAGAAAAAAGTGTAATTAGTGCAGTAAAAGGAAACTTAATATACCAAAAATTTAAGTTTATAATAAGTGCTAATTATACAATAGCATTAACAGATAGAAATATAGATAAATCATTAGTATTATATTGGAAAATGTCTGGAATAGAGTTAGCACCAGGCAGTAAAATATTTACAGCAAGGTGTAAAAACTTATATATATTAACAGCAAAACATAAAATAACAGAAAGAAATAAAATTGATAAAATAAAAATAGAAAATCCTTTCGAAAAAATAATTATTGTAATAGACAATAATGACTATAGCTATAAAGAAATAGACATAGAAGAAGATTTAGAAATTGTAAAAGAAAGATTAAGTACTTCAAGTGTACCAAATACGTTAACAAGAGCTACCTCATCAAGAATGAGTACATCTAAAAGAAACTATGAAATCCCACAAAACTTATTTGATAAGGAAGAAATAACACCATATCATTATTTCGTAACAGGGATAGTAGACCAAAGAAGATATAAAATTTTAATAAATACCGGACAAGAAGAAAATTACATAACAAGAGAGTTAGTATTACAAGAAGAAATTATAAAAACAGGTCACGTATGCCCTGGATTACCTACTGAGATAGTAAATGCAAATGAAGAAACAACGGAAAAAGAAATAATTATAGGAGGAATACCCCTAGTAATACCATTTAAAATATACCAAGGAAATTATAATACTACATTAGGAATAAAATAGCTAGAAAAAGTTAAACCATATAATATAGAGAATGAACAATTAACAATAACTTGCCAAAATAAGAAAATAATTATAAAAAGGACAAAATGAATAATGAAAATATTTATACTTGCAAAAATTATTGTAGAAGGATATCACAACAGATATTACACCCCTATGATAGATACAGGAGCAGAAGCGAATATATGTAAATACAATTGCTTACCAGAAGATAAATGGGAAAAATTAAAAACACCAATGGTAGTAACAGGATTTAATAAAGAAGGAAGTATGATTAAATATAAAGCAAAAAATATAAAAATACAAATATGGGATAAAATATTAATAATAGAAGAAATGTACAATTTTAAATTTACAACAAAAGATATGCTATTAGGAATGCCATTTTTAGATAGATTTTACCCACATATAATAACAAAAACACACAGGTGGTTTACTACACCATGTGGAAAAAAGATAGGAGCAGAAAGAGTAAATAATAAACAACGAAAACCTATAGAATGGATAAAAGGAAGTGAAAAAATAAATCAAGAAATGGAAAATATAAATAAGAAACAAATATCACAATTAGAAATTATCATATTAACAATAGATAAAGTTAAAATAATAAATGTACAACTAGAACAATTATATAACGAAGATCCATTACAAGGATGCGAAAAACATAAGACAAAAGTAAAAATTGAACTAATAGATGAAAATAGTATAATAACACAGAAACCATTAAAATATAACTTTGATGATTTAAAAGAATTTAAAATACATATAGAAGAATTATTAGAAAATAATTATATACAGGAGAGCAATAGTAAACATACAAGTCCAGCATTTATAGTTATAAAACATAGTGAAAAAAAAGAGGTAAAAGTAGAATGGTTATAGATTATCGTAACTTAAACGCCAAAACTAAAACATATAATTATCCAATACCAAATAAGATACTAAAAATAAGACAAATACAAGGATATAACTATTTTAGTAAATTTGATTGTAAATCAGGATTTTATCATCTAAAACTAGATGAAGAATCTAAACAGCTAACAGCATTCACAGTACCGTAAGGTTTCTATGAATGGAATGTTCTACCGTTTGGATATAAAAATGCGCCAGGTAGATATCAACATTTTATGGATAACTATTTTAACCAGTTAGAAAATTGTATTGTATATATAGATGATATATTATTATATTCTAAAACACAAGATGAACATATAAGACTATTAGCAAAATTTATACATATAATTAAACACTCAGGTATAAGTTTATGCAAAAAGAAAGCAGAAATCATGAAACCAATGATAGAATTTCTAGGAATACAAATAGACAAAAATGGAATAAAAATTGAAACTCATTTAGTACAAAAAATAATCACCATTGATGAAAATATAGATACAAAAAAGAAATTAAAATCCTTTCTAGGATTAGTAAACCAAGTAAGAGAATATATACCGAATTAGCAGAACATTTAAAACCATTACATAAAAAACTTTAAAAAGATGTTGAATATCATTTCGACAATAAGGATAAAGAACATATAAGACATATTAAGAGATTATGTAAAAAATTACCAAAACTATATTTTCTGGATGAAAATAGATCATTTACTTATATCGTTGAAACAGATTCAAGTGATCATAGTTATGGAGGAGTATTAAAATACAAATATGAAAAAGAAAAGATAGAACACCATTGTAGATATTATTTAGGATCTTATATAGAAGCACAAATAAAATGGGAAATAAATAGAAAGGAATTATTTGCATTATATAAGTGTTTATTAGCATTCGAACCATATATTGTTTACAATAAATTAATTGTAAGAACAGATAATATACAGGTAAAATGTTGGATAACAAAAAAGGTAGAAGATTCAGTTACAACAAAGGAAATAAGGAGACTAGTATTGAATATATTAAATTTTACATTTACAATTGAAGTGATAAAAACTGATAAAAATATTATTTCAGGATATCTCTCACGAGGAAAATAGTCCAAATATACAAGAAAAAATACTAGCTGCCATAACTACACTTTGTCAAAAAGTGGAAACTCTTGACAGTGAATTACAACTATTGAAGAAAGCATCTAACAGTCAGCAGCATGACTCTAAACATGCGGAACTACATCGTCCGGCAGACGATAAAAGGCCAGAACTAAAAGGTGACGTTGAGAAACACCTAAAAACTCAAAATACTAACAAATTATCAACTGCAGGTATAAATGAAGCAAATACAATTAAAGGAAAAAATATCAATTTAAACAATCTATTTGAAAAACCATTCATTCCCAAAAAAACAAATTATAGATATAACACCAAATCCACAAACTTCTACCTACGCAGAAAGCCTGAACAGAGAAAAGAAGATATATAACCATATTACCCAATCATGTATCGAAAATATATATACAATCCAAACTTTTTTAAACCTCAAGCCAAGATCTACTACCACTACAGAAAAAACACAGGATTATGTAACCCAACATTTGCAAGGCTACAACAAACTAATAGCACAACCTAAAACTAAGCCAAACTTAGTTAGAGCTTATTACAGTTATGGACTACTTAGTACGGTATATACATACGATGGTACAGAAATAAGTGGAATCCCTGAGATCCACAAAGCCTTTTTAACATACAAAAGAAGTACAAAAGGCAACCTACTTTTTATAAAATTTTATACAGCACCAACAGAAATACTTTTTGACGAAATAAAACCAACTATCCAAGTTGTCAAAATGGGATTGACACGGAAAATGATAATACCAGAGGATATATCGGCACAGCCAAAAATATCTAAAGTTGAGATACCTAATTTTTATGCAAATAAAAGGACAATTGGGCTATCAACTATAATTCAAGAACTAGCTACAAATTATCTACAAGGAATTGCTATTTGGAGTTATTATTCCAGAGACCATTTAATGATATATGCAAATTCCAAAGAAGTTAGGACAGTAGATATGGCAGAAGTACAGAGATGGATATTATCTTTGTTAAAGCCGGAATTACCACCAACAACTAGAGCTTTGAAGCAAGGATTTATTTCGAAAGAATTATTAACAAGATATTGCAAACTGATTGGACATAAGTATCAGGAACATATATGTTCAAAATGCAATGGAGAAGATAACTATGTCCCAGAAGTACAGCTGGAATGAACTAAGAAAAAGAAGGTAAAGGAAAAAATAGACATAAAGAGATATGTACAAATTAGTCAATTTGTATAGTTTCACTTTTTGAGTCATGTAAATTGTCGGCCAAGAAGGCCATAAAAAAATAAAAAAAACAAAAAAAAACTGTGTCCTATTCATGAATAGTAGAGGACAAAAAGTCACATTCATGAATAGTAGGAGTCAAGTTACTTTGTAAATAGTAAAGGTCATGTTACTGTGTAAATAGTAAAGGTCAAGTTACTGTGTAAATAGTAAAGGCCAATCGTCTTTTAGTAAGGATGAAAGGTTGTTAGGAACTTGTATATAAGTGGCATTTGCCTTTGTAAATAAATCATCAATCACTAACCATCCATACATCTCTCTTTTCTTACAATATAGTCGATCCCCCCACATTGGTATCAGAGCTAAGTTAAAAATAAGTTAAGATAAGAAAATATTTATGGAAAACAAATCAACTATGAAGGATGATCTACAAGAACAGGTATATTCATTTATACTTATGAATAGCTAAGACTGCTTTATTCCTTATAATCTCTTGATTAATTATAAATATTCATCATGCTATAGTATTGTTATGATAATCATCTTTAGAAGGTTTGCTATGGAAATATTCTGAGAGTAGGTAAGCCCAGACTATGCCATCCTAAGGTGGAAACCGGTAGGCAAGAAGGCTGTTTAGGGGAGTACACAGAGTTGATGCGCTGTTAGGGTAACTGATTCGAAGAAAACCATAGTAGTGACTAGAACAGATGATTAAAATAACTTTAGTATAATGTGATGAATAAGTATAATCAACTAAGAGGTTAGAGGGAATAAACTTTAAAAAAGCAAAACATATGATAAAAATGAATACCTATTTGTTAGATGATGATGTTAATTACAAGATATTAATACTCTATATATTAAAATGTCTTAATACAGATATAAAAAGAACAATTTATGATATATTAGTAACATATGAAATAATAGAAGTAACAACTCAAAGTTGGGCTGAATTAGATATACAAGATGATTTTTATGATAATTATTTTGACATAGACTTATATGATGATCTAGAAATATTCAGAGATCAATGATAAATTATATGTACTTACAATATTGGATAAAAACTATAAAAAAACATAGATCTATACGATAAAATTGAATTAGAATTATAAAATGACTGAACCAAAAAGGTTTGAAATTTGGCAAAAACGAAGTAATAATATTTATAAGATAAAATTTATTAAAGATCCAACCAAATTAAGTAAACTTTTTAAAATTTTGTACAGAAAAATATAAATGAAAAATACAACAAATAAAGAAACTAAAATAACAAAAACCAAGATAGATAAAAAAGTACGAAAGATATGGAAAAAATTAAAACTATTATACATAGAATATGAACTATCACAACTTACTAAAACAAGCAACGTTAAGACAAATTATTTGATAAATACAATCTCAAAAACAGAATATAAATATGTTTGTTACCTGAAAAAACAGCATGAACAAAGTAAAATATAAACAACAATTGATAGAAAAAATAGCTGAAAAGAGACAAGAATTACAACATAGAAAAAGAAGGCTAGAAGAAAATATTTTAGTAGGAGTATGTAATAAATCGATATTAGCACAAAGAAAAGTTATATTTATGCTAGAACTAGAAATAAATTGCCTTGAATATAGATTTCAAATACATAAATTATAATGAATAAAGAAGAATTTGCAGTAGACGAAAAGACATATGAGAATCAAGTTAGAATGATAATAAAAATAATATTTTCAAATTTAGGAAGACGATATAAAAAAATAGGAAATAATTTATATTTAATGTTAGAAAAAGAAACAGCAAAATTAGAAGATAGTCTAACAGCTATGATAAGAATAACAAAAGAAAATGATGAAATAGACAAATTTATGGGGTGGTACAACTACTTAGCTTATTTTATATGTCGCATTCATAAATTCACTTTCAAGGTTGGACTCGATGAAAAATTATATGCTTCTCAAAAAGTAATATTAATTGATCTCTATGACAAGACATACATTCCATAAAATAACTTACTATTTCACCAAGATATATTATTATCATCCAATCTAGCAAACATATTAACCCATCTCAAGATGTAAGATTTTACTTGATCAAATGACAATTATTTTATGCAAATCATAATAGTTATATCTGGATTAAAAATAAAAGTACGTTTAACAGTTTAAAGAAAGTTTTTTCCAACTAATCTAAAACAAGTATCTCTACTCGGTCATATTCAATGCATACAAAATGCACTAGAATAAAAAGTTAGAACTATATTGTTCCCATAATAAAGAAAAATTACATATGATCTTGTGCTACAATCGAACCAATGACATGCGAAATTTCCATCCTAATTATGAACAAAAAGTATTATCACTATTAGAACCGATGATTTAATCCTTTGTGTATATGATAAAACTCTACACATTAAATAATGTACTATATAAGTAAACAAACATCATAAATGAATATATGATCCATTAAAACAGAATAAATACTTATTCTATAATGAATAATATATCTTCAGATATGGCTAATAGTATAGATCCGAAAAATCTCCCACTTAGACTTTTAATCATCAAATTGTTGTTTTTATCAAAATGCATGTTTAATAGAATATACCCAATAAATCTCCCACTTAAATATTTAATCTTGAAAGTTAATAGAATACTATGTCTAAACACATGATTAATAGTATTTATCCTAAAAACCTCTCACTTAGACTCTTAATTATACATGTACAACTTTCACAGGCATTCATTTAGATCTAATAAAAATAAATTTATCAAGCTATTTTGACATGCAATTTTGTCTAATAGTGCTTCGTCGTTAAAAAAAATTGTATTAAATCTCAAGAGACCTTATAATGAAACCCTCCAAGAGTGTATTTATTTTCATGAGTGCTATCATGATATTTTTCTCAAACATAGAACAATTCAATCATATTTATGATTCTCTTACTACGAGTAAGTACTACTACATCATCACCCTATTATGTTATTGAATCATAGTATTTTCTTCAAATCTTTCGATAATGAAATATTAACAACTTTTCATGTAGTGTTCATTTGCTCAACATCACTCTCACTTCTTGTACATCTGTTTAGTAAGGTTTCTGCCACTTCTTAAATGCAATTGAACATCATCTATGACATAATGATTTGATTTTCTTGAGCGTCTGAATTTAGAATTCACTTATTTGTTATTTCTTTGTACAATTTGTATAAGATTATTTTACTTCTAACATGGTTTGCTAAATAATCATTTTCTAAAATTCAGACAATTGTATTAACAATTTCCTTAATTTCTAGGACATTATAATACACCTTCTTTCATTCTTTAGGATATCCAATTATCACACACATTATGTTCTTAATTCAAAAATTTTTACCATCCTACTCAGCACATGTGTTGGACAATAATATATTTGAACATGTCACATATTAGACTAGTGTTAAATCTATAGGTTTTTAAGGTACTAACTTGAAATAAATTGAATTCAAAATGTGATTTATAGTTATTTGAACCTATCCCAAAAAATTTAATTATAAGTCAACAATAAATCATATAATTTCATAATGGTGTACCTTTTTTTATCTTCTATACCAATCTATAATAGAGTGTCTGGTTTAGAAAATTAAAATACAATTATTCTATAAGGTAGGTGACTCATGAGCTTTGTAGAGAGGTTTACATCACTACAATTAGATTGCATTGACTTTATATAATTGTGATAATGCTATTTTCATGTGTAATAATTTTAGAGTTTATCAAGACATTTAGACTTACATAATATCAAAAAGTTCGTATCATGATTAACCTTTTGAAAACTAAGAATTCTTAAATTCACCTCGTTCCCAAATGCTCATTTAATACACAAATCAGAGTAGATTAATTATAACTTATCACTACTTCTTTTTCCTTATTAATACGATAGTTCTCGTTGTCATTTTCCTTCTAAATAAGACTCACATGTTCGTAGTGACCGTACTTTCAATAAACCGTTATGTCCAGCAATTAACCACCCTGAAAATCTTATTTACAATAAATGAGTTAGACGCTAATGTAAATATAAGTTTCATTCAATTTAAAAGATATTTTTCCTTATGAGATTGACTGATATAATTCAATTCTTGAGAGATAATACAAATAAAAAAAACGCATCAATATACCACAAGAAATTAAATTTTCATCAAGCTAAATGATAAGAGAGTTACAAACAAATATATTCAATGCTGCTCTCTTCTCTAGTTAGAAATTGAAAATAATTTCTTATAACACAACGTACATTTACAATGCGTTATTTCAAATAATATATTTTCTCTACCAAATGAAAAACATATGTAGTACTAAGTGGGTGCGTATTGTCTATTAAGAAAATGAGATATTATACATTTAATAGATAATCATATTTAGAATAATCGTAAATAACAAAATTTAGGGTTCATTTATACATATACATTAATGCATCTCAAATAGACAATCAATGGGATTGGAGAAGTACTCATGCAATACACATATACATTAACTGATTATTCAATTCATATACTTATACATATCTTACTCAGATTGAGAGTCTACTTTTTCATCTGTCAAGTGACAATCTTCTTGTTGGATTTATCCAATCATATATTACTCAATTTAGAAGAGTTACTACTTCTTATAAAAATTAGATGATTAAATACATACTGACGTCCATTAATTTCATCCGATAGCGAGGAAAGTCTAAGCCAACGCATCAAATTAATACTTTACTTCTATTCAATCCTGGTAAACAAGGGAGGTGCCACTAAAATAAAATATTACTAAAAAAACATATGAAAATCCAAGGAAATAATATTTCTTATTAGCCTGTTCTTATGAATCTACCAATTTGAGATCAACTACAGTACACTTTTTTTTTAATTCAAAAACTATGATCAATTTTGTAAAACAATAATGTTTGTCAAAAAAAATATACTTTTTTTTGCTCAGTAATTCTCATGACATATTATCATTAGTGAAATAGATATACTAATAAAAAATAAAGAAAAAATATTTTAAACTATTTACATTATCTTAGTATTATTTTCTAAAAATCAACTTGTTTATGTATATATTGAATATCTAAAATTCAAAACACAACTCATAGATATTCATGTGTCATGAATGACAAGGTTTTATGAAAAATATAACACCTCGCAACTAGGAAGAACTAGAAGGAGGTTTAAAAATATGGAAATAGTTACTTTTTTGAAGTACAAGGAAATATAGAAATTTTTGAGTAAGTTAAAGTGAGTTTTTTTATCAACTTCAAACAATCATAACTCCTACAACACATCAATTTAGGTGTAGTTCCAGACATAGTAATAAAGCTTGGAATAATCTTTCCAACTCCGCTATGTTTGACAGATTTAGAGTTTGTATGACTGAGTTATGCCTTTAGGAAGTTGGGTTCTTAGATTAATGAAACTCTAAGTTATGCCTTTCAGAAGGTTTATTGTTGGATTAAGTTAAGTCTAATTCGGTTTTTTGAAGGTGAAATTAGTATTTTCCTTGCCTAATTCTTTAAGTTCTTCTTTTAGGAATTAATCGGTGTAAAACATAATTTTTGGTCAGTTTAGAAAATTTAAGAGTTTCACGCTAGGGCTTGGAGAAAAGTGAAAAGAGAAGAGAAATCATGAATCGCCGAGAACATTTGAGCTTTGCGTGTTGATTTCATCGGGTGTGATCTCTACAAGGTATGTTATATCACATACTGTTTGTTAGTTCATCCACGCGCCAATGTTTATTTAATTCAGCCAAATAATGTTTGCTTTGAAAGGAAATCCTTTGAGTTCTTGATGAAATTCATTTGAACTCTTGTGGGTTATTTAGGTGAGTTTCTTGAAGTTTGATTTGTGTGTCCGAATGAAAATTTGAGTAAATTCTATTGTACTTTGAGAGTACTTGATTCTAAGTGTTTGGGGGAAAGAACTATTGAAGTTTAGAGGGTTTAAAGATAAAAAACAAAGGAGAAAAGTTGGGGACTTTTCTAGGAAAGGCTTGGGACGCCACGTCTGCCTGACCGCCACAAAAGTTCCTCTGAACTTTGGCCTCTAGCGTGTTGCGCCAACAAGAGCGCCACAGAAAATTCTCTGTACTTTTAGGTCCGGCACCTCGTGCTTCTCAGAGCGCCAAGGACTCTAGTTCTCCCCGTTCTTTCCACATCTTTTTGTACTTGTTTCCTTAGTGAAATACCTATGTTTTCTAGTTGATTCCAACATGCATTGGCAAATCTAAACATCATAAAATAATCCGATGATCATAAATCTTGAATCATTAATAAAATATTAGTAAAGATAAGATCAAAGTCAAGAGAAGTTTAACGTCAAGTCGAGGAATTACAAATTAAAGTGAAGTTTATTAAGATTTCAAGAGTCATTAAAAATGTTTTAACCTTGTTTTTAAGACTTCAGGTTCAATAGAAGTAAAGAGTAAAGAGTTGAGTTCATTTCTCAAAATTGATTAGGGAACTAAGTATTCCCTCAGAGTTTCTAAATGTTTTCACATTTATACAAGAAAGGAAACAGAGATTTCCATGAGAGCCATTGAGCTAGTTTTCCAATAAAGAGGAAACTATGATTTCTAAGAGACCCTTTAAGATATGTTATGAGAAACTTTCTTAAACCAGAGAAGAAGTTGTTTTTAAAAATATATGATCTAAATATATTTTGGGAGTAGTAAAGATCACCGATATGCGAATGTGAGTTCATATTTGAATTATTCAAGCCCCAACAAACCATGGAGCCTTCACGGGCAGAGGAAGGATCATACATTTTAGATGATTCCTTAGTGATTTTTAGCATAGACTAATGGATCCATTTAGTAGTCCAGATTCTATACAATTTCAACGTATAAGACGTCATTTTGAAACGTTAGGTAAAACATTCTACCTTCACTGATGTTCATAGTGATAGTTATCGGTTAGAGAATCTCACACAAAAATTATTGTATTTTTATATGCATCAAATTTTTTTATGTCTACATACATTTGAGAATTATGTTGTATCCTTGTATAAACACAAAGTTGACATCACGTTTTCTTAAATATTTCTTTATATTGCACTTGTTTTTAAGTACTTTATAATGAAATAAGTATAGTTATGTATGCATGAGTTGAGAAATGTCAAGGTAAGTGTTTCTTTCAGAATCTCTTTCAAGCCTTTGTTTTTTAGCATTCCAACGTTCATAATAGTTCATTAAATGAAGTGACGTCAGTTCGCGTGCATGCTCTTATGATGCATACACAATAGCCAGGATCAGCATCATGCGCCTTGTTGATCCATCTTGTGCCTTTAGAGCATGTTTGTGAGCCTTGTTTCATTCTTGAGGAATCTTTATTTCTTTCTAGTTTAGATCATTTGGATGTTGTGGGGTATGTCCCTACATCAATATTAGTTATACTAGAGGCTTCATAGAAAGTCAAATCTTAGTCCTTTGACTCTTTTCATTATCATTTCCTATTTTCAAGACGTGGAGTGCCACTTTTGGCCAAGTTTAATGTTTAATATTCAAAACATTACAAGTTATTTTAATGTTCCTTTCAGTTAAGTTCATTGATCATTATAGATATTAAAATTGGCTTTGGTTATGTTAAATAAACTAAACCAAGAGTTCGTTTGGGATCAGTAATGGTCTTCCAGTTCTAACCACGTCTGACGTGTAGGATCGTGGCGTGACAAATTTGGTATCAAAGCAAAGAGTTTAAGATTCCTACGAAGTTTTTGAGACCACATTTGGAGATTCCTAGTTATGAGTGTGAAGCACGTCTTATCTATAATAAAGAGGCTTCAACTTTTAGGAATTTCTTCCCATCTTCCATATTGCTTATGTTTTGTATATCTTGATCTCTTAAAAGTTCCTCTATAAGTTCATGTTTACACATGTTTTAGATAATCATGAATCCACAAATATCATCTTGAGGTCATCTAGCTAGGAAATTGTTGAATCTTAGGATCAAGGATTACCCTATGAACCTAAAGTGAAAACCGCTAAAGAAGTTACTAATGTTAAGTTCAAAGATGTGACAACGATGCTTAGTCAAGCTGGGACAAATTAATTTGGGAAACAGAGAGGAGATAGGCTTGAGGTAGTTAACACTTCAAGGATCCAAGAATTTTTAAGGATGAATCCTCCAGGCTTCACAGGTTCAAGAACCGTAGAGGATCTAGAGAATTTTATTAAAGAACTGAAAAAAGTTATTTGAAGTTATTTGTGTTGCCGATATAGAGAGATTTGAGTTAGCTGCATATCAACTCAAGGGTGTTGCTAGAACTTTGTTTGATTAGTGGATAGAGGGTAGAGATGAGGAAGCACCACCTGTGGGTTGGGCTTGTTTTGAGGAAGCTTTCTTGGGGTATTTCTTTCTCTGAGAATTGAAAGAGGCCAATGTACGTGAATTCCTCACACTTAAGTAGGATTCTCTAAGTGTGCACGAGTATGGGTCGAAATTCACCCAACTATCTTTTTATGCTCCGAAAATGGTTAAGGATATAAGGAGTAGGATGATCTTGTTTGACGCTGGTTTGGGACGTCTATCAAACAAAGAGGGTAGGGTAACAATGTTAATATGTGTCATGGATATATAAAGGTTGATACTTTATATGCACCAAGTTGAGGAGGCTAAGCTGAGATACATGGAAGAGTTCATATATAAGAAAGAGAAAATAGCAATGAGACTGGGTAGTACAAGGGTAATGTGAACTATTAGTCCTTTCAGAAGCAAAAGAGACATAAACCATCATATGCTAGTGCACATGTAGATAGAAACAAAGGTGAGAATCATGATCAAAATTTGCATAACTTCATAGCTAGACCAACACACTCTCGAGGTAGTGTGGCACAATGAGGTAGTTGGGCTCCTGTATGTGCTAGGTATGCTAGGAACCACTCAAGTAAGTGTCATGACATGCAGACATATTTCTACAAGTGATGTTAAGAGGTTTATTTCATGAAATAGTGTCCTAAGAATAAACAAGGTGCTGGAAATCCAGGTACTAGAGACCAATCATCATCTGTTGTACCACCAGACAAGGATGCACCTAAAGGAGCTACTTCAGGTATTGACGGGGGATCAAACCGTCTCTATGTGATCACTAGTTTACAAGAGAAAGAGAACTCTCTAGATGTTGTGACTAGTATGATCAACCTCTATTTATGATGTTTATGATTTGCTAAACCTAGGATAAAGTTTATATTTTGAAACCACATATATTGAAAATAAGTTTGATGTTATCCTAGAGAAACTTTTTGAACTATTATGTGTTTCTACACCTGTTGGGGAGCATATTCTTGCTAAACGAGTTTATCTTGATTGTGTCATTTCAAGAAATCACAAAGACATCATGGCTGATTTAGTTTTGTTCTACATGGTATCTTTCGATGTCTTTCAAGGTATGGACTTATTTAATGTTTGTTATGCATAAATATAACGTAGAACTCGAGTTTTCATGTTTCACAATCCAAATGATTCAGTCGTAGAGTAGTCAGTAGTGCAAAAATGACTAAGGGTCGTTTTAGTTCTATCATAAGGCGGGAAAGTTAGTTTCAAATGCTTTTATCTATCACTTAGTCCATGTTAATGAATCATTTGCAGAGGTACCTCTCATTCATTCAATTTTTAAAATAAAAGTGTATCCAGAAGTGTTTCCGAATGATATACTTGGAGTCCGTCTTGAAAGAGAAATAGACTTCGTCATAGAAATAATTTTAGATACTCGTTGTATATCTATTCCACCACATAGAATTTCACAAAGGGATTGGAAAGAATTTAAAGAACAGTTAATAGATCTGTTAGATAAGGGTTTCATTCGACCAAGTGTCTTACCTCAAGACTCTCTGGTCTTTTTTTTTTGAGAAAGAAAGATGATTCCCTTAGGATGCGTATAGATTGCCATAAATTGAAGAAGGTTACAATCAGGAATAAGTATCCTCTTATGAGAATTTATGATCTTTTCGACTAGATTGAGAGTGCTTCATGTTTATCAATAATTGACCTAATATAAGGCTACCGTAAGTTGAAAGTAAAGAAATGTGATATTCGCAAGGCAACATTCAAGACACCTTATGGTAATTATGAGTTTCTAGTCATTTCTTTTTTTCTAACTAATGCACCTCCATAATTCAAGGACCTTATAAATAAGTCTTCAAACCTTATTTACATATGTTTGTTATCTTTTTAAATGAGGACATACTAAACTATTCAAGGAATGAAGAGGATCATGCTAGTCATCTCCGGATTGTACTTCAGACTTTGAAAGATAACGAGTTATTTTCTATGTTGTCAAAATGTGAGTTTCCGCTTAAGTCCGTCGCTTTCTTGTGCCACAAGATTTACTGTGATTAAATTAGAGTTTATAACCAAAAGATAGAAGCAGTCCAGAGCTGCCTAGACTCCTGTCTCCAACTAATATTAGAAGCTTTTTGGGTTTTGGTTACTACTATAGAAGATCTTTCGAGGGGCTTTCGTCTATTTTGAATCCTTTGACCAAGTTGACTCAAAATACAATTAAGTTTCAATGGTTTGAAGTTTGTGAGAAAAGTTGTAAGGAATTGAAGAAGAGCTTCACTACTGCCCTTATTTGACCTAACCAGCTGGTACTCAAGGTTTGGTGGTGTATTTTAATGCATCTAGAGTTTGCCTTGGTTGTTTATTAATGCAGATTGACAAAATTATAGCATATCCTCCAAACAATTAAAGGTTTATGTGAAAAACTACCAAATCCATGACTAAAGTTGTTACTATAGTATTCACTTTGAAGATATGGCATCATTATTTCTATGGTGTTAATGTTGATATATTCACTGAACATAAGATCATGCAGTGTGTGTTCACCTAGAGGGAGCTTAATCCGAGATAGAGGTGGTGGTTACAATTACTCAAGGACCATGACATGAGTATTATCTACCACCCAGGTAAGACTAATGTGGTTGTTGATGCATTAAATAGGTTGTCTATGGACAGCACCGATCATGTTGCGGAAGAAAAGAGAGAGTTAGCCAAAGATGTTCACATACTTACACGCATAGGAGTCATACTTATGGAAACCACGGAAGGAGGAATAGTTGTGATGAATGGAGCTGAGTCATCATTAGTGTTAGAAGTAAAAGACTATCAAGACGTAGACCCTGTTTTTCTAAAGTTTAAGATATATGTTCATAAGAAAAAAGAATTAGCTTTTGAACAAGGGTAGATAGTGTATTGACATAACAAGGTATGTTGTGTGTACCAATGGTGGATGCACTCCATGATAGTATTATGCAGGAATCTAATGGCAAGAGATATTCCATTCATCCCAATTCGATAAAAATGTTCAGTGATTTGAGAGAAGTATATTCAAGGAATCGTATAAAAAAGGAAATTGCTGAATTTTTTTCTAAGTGCCCATATTGTCAACAACTTAATGTAGAGAACCAAAGAGTCTCTAGTTTAGATAAGAATATAGAACTCCCTAAATAGAAGTGGAGATTATATTATGGATTTCATCATAGGTTTACCGAGGTCTTGCAGGAATCATAATTCTATTTGGATGATTGTCGATGGAATGATAAAATCATCCCACTTTTTGATAGTAAAGACTACCCATTTTTACAGAAGATTATGCTATGTTGTATATTCAAGAGTTGATTATACTTCATAGAGTTCGGCTCTCCATTATTTCATATAGACGTGCACAATTTACTGCAGAGTTTTAAAAATCATTTGAGAAATGTTTGGGTTCAAAGGTGAACTTAAGTACTACCTTCCATCTCCAGATAAATGGGCAAGAAGAGCGCACTATTCTAACATTAGAGGATATGTTAAGGTCCTGTCTGATATATTTCAAGGGTAATTTTAATGATCACCAACCCTATATTGAATTAGCTTACAACAATAGTTACCACTCTAGCATCAAATTACCCTATATGAAGATCTTTATGAGAGACAATATAGATCTCCCATTATATTATTGGAAATTTGTGAAGCAGGGTTAATAGAAGAGTATTTGGTTCATCAATCTATGGGAAGGTGAAAGTGATTAAATATAGGTTGAGGATGACACAGACTCGATACGAATACTATAGGTTGAAAATTAAACAAACTTGATACGAATACTACACTAATATTGGATAAGGGAGTTAGAGTTTGAAGTAGATGATTTTGTTTACTTGAATGTTTCATCCATGAAGGGTGTAATGTGGTTTTGTAATAAGGGGACGCTTAGTCCTCACTATGTTGGTTTTCTTTTGAATTTCAAAGAGAATTGACAATGTAGGTTATGACTTGGAGCAATCACAAGAGTTAGCAATGGTTCAACCGGTATTTCATGTCTCCATGTTGATGAAGTGCATGAACGATCCTGTAATGATCATTCCAACTGAAAACATTGGGATCAAATAAAGCTTGTCTTATTAAGAGATTCCTGTTCAAATTATAGATCACCAAGTTCGCAAGTTTAGAACAAAAGATGTAGCATCAATCAAAGTCCTTTGGAGGAATCAATTCGTTGAAGTATTTATTAGGGAAGTTGAATAGGACATGAAGAATAGATATCAACATCTTCTTGAATCGAAAGAAAATAGAGACCAAGTTACTAATTTTCTTCGTACTACTATATAAATTATTAGTAAGCATGTTGTTTGTTGCATTTGCTTGTGGGTGTTTGAACATAATGTTGCTACCCTAATCCTAGTGATAATAATCTTATTCGAGGACGAATGCTCTAAAGAAGGAGATGTTGTAACTCCATGCAACGAGGAAGAACTAGATGGAGGTTAAAAAATCAGGAAAGAGTTACTATTGTAAAGTATAAGGAAATCTGGAAATTTTTAAGCAAATAAAAGTGAGTTTTTGATCAACTTCAGATGATCATAACTCTTATATCGGAATGATTTAGGTGCAGTTCCAGATATGGTTGCAACGCTACAAAGAATGAGTGATTCCGAGTTTGTATGAGTTAGTTATGTCTTTCAGAAGTTGGATTTTTAGATTGAGAAAGTCTAATCTTTATTTTGGAAGGGTTAATTATTATTTTCCTTACCTAATTATTTTTAATTTGTTTTGAGGAATTGATTGGGGTAAAATATGATTTTTTGTCGGTGTAAAAAACTTGGAATTTACGCTAGGGATTAAAGAAAAGAAAAAATAGAAAATATAAGGGAAATCAAGAATCGCAAAGAGCATTTAAACTTTACGTGTGGATTTATTAGTGGTTGATCCCTTCAAGGTATGTGAGTAATATCACTACAAGCTAACCATGATTCAATTCAGTGAAATAATGCTAGATTTGAAAAGAAATCCTTTATCTTCTCGATGAAATTTATTTGAATTCTTGTCGGTTGTTTGGTGGAATTTTCTTAAAGTTTTCTTCATATTTTCTGATAAAAATTCGATTCAAATCTATTGTATATTGAGGGAACTAATAAATCTAAATTTTTGGTAAAGAAACATTGAAATCTATAGCGTTTAGAGATGAAAAATGAAGGAGCAAAGTTGGGGATTTTTGGAACTAAGGCTTGGGGTGTCGCGGATTCCAAGCCCCACAAAAGTTCATGTGAACTTTGGCATGTGGCATCCTGTGTCTCTCTAAGTGCAAGGGAAGCCAATTCTCTCCATTCTTCCCTTATCTTTTTGTACGATTTCATTAGTGAAGTACCTATGTTTTCTAGTTGATTCCAAATGTGAGATCATGAACCTTGATTCTATAATTCAATTCAAGGAATGTAAAGATCAAAGTCAAGAGAAGAAAAGAGTCAAGTCGTGGAGTTAAGAATCAAGTGCAAGAAAAGTGTATTCAGTTTTCAAGAGTCTTTAACAACATTTAAATATTTTCTTTAACATTCAAGCTCAAGTTAGTAATGAGTTGAGTTCATTTCTCTAAAATTTATAAGGGAACTAAGTAGTTTCTAATAGTTTGTAAATATTTTCAAATTTAAAAAAGAAAGGGAACTGACATTTCTAAAAGAGCCATTGTACTAGTTTTCCAATAAAAAGGAATCTATGATTTCCAAGAGATCCTTTAAACTATGTTTTAGAAATTATCTCAAACCAGATGTAACACTTCAAAAATCCAAGATGTGTCTTAAAGCCTAACATAAGTGTCATAAGGTCTAGGAACTGTTTTAAGTCCTAATTTAAAGTTTATTTGTCATTTAGGAAGTCTAGAAACCCAAACATCCAAGAACGTCCATGGCATTTGGAAACTAATCTAGGAGGTACTAGCGTGCCTTAGCCTATTTGAATAGCTTTTAGGAGTCAAAAAATATTGAAAATTGGTTGAAGGGTGTCTAACATGTGTTTAAGTTGATACATGGTTTAAACGTCCCGGTATGACTTCCCAAGGACCCACCAAGGGCCTTTAGGAGGACCCTTGCACGTTTGAGGCAACACTGCCTGAGCAATGTGCACCTACAAAAGGGCGATCGACTGGCATGTTTTGATAGACGGGGAATCGATTCCAATTGTCGATAAACACTTAGCCAATTTGGTTGATGCCCCCACCTGCACGGTCTCTTACAAGAACGACGGATGTCCAGCACGGAAGGGCACAATAGCCGTCAATTGACCCACGATCCGTCGATCATGGTGTGGGCCTGCAATTTCCCACACGTTATTAAGTTTGTATTTTTTTTAGTTTAACGAACCTTGAAGGGGTCAGGGGCTTAGCATTACCCCTAGGCCTTATCATAAACAAACAAAATACAAAATACAAGGAGGGGGCATAAACCTTCCCTCCGAACCTATGGTGGTTCAAGAGTCGACCTTCCTACTAAGGATAGTCAACTCATCCCTGTTCTATTAGATGAAACCTAAGTTCTAGTTACCTTGAAGGAGAGTACTCCTATCTAAACAAAAGAGCTAGGAAACATAAATAAGGGAGACTCTCCCCTAACAAGGAAAGAGGAAAATACAAAATAAACCTATTCAAAAAAAAAATATATTTATGATAAATAGATATGAAGAGAAAGAGAAAACCTTCATGGAGGTTGTTTAATACTTTACGATTTCATTCTTCTAAAATTGGACATTGCCATCCTTTCTAGCAAAAAACTTCCTTTAATCTTATTTGTGACTACTTTTTGAAAGAAAATCCGCAGTACTATTAGCTTCCCTGTAAGTGAGTCTATATTGATAAAATTCCAGCTGGTATATAGTGTTTTTAAGAGTAGTGATGAACTGTTGTGTGCTCCAAGGGGGTTTGGTTCTATGAGTAAGCCATTTGGTAAGTAATTCTGAATCAACCTCCATAATGATCCTTTTGTAGTCATTTTCGAGACATCACTGTAGACCATGAAAGGCTGCCAGGGTTTCAGCTTTGTTATTGGTACCTTTTCCGAGAGGAATGTTGAATGCATACACTAAGCCACCTTTGGAATCTCTTAATATATCCCCACCTCAAATATTTCAAGGGTTTCCAAGGTCACTTCCATCAATGTTTAATTTTATATGTTATTTGGAGAACTGATCCATTTAACTTCTTTGACTTGGATTTCCTGTATGCAACCCTCCACATCTGTTACAAGCTCATTCAAATTGTGAAGCCATTTGTGGCAAGGAAATGCAGAAAGTAGGAGGTTATTAATGTCCTTGAGAATAGTAAACTTATCTCTGGCAATGCTAGATTGTTTGCCCCCATACTTGATAGAACACCTATCTTCCAGAGGTTTCAACAGATGAAAATGGGTAGTGACGACATTAATAGTTTGTGGACCTCATTATTGGTTTACAGCCCCCACCACTTCATGATATGATTTGTAAGGGGAAGGGTTCTATGGTTTGTGCCGACCAGTGCCGAGAAAAAATTCCATATTATCCCACCATCAACAAATACATGGTTTATATTATCCAACCATGGAATTCTGTAGCTTGAACAAATGGCCGGATCACTTTGAAATTTAGTGATCTTCTCATTTGTGGTCAGTGTGATTGTTAAAACACTCCAAAGCAAAAAGGATACTTTGAAGGGGATATGTTTATTCCAAGTAGGAGTGTTAATACTACTTAGAGGTCCCTTTTTTTGATAATTTCCCAAGCAGAAGAACACATACACAGACCACTCTTAGTTGACGTCCAAATTGCCTCATCCCTTTCATTATCTTGATAGTAAATCTTGGTGCTTAGGATCTTACGAACCAGCATAGGAGGAGAATGCAATCTCACCAATGATTCATTCATAGTTCCTGCATTAATAATGTAAGATACGGTGGTATTATTCAAGTTGGTTATGTCTTTATAGTGAGGAGCAAGGGGCACATCATCCATCCAATTGTCCCACCAAATTGAACAGATTCCGGTGTGAATCATCCACTTCATATGAGATTCAACAGTGGGTTTGTTTCTCATCATATATCCCCGAACAAGTGATTAGCCAGTATCAAGTTTCTTCCAAACTAGATGATCTCTCTCAATACTTGGATTTAAGGAATTGTCCCCATAAAGAGTTTTTAGTTCTAAATGCCCATCATTGCTTAAACGGTTTAGAGGTGCAAATATCTTACACATTTCTTACTTCTACTCCCCCTTACTTGTAGGAATTGCTAAGAGTTCCCCAAGACGCCAAATGATATTTTTTCCAACCCCAAAAGAAATCTGCAATCACTCTCTTCATGTAATGAATGGTGCTTTTTTGAGGAGAAATTGCAGCCACCGTATGTATCGGGATTGATTGTAGGTAATGTTTTATCGAAGTAGCTCTTCCTCCAAAGCAAAGAACTTGGATTGCGATTCGCTGATTTTTTTCTTCACTTAACAACAAAGTCATAATAATAAATAATTCATTGTCGACCTATGTAGAGAGGAAAACCAAGGTAGGTGATAGGGTTTCCTTTTTGAATAATACCAGTGATATCAATGATCAACTGAATAATGTTGATTGACTATTTTCCGGAATGATGAAATGTCTTTTATCTTTTTTGATGAGTTTGTTAGAACCAGCTTCATAAGCTTAAGAGGTCTGCATAATGCGCTCTAAAGACAGTCTGTCACTTGATGCAAAAATAATCAACTCCTCGGCAAAACGCAAATGGTTAATTTGTGGACCCCAAGGCTCCATATGGAAACCTTTGTAGCCTTGAATTTGATGAGGACTTTTCAACATCCTAGTTAACACCTTCGCGCCTAAAATAAATAGGGCCGGAGAGAGAGGATCGCCTTGCTTAAGACCCCTAGTCGAGTGAAAGAAACCATGTCTAGTTCCATTCACTACAACGGATTACCAATTTTAGCTCATAATGCGCAAAATCATGTCAATGACCATCTTGCTAAACCCCACTTTCCTCATAACCAAGCAAGTGAAGGACCAAGAAACTCTATCATAGGCCTTGGCCATGTAAACTTTGATCACCACATTGTTACCTTCTTTAGGTTTCTTGATTCCATGAGTGATTTCTTGAGCGATTTCTTGAGCGAACATAAAGTTCTCAGAAATGCTCCTACCTTCAACAAACCGCGATTGATTGTCTGAGATATGATGAGGAAGTATAGAAGACAATTTGATACTCAACAATTTAGAAATATTTTTGTTGGTGAAGTTACTCAATCTAATAGGCAAAAATTCACTGAACTTTTTGGGATGTTAAACCTTTGGAAGAGAGATCAAAAATGCATGAGAGATGAATTTGGGAATGTCACAACCACAAAAGAATGACTTAATTTCCTCAAAAGATTAAATTTGATGATATCGTAACAACTTTGATAAAACTTGCCTAAAAAACCATCAGGACCCAGGGCTGAATTAGGGTTCATGGAGAAAATCACTTGCTTTAGCTCATCCATTGTAGGCATAGCATGTAACCTTGTATTTTGATCTTCATTGATCATTCTAGGATTGTGTTGCAGAATGCCTTCATTCACTCTACTATATGTACCAGTAAAACTATATTGGAAGTAATCACAAGAAGCAATTAAGGGGTTAGATGGTTGGTTAGGGATTAAGTAAAGGCTAATTCACTTAATTAACCTCCCAAATAAAGACCCCAACCCCATTAGTCTAATTACAACTACTAAAATAAAACTCTCTTCCGTTTCTCTTTTTTCTCTTTATGGGAAGATACCATTGAAGACAAGCTAGGGGAGGAATTTGGGGGCTGTAAAGGGAAGATTTCACTATCAATTCTTCATAAAACGTTGAGGTATGATTTCTAATTAACCTTTAACACATCTTTCCTCAAATGGTTCCTTCAATGTATTTTAAAAAGTTGGGTTTTCATGTTAGTTCTTCTCCATCTAGAAAATTCTTATATGAATTGGTTTGTTTATGTTTTCTATTGGATAATATGAATTGATTAACATGTATTCTAACTTTATTTTGATGTATCCTGATGGTTTTGTCTTGTTTGTAGAAGATGACTGTCACGACCCAAAACGAGCCGCGAGTGGCACCCACACTTATCCTACTATGTGAGCGAGCCAACAAATCTAAACCCCAACATAATGCGGAAGACTCAAAATATTATTAATAAAACCAATAAATAAACATTCTAAAATTCATCAACTATTATCCCCAAAATCTGGAAGTCATCACCACAAGAATATCTTTCCTCAAATTACTAAATCTAAGAATATTTAAGAACTAAAATAAAGAATAAAACGGTAGTCCATGTCCGAGCTTCAAGGACATCAAGACGTGAATGAGAGAATCCAGTCCGAGCTAGGAACAATAGCTAACCCTGAAATCTGACGTGCTGTAGACTGGCTAGAGTTGCGGACGAGACGAAGTTACTGGTGCACTTGCTGCACTCCAAAAACAACAAAGAAGGGTAATAAAAGTAGGGTTCAGTACAAGTACTGAGTAGGTATCATCGGCCAACTCAAAATAGAAAGCAATGTATATCAAGTAATAATATAAAATCAACTATGACACTCAACAGGTGACAACAACAAGTACAAACCCCTTGACAATAACACTAAGCACATCTATGAGGGCTCAAGCCTCTACACCATACTCGTTTGGGAATTAGGTTCTTTAAATTGAGCATATCATCATAATTCAAGATTCATTCTCTTTATTCCTCTTGTGTCGGAACGTGACACTCCGATCCCCTAATACTACGTGTCGGTTCGTGACACCCGATCCCCTAATACTATGTGTCGGTTCGTGACACCCGATCCCCTAATACTACGTGTCGGTTCGTGACACCCGATCCCTTAACCTCATTCTTTTAGTTCATCAAGCCTTCCTTTATACCAAGGCATCATCATTAATTATAGTGAATATAAGGTTTTTAAGATTTCACAGTAACATCATTATAATCCATCACAATTTACATAATCACAATCATGCAACAACACAATTAAGCGCATAGAAGACTTTACAATACCACCCAATACATATCAATTGCTATTAAGAGTTTACTATCACATAGCATAAACCATAACCTACATCCACCGAAGAATCGTGATCAAGCAAGCTAATTCCCCAATGCCCTGCTGTCCTCTTCGTTCCTCTCTCTCTCGATCGATCTCTCTCCTTTTTCATTTTAACTTTTCTCTTCTCCAAATTCTCTTTGTTTTACCCTAATTATCACATAGTTTATTATGATAAAAGTAACCCACTATTCGGGTTTAAGTTGTCTCCTTTAACCCCCAAATAAATAATTTATTAGCATTAACCCACTAACTTTATAATTATAATCATGAATAGTCCAAAACACCCCTTTAAAAACTTTAGCAGAATTCCGAACCGAGTGGACTTACCGAGCCTGTAACAGTCCGTCATGACTGTGACGGTCCGTCCTGCAGGTTCGTCACAAAGATCAGAGAGTTAATTTTGTGGAAAGATTGGTGACGGTCCGTCGTGCCTACGACGGTCCGTCCTGCAGTTCCGTCTTGAAGTTCAGAGAGTCGATCTCAGTACCCAAATTTTCAGAATCTAAGTGTTTTGGAACGACACCCCCTCGACGGTCCGTCGTGCCCAGGACGGTCCGTCGTTGGATCCATTGACCCAGATAGTTATTACCAGAAATAAACTCTACTGCTCAAAACGACTAAACATGTCATTAAAATAGATACCAATTTACCCATCGTTCGTTCTCGAACGATCAAGGGAGAAAACAAGGACGAGAAAGAGTACCTGAATCCGTGAACAGATGAGGATATTTTTCTTGCATATCAGCCTCATTCTCCCAAGTGGACTCTTTAACTGGCCGATTCTTCCACTGAACCTTGATAGATGCAATCTCCTTTTATCTCAACTTGCGGACTTCTCTATCTAAAATAGCAACAGGCTCCTCCTCATAAGACAAATTTTCATCAAGAAGAACTGAATCCCAACGAATAATGTAGTTCCCATCTCCATGGTATTTCTTCATCATAGACACATGAAATATCGGGTGCACTCCTGAGAGTCCTGGAGGCAAGGCTGATTCATAAGCCACCTCCCCTACTCGCTTAAGTATTTCAAATGGTCCAATATACCTCGGACATAGCTTACCTCTCTTACCAAACCGCATCACGCCTTTCATGGGTGAAACCTTCAGCAAGACTTGCTCACCCTCCATGAACTCCAAGTCTCTAACATTTAGATCTGCATATTCCTTCTGCCTACTCTGAGCTGCTAAAAGCTTTTCTTGAATAGATTTCACTTTCTCTAATGAATCCCTCAAAAGATCAGTACCCCAAGGTCTAACCTCAAATGCATCAAACCAACCAATGGG